>NW_027094092.1:32729322-33306822 GCF_029207755.1 Chamaea fasciata | reverse complement strand
GATGGGGATGAAGCTACTGGGTTAAGAAAGTGCGAAAAAAAAATTGAGGAAAAGATGACTGAAGGAGGGCTCAAACTGGGATCTGGCAGCTGTCGAAGGGAAAGAACTGAGGTCATGAGGCAAGCTAAAGGTTTCAGCAGACATAATCAAGTCATAGATACATATAATGTTGGCATATGTACAAAATACATTATGTCTTACTGTATCTTCAAACAGTTCATGTCTACTTCTTACAAAGAGAAACACTTCAGTTGTTTTCATAGAATGTTAATCCCAGAAGAAAATATGTTAATTCAAAAGAAGAATTTTACTATAAATCACTTGAAAATCCTAATTTCATTCTGCCACTGTTGCTTGGTGTCTATCAAACTGAGGCCAGGACATTCTCATGGTAAATTCCAAATCTTTACTTTTTGTCCTTATAGCAATGTTGGCAAGATCCTGAAAGATCTCTACTGAATTGAAATGATGCTCTGCAGAGTGATTTTTGAGACTGAAGTGTGAATTCCATAGTTTGCATGAACTACCTACATCTTTCTGCTGCCAGCTCTGCTCTCACATGCCAGGGCATATCAATCCCAACTTGCAATATCCTGAATATTAGTCTATAGTCTATTCTGAACTCTGCAAAAACACTGTGCACAAATACATGCTGATTCCCCAGTGTCCACAAAACTTCATATCAGACTGAAAAGACAAAAATGTAATTGTCCAATTGTTGTTGAGGAAAAGATAAATTCTACATATATACAACATAAGGTAATAAATATTTACTGGTTTAAGATCATTCAGCTTCTATTCCTCAATCATAAAAGCCTAGTAAACGTTTCATCATCATAAAATTTGTATAATTTCAAATAATTTTGGTTGACTACAAAGATTAAACCTCACTTTTGTGCTTTCCTTATTTATTCTGGAAAATATATTCCATTTCTAAAATATATTGAAGTGCTTACCTCTGCTCGTGAACTTAAGAGCTTAATACCTGTCCATACAAAGCCTTAGGAAGTTCAAAAAACTCATTTAAAGAAGATTTTAATTTTGGAAAATTCACGTTTAAGAAGATACAAAATCCGTATCTTCCACTAATAAAATTTCAAATTCAAATACTTTGTTTATGCACTGATACATTCCACTGTGATGTTTTCTTATGAAAAAGTTTTGCAAGTTATATCATTTATATGGTATTTTAGAAAGAAAAATTTTTTAAATATTAAAAATATTTACCAGAATGTTTATTTGTTCCAGTATATTTGACATATACTGTATCAAGTCCTGCAGAATGGAAATGTTACCAAAAGTCGAAAATTCTTACCGAGACAAAACCAGAGTGTTAAATATTGATGCTCAGAAGAAATGTACTGTTGGTAGTAATAAGGCAAAATCTAGCAAAGGAAAAATAAAAATATGGCTGCCACATATCCTACCAATTCCTCCTCCAGGTGTTTGTGGACTAGAGACAGAACACAGCTGTAGAGGACAACAACTGAGTGATCCTGTAGCAGAGGTACAGCTTTTCATAACTATTACTTTATTCCTGTGGTAATTTTTAAAAATAAAAATACTTTACACTGTAAGGGAAAATAAAGTTGCTTAACTTAAATGTCCTCATGAGGTAGAAAAAAATAAAGCAAAACAAAACACACCAGTGGGAAATTTCCTTAATGTTTGAATTGCTGACCAGTGTTACTGGTTACACTATATTTGAAGAGATATGAACTTTTCCTTGGGTATGCTGACTGTCCCATACCACCAGAAGATCTGGCAGTAACTGCTTATGGACAATCGCAGCATGAGATTTTTCACTGGGTTACTGAAGCAATTTTCAGTTGACTTCTGAATTTAGTTGATGGCAGTTTCAGTATATAGCGATCAGTTGCAATGTAAGAGAAATTTCTCTAAATAACAAAGATACAAAGCTTATTGATTTTAATCTTTGAAGGCTTATGCATGATATGATACAAAAATGATTATTGAAGTGTAAGACTGGATAAAGTTTAATAAACTGACTTCCTGCTTTCTCAAGAAAAATGGATATAGAGAGATGATAAGACCCCACCCTCCTGTAAGACCAGATTTCATACTGTAGTAATCTACCAGCATTTCTTCCTGAAAATAAAACAAATTCCACATGGGCTTCTGAGGCAAAATACTGCTCCTGCAATTTTCTGTAAAATAGTACAACGACAAAACAAAGTAAAATTGCATGGCCATTGTACTAGGTTTACAGACTCAAAAATATTTCAGGAAATTCAAACAGATGTCATATAGTCTTGCTTAAATCAGTTTACACAACACTGGACAGTGTGTTACATGAGAAGAGTATTGGTAAGATAGGCATAAATTTTTTGCAATGAAGAAGGTTGAGACAGTTCATGAATTGTCAGAATGGTACTAGCTGGACAGAAAATACCATATAAGCAGAAATTTTCAAATGCAAATTTTTGGTCCACTTTTCCATGATATTTTACTGCCTCCTTTTCATTCTTCTAAACAGTATGTAATATTCTGTTCAGTTTGTTATTATTTTGAAAAATAGAACGGTTCTTCAACCTTGATGTTCTTTTAAACAACCACAAGCCTCAAAAAGGATTTAATTAAATAAGCATTTTAGGATTGACTCTACCTATAAAAAAGTTTGAGCTTTAACAAGGAAACTGAAATATCCTCAGCTGTTCCTAAATTCTGTTTATATTCTAGGCAGATTAGAGAAGTATATGTATGACAGGTTTTTTGTCTAATTATAATATACAACAGAAGTATGCTGTTCTTGAGATTCTCTAAAAAGAATAATTTAACCAGTTTTATCATCACAAAATGAAGGACTGATGAGAGGTAAGTCATCTACAAGTTTTAAAACCATAAACTCAAAATGCTATTTTTTTACACATTTTCTTTTGCACATAGAGAATGGAGAGAAAGTAACTTTATAGCTGTATTCATTTCAGTCAAGGGGGATATATTTCACATGAAGTAACAAAAATTCCTACCTTGATGGACTGACTGTAAGGTCCTATGCTGGCAGGTGCCCAGTGGGAAATGCTCTGTACATGCATGACCAGCTTTTCATCATGTACTACATCATCCGTTGCCATGTCATACTTATGTGCAAGGCAGTCAATGCAAAACAGCACTCCATCAGGTAACAGTGTTTCCACACATACTCTGAAAACACAAGACAATTATTTTCTTCAAACAGAAGTTTCCTTGAATCAACTTTCAACATTTATTTTCCTTTTTTTTTTTTTTTCTTTTTTTTTTTTTTTCTTTTTTTTTTTTTTCCTGGACATTATCTTAGGAAATTTTGCAAGGATCGTAACACAAAAGTTAGAGTGTTGCAATAACCTGCTAGCATTAACACTGTTATCTCCTCAAGGACACTCCTGGCTCACAGACAGCTTCTTGTCCACCAGGACTCCCAGGTCCTTATTTGTAGAGCTACTTCCCAGCACTTCAGTCTCCAGCCTGTAGTGCATGGGGTTATTTCTCCCCAGGTGCAGGACTCTACATTTGCTTTTGCTGAATTTCAGAAGGTTCCTCTCTGCCCATCTCTCCAGCCTGTCGAGGTCCTTCTGCAGGGCTGCACAGCCACTGGGGTATCAACCACTCCTCCCAGATTGGTGCCACCAGTGAACTTGCTGAAGAGGGATCTGGACCTTCATCCAACTCATCGATGAATAAATTAAACAATACTGGACCCAATATTGAATCTTGGGGCACACTGCTAGTGACAGGTTTCTAGCTAGACCCTGTGCCACTGATTATGACCCTCTGGGATCTGCCATTCAGGCAGCTCTCAATCCACCTCTCTGCCCACTCATCTAGTCCACACTTCCTGAGTTTGCCTATGAAGATGCCGAGAGAGACAGTGTCAAAATTTTCTAAAAAGCAGAAACTTATAGTTCCTTTATAACCTTCTCACAGGTTATCTGTAATACTAGCATATGTTTCTGCTATTCTTTAAGTTGCATGAGAGATACATACATCTGACAGGACTCAAAATCTACTTAAGCATGCATTTACAAAGTTCACCTCTGTTTCCTCCAAGGAAGACTGAGTGCCTTAATGAACAGACAGACATGTGTTGCATGTGGCCAGTTAAAAAGCAGGGGGGTTGAGCGTCTGTGTGGGGAAATCAACATTTCAAAGTCTGAAAAACAATTATATTTGCAGTCCATGCATAGAAAAGTAATTTAGCACCCAGCAGGAATCCAACAAAAAATTACTTGTTCTTTTTACATATCATGTAACATAGCCTTATAAAATTCTTCCCATCTTACTTATTTCTTCCAAGAAAACTATTGTTCTTCTCACCTCCCACATGTAAATAAAGTAGATTTTCCTCATTACCATCATCATAAGCATGGATGAATGGATTTTCTGCCTGGCCTGATAAATTTTCAAGACAATTTTGCAAATTTATTGCAGATCCACACCCGAGTCAGTGCTTCAAGCATACTGCTTGTGAGAACTTCCACAACCAGGCCTCTGTACATAATGCAATGATGCAACCATGCAAACTGCTGTACAATTTTTCTCCAGGACAAAATGCAACATAGACAAATATGCAACATAAATGCAATGTTGTGGAAAGGAACCTGGAGGTCATGGTTGATGGCAAGCTGGATATGAGTCAGCAGTGCCCTGGTAGCCAGGAGAGCCAACCCTGTCCTGGGGTGCATCCGGCACAGCATGGCCAGTCAGGCAAGGGAGGGGACTGTCCCCTCTGCTCTGCACTGGGGTGGCCTCACCTCGAGTGCTGGGGGCAGTTCTCAGAGCCACAGTGCAAGAAAGATATAAACTGTTACAGAGTATCCAAGGCAGGGCAAAAAGATGGTGAAGGGCCTTGACGGGCAGCTGTATGAGGGGCAGCTGAGGTCATTTGTTCTGTTCAGCCTGGAGGAGATTCAGGGGCGACCTCACTGCAGTTACATCTTCCACATGAGGGGAAGAGGAGGGACAGGCACTGATCTCTTCTCTGTGGTGATCAGCAGCAGGACCTTAGGGAATGGTATGAAGTTGTGTCAGGGGAGGTTTATGTTGGGTATTATGGAAAGATTCTTCATCCAGAGAGTGGTTGGGCACCGGAATAGGCTCCCCAGGGAAGTGGTCACAGCACCAGCCTGATAGAGCTCAAGAAGCATTTGGAAAATGCTCTCAGGCACATGGTGTCTTAGGTGTTCTGTGACTCTTAAGGTATCCTGTGCAGGATCATGAGCTAGACTTTGATGATCTTTGTGGGTCCTTTCCTACTCAGGATATTCTCTGATGCTCGGAAAACTGTTTGCTCCATAAAAATAAAACTAAAAAGCCATTTCCCTGCAAATTTCTGATCTTTCTACCTTTTATTTCACTGATGGAATGCTATGTAACTGGCTATGCAAATGTGGAGGCCTAAAACATTCTTTCATAAGAAATGAAAATTATATCAGGAGAAGCTGAGTATTATAAAGAGAACCAACATCATGTAGGAACGGAGAATAATTTTGTGTTTACAGCTAGGATTAGATCCCTCCTTTGAAGGCACACACAGCCAACCCTCTTATTTCTCTCTGATTTAATAATCCTGGCCTACAGTCAGCATCTTGAAGAAGCCTCTTTCTGCTTGTTTTGGGTCTGATACCCAGGCAGTGTAGTGGAATGTGATGATTATCTTAACAATGTCTTTGAACTATTTGTCTTGCCATACTTAAAATTCACAAGCCTCTATTACACTTCATATTCTGCAATAGGATTGTAAAATATAGGATTTTTCATTAGAAAATTGCTGAATTGTTGGTTTTAAAAATATGATGAAGACAAGAGGTATGACCCTGCTTTTAGTACACGATTGGACTAGATGACCTCCAGAGGTTCCTTGCAACATGTATTAACCTATGATTCAACTGAAATTTTTCAAGCTATATCAGTTCTGCATTCTCAGCATATTATCTCAGAAGCATAAGAAATTACTGTAAAAATTACAAATTACTGTAAAAAGAAATAAGCTATTTTGTCAAGGGCAATAAAAATACAAACAGAATATTAGCTTTAACACATCTTTTTAAAAAAAGAAAAATTTCATGGGCTAGGTGTTTTTTATCCAATTTCCAATGGAAAACAAACCCACCACACCCAAATAACACAGGAATCACATAGTGCACACCTAAACCACCAAGCAATTCCATTATGTCAGATGTAGACTTGGATGCAACATAGAAGGTTTTGTACAATAGATACTGAAAAAACTATGCTTTGTGTATCTGTAAATAGAAGTCTTATCATCACTGTAATTTCTTTTCATACTTGAATTCTTACTGAACATGGAAGTGCAGCTAAGCTATCCATCTAGTGTGATTATCTGAGGGAAACACAAGACATTAAGAACAACCAGGTTGGATCTAGCCAAAGATCCATCTAATCCCATACTTGTCTTCAACCAGAGCCAAGTGCATAAAGGCCGGGGAAGAAAAGAAACAGCTTAAATACAGTTTTGAAATAACTATCAGCATCTCATGATGTGAATCCCAAGCAACTGCTGAGATAATAATTTGCTTTTGTATGTAACAAAATAAATGGAACAAGGTGAGTAACACTTGTCACAAAGACTTAGGAAGGCTCCAGACCTCATGACTTTTAGGAAGACTTAATAATGGTAATAAGTTTTCAGTAATGCTTTTGACACTTTCTCCTGTAACACACTCATAGAGAAGTTGTTGATGTATGGGCCAGATGAGCAGGGAGTGAGGTGGAGTGAAAACTGGCTGAACAGCCAGTCCCAGTGGGTGGGATCAGTGGCACAAAGTCTCAGAGGTGAACAACCAGGAGCCTATACTGGTACCACTCCTGTTCAACATCTTCATTCATAATCTGCATGATGGGGCAGAGCGTATCCTTGGCAAGTTGCCATCCACATGGATATTGACAGGATGAAGAAACAGGCACACAGGAACTTGATGTTCAGCAAGGAGAAGCTGCAAGTCCTACACCTGGGGGAGGAACAAACCCCAGGTCCAGTATATTCTGTGGGCCCACTAGCTCAAAAGCAGCTTTACAGAGAAGGACTGGAGATTCCTGATGGACACCAACTTGAACATGAGCCAACAATGCGCCTTTGTGGCAAAGAGGGTTGATGATATCCTGGGTTGCATTCAGAGAAGCACTGCCAACAGGTCAAGGGATGCAAACAAAAAAGAAAAGCAAATAAAATCCCAGTAATACAAACAGTTGTCAGTTCAATCAAGTCAAAAAGAACTAAGACTTGCACACCATGTATTATCCTTCTGTAAGTCCATATGTGGGGGCATTTGTAAACCTTATGGTATATATTAAAGCAGGAATTTCTAATCCCAGTGTTTTTGACATGAGCAACTGTAATGTTAATACTCCAAAAGGCAGAGAAAGTCTTCTTCCATGAGACACAAACATTTGGTAAAATGCTTCACAAATATGGCAACAATAATTCAGTCTATTACAGTGCATCATAAATATACTATAGCAGTAGTCTAATCCTACCTTGCTGGTGGACACAAATCAAATTCTGTCACATAAACTGAGTTTATAACACTGAAATCTTTCATCCTCCTCATATACAGATGAACCAAAATAATATCCTTCAGGGTCAATCCCTCTGAAGCCAAATTAGCTGCAGGATTTAAAAAAATAGCTGTTAAAGACAGAATATTTTAAATATGTGTAGATAGACAGCATAGCCGTCCTGGTTTTGTTCAGCAAAACCAACTGGTAATAATCTAGCTGTTGTCTAAACATGACTGAAGATTTTACAATATACTACCTTTCCCCATTTAATACTTATTTCTTTCATTACATTCTTTCTAACGTTAGTTTTCCAAATATACAGAAGCAGACTACAAAATTAATTTTACCCACTCTGAGCAGTGGTGAATTCTTGCCCCTTGAAAACACATCATGCATTCATGCATGTAGATATGTTACAACCCAAATTACTTGTATCTGTAAGTTTGATTATCTTGAGGGGGCTTGGGGTGGGGTGCTCATTCTGTGACAGCTAGTAATCAACAAAAGACTTTGAATCACAAAAATACAGAACTGGAAGGGACAATAGCCATCTTCAAGGAAAAGATCAAATATTTATATGCTATTCCAGAGGGATGCTTGTCTAAGCTGTTTTTAAAAACTCTCACTGCAATCATAATCTCTGCATAAACAAAGAATTATACATGGCAAGACAGACAATAGGAAACAGAAGTGGCCACAGGAGAAATGAAGGAAAGATAAGAGCAGAAGAAAGCTCAAGCAGACAGCTGAAGAAGAGATACTGAGAAGTCAAGATCATCTGAATGTGTATGCATAGAATATTCCAGTCATAGTGCTCAGAGAGAATGTATTACTCTTATATAATGTCCATCACATAACAAGATATGTGATCAGCTCTGCAGTGTCTCTTGTAGCTCACGAGCAACAGAAACTAAATGAAGACAAAATCTTCTCTGAATACAGAACAGATATATTCAGAGAATAACTGATCTAATTTAAATGAGCCATGTAAAGTTCTTCTCAGTGTAATTTTGGGGATCTTGCCCTTTAATGTTACAGTGCGCACATGTATATATACTTATATATTTGTTTTTCAGTTGAGAAGTACGAGGGTATAAAGACAATCTCTGAAGGTTGTCACCTCAGTGAGAAACAGTTTTTCTGCTAAACTTCTCAGTGCTTTTAAAGACAGTTCAGGATTTTGCATCCTTTCATAAAGATTAGTTTGGTAACACCAATACTGAACTTCATTCTAAATGTCTCACCTTTACTTAGTCATACTGCCAATAACAAAGGCAACCTGAAGAGGGGAATTCTCGCTTACAAAAAAGAAAGTGTGCACAACTGATATAAGAAGTTATATGGCAATTGACATAGAACTCCTATGAAATCATAATACATGTCCAGAAATATCACCTGATAAAATAGCATACAATGGCAATTCTGTATGGAAATAGAAATGTATTTGAATACTACCTGATAGCAATCACTAGGTCAATATCAGCTGTTACATCATCAGTTAAGGAGGAAAAAAGGATAATTTTTGTATTTCTAGCCAGCACTTTAGTCAAGAAGTAAGGTCTGCAGTTAAAAGGTCTGCAGCATTATATGAAATACTGGAGGGGGAAAAAGCCCTCAGCCAACTGACACATACCTCTGCACACACGAACATCCCCACTCTAAATTTAAAATATAACTAACAAACTAACAACAAACTAACTCTAATTTGTGGACACAGAGTAAGCCGAAGGGAGTGATTTGGGTAAGTTCATAATTTCTACCTCTACTTAAAAAATACCCCTAAAGTAAAAGTACTATCCCGTTTTTCCCCTGCATGCATTAGAAGAATGGTGGGAGATAACTTCTCCCCATCTTGTAATCAAAATAAAACTGACTCCCAAAGCACTCTCTTTAGTAGAAAGGCTGGTTGATGAACTAGTTAGCAATCCACCACTTGGGCTCTTCACAACAACTGTTTTTCAGGGACAGGACTGTTACATTGCATATCTCCTGGATATACAGGGAAAACTTACAGACTTTCTGTTGAATTTCAAGCCATTCATAGTTTCTAATAATTTACAAAATATGATCAGGTGAGACTCACCCGTAAGCAGAACTGCCCTGAAAGGTTACATTGACTGAAGTACAGCTTTTTTGATTGTTTTTGGTTGGTTGGTTGTATTTTGTTTTGTTGGGGTTTTTTTGGGGGTTTTTTTTTGTTTTTTTTATTAAGGGGTTATCCAGAATCCTTAGCTGAGACCCACAAAATACAGTATCCAAACTGTCTACAGGAAGTAGTATTTAAGAACTTTAGCCTATTTTAACGTAGTAAAAATCCACAGTTTCCTTTGAGCTTACGAAACTTTGCCATGGTACAACTACATCAGAGTTGCTTTATATTATACAAAGCACATTAATCTTTGTCATCTTCCAATCATAATTAAAAAAAAATGTTTAACATGACCGTTTAAGAAAACAAATGTTTAAACAGCAATATACTGTATTTCCTTCCATTCTTGGCTTCACAGAATTCCATCCATTCTTCAGAACGTTTCATAGCGTCTAGTAATAAATTTCCATTTCCAAATCCTTTAGTCAGCACTCATTCACTTTATAGGTGGTTAAGTCAGTTAACTCAGCAAAGAGCTTAGAAGTACTTTGCTTATTCCATTCTCACCACAGTGAAGCTAAACTGCTGTAGAGATTTGAAAGATGTGTTCAGAAAAAGCCTTGTGCACATTTGCAGATTAAGTTTTCAGAAAGAAATTGTTTTGTTTGTCATGACAGAACTATAATTCATTTAGTTTCCACATCCACTTCCAAAAGGAGAACAACTAAAAGAAACATGAGAACTGAAATTTTCTGGAAAGGATCAGAAAACTTTTTTTTTCTTTGCCATCACATAGGTAATGCAAATAAGCTGCTGAAAGCAGTAGACTACTGCACTAGTCAGACACAACCCTTTTTGGCAGATGTTAAGGCAAAATTACATAGTGTTTGTACAAGCAAACTTCCATTCAAATATAATGAGAAGAAAATAAGACTGCACAACCTTTTTGCTTCACTTTATAGATGATAAGCAGATTTACACCAGTCTATTGCCTTTTTCAGTAAAAGTCTGATCATCTCCATCTTGCTGACTTCCAAACAACTAAAAACTAGCTTTTTGACCTTCTACCAAGTATAACTTTGCTTCTGAAAAAAAAATTCTAGAGTTTCTTTATCATCCTATATTCAATCATGAATCCTCAGCTGGACATGCAAAAAATGTAAGATATGATAGGACAATATCTCAGGGAAATTCATAATGAAGAATATGAGTTTATCCACTTAGATACTAAAAATTATTTCCAATTTCGTGAAGGAAAAGAAGCCTGTACAAACATTCTTTACTTAAACTTTAGAATGAAAAAATACAAAAAAAAATGAACATTTTTTTTTATATGTCAGAATCTTGTAAGAAACCTGGATTTCATGATTCCCAAGGTAGCAATTTTGTCTTTACATTAGTAATATAAATAAAATTTACTGCTACTGACCTAATCCTAGATGCCAAAATGTATATAAGCTTTCTAGAAAACTTAATTTAAAATTAGGGAAGCTACAAATGTGTTTTAGCAAGCAGGCAGCATCTATAGCACACATACATACTCACACACACTATATATTTCAAGAATGCTATAAAGTGAGCAAGTACTGTGGAAATAGTGTTTTTATAGTGATATGAACACTACTCTGGCTTTCCAGGGTCTTCAAAGTCAGTCAAATTATGATGTGTTAAATATTAAAGCTGGCAGTCTTGATATCAAAGGTTCCAATCAAATGAAAAATGAGATGGCAAACCAGCAACCACAACATATAAAGTTATAAAACCACATAAAAATACAGATTCTTCCTTAAGATCATATTAAAAACACAATCAATGACAGCAGGTAATGTATTAACTGAATAAAGCACCTCTGAGAGAAGAAAATGCTTCCCGTGCTGCATCTTGAGCATTTTTATCTTTTGACGAAAGGAAGTGGGCAGAGATACCTGAAAACCACTGGTAACCACTCAGGGATTTTCCTGAATTTTGAAATGTCTTAGCTATGGGAAATGAAGAAAAGAACTATGATTACAACAATGAAAAGTTTCAGATTAACCAAAGATACATTTTAAACTGTTTAAGGAAGAAGAACTTCCTTAAGAAGAAGACAGAAGAAAACCCCACATACTATAAAAACATCTTCCAAAATATTTACGAAGAGATATAAAAGTAAGTTCTGATAATAAAGCTCCCAAATCCTTCTCCAATACTGCCTTCACAAAATATGCATGCAAGTAGCACATTAGCTGTGAATTTCAGTACTTTTTCTCCTCCTTTTAATTTTTGCTGATCTTTTACAATTTCTCAACCTGTTTGGTTATAGACTTGGCACAAAATGTGACACTGAAAAGCTAAAATTTTCGAAAGTATCCAAGTGGCATAAAAACAGATTTTCAAACTTATATGCCAAATTTTATTGGAAGTTAGGTGCTTAACCCGGTTCTGATAATTTTACAAATGCATAACCTGATTAGACATTTTTAAAGCCCACCAGGCACTTATCCATATTCAAGAAATACCAAAGAACTAAATACTATTCAATACCCAAACACTGTTAGCTGTGAAACTTAGTTTTCAGGAAGTTTACCCATCTATGTACAGTAGTATAACAGAAATGCTGCGGTATTTCCACAGGAGGAAGAGACGGAAAGGAAGAGGGAGAGAAAGAAAGAAAGAAAAAAAAAAGTGTTATGCTCCTACAAACTAACTTGAAATGCTTCACTTCTACAGGTCTATTGACTATTATCAGAAAAATTCATTCTAGTAGGATCTCTCTTTTTCAGACTAATTACTATATGTCAAGCACATTTTTTTCAGGAGTGCTTGTATAGTAATTAGCATATTCCACCTGGCATGAAATAGTCAATCTTTTTTAGCTAATTTTTTTAAAAACTGTGCAAAACTCACTGAAATTGAAAGAGTTATGTTTCAAAGTCTTCCAGATGACTGCAGTATTTTTCTGTGGTACATACTCTTCTGATGAAGGGAAAACATCATCTGTGCAGCTTATCTCACAAGAACAGCTACTGACCACAGAAGTATCTGAGGATTCTTCCTGCTTGAGACAAACATTATAAAATAAGCAAGTAAACAGCATATCAAGCAGTATGAAATCAGCACATTTTATCATTCAAATACATGTTTAAGTTACAAAAAATATTATAGCTCAACAGGTACATATCATAGAACAATTCATGAAGGAATAGCAGCAGCATTTCCCATTAGATTGCAGAACTGGTAAAACATAATGTACTCCTGTTGACATATCAAATGGAAGAAAAAAGCAGACTTGGTAACTGAGGACAGTAGATATGAAAAATGATGAGACCCAGGAATAAAGACAGAAAGAATAGTATTATGAAAAATGGTATCCCACAATTATATACAAGACAACTATGTGTTAAAAAAAATAGTATAAACTAAGTGTACAAAAGAACAAAAGCACAAAAGTAATAATTTTATAATTAACATTGTCATTAAATACTTGAAATAGAGCAAAAGACTAATAAGAAAGTTTTAAAACTTTTTTGAACAACAAATGCAGGCAGTCTATGTAAAAAAAAAACCAACTCTTTCTATTATCTCACAAAGACTATCCTTTCCATCAAATGCTTTGGTATGAATTGAGATAACAGAAAAAAATATTTCCCATGATCTAAACATTGAAGTAATTTCTTGACAAGGAAGGAAAATCATTCTGACCAAATACTTTCTCAGGACCAGGAAGAAAAAACTACCCAATATACCTTTTAAAGCAAAATTCACTGGCAGAGTGCTTACTGACAATCTTCAACAATTCTGTGCTCATTACATTTTCAACATGCCACATTATTACAGCATACATTTTTTGTGGGTTTTTTTAAATTTGCTTTTTAATTTTAGAGTAATCAGAACTTTTACTCTCTCCCATCTGATTTTCCACTCAGCCTAATCTGCAGAGCATGTTGATTTTTGGACCACTAGCTTGGGTAATACCACTTGTCTATCTAAAAGCAATATGAATCATGTCATAATTTACCTAGAAACTGTAATCAAACACCACTGCATGCTGTAATGCCAGATTCTGTCAAGGAAATTTCTTCCCCAAAGATCTCAAATTTCATGTAGTGTCTAAACTATGCCTTTTACTGCAGGCTTATTAAATACTGAATTCACAAAAACTATAATAAATCCAAATAGGCAAGATAAAAAGTTGACAAAACATGAAATCTTTGACAAGGGATTAGAAACATCTGAATATTCCTTTAGCTAACAAATTCATGTTCCATGCAAAATGTCAATAAGAAAGAATATTAACATTATACAGGGAAGTAATTTTTATTGTATTTAATTTTACTGTATTCTTTTTTCTTTCCTGTGGAAAATAGAACATGTTTTATTGCAACTTTAAAGATTTCTCTTCATATTAATCACAAAAAAAAGTCAGAAAAATAAAGGCAGAAAACTATAGTATGCATCAGAAAACTGTGATAACTCAACTCCTACCTCAATATTTGACTTCACTGAAGTGAAAACGGATCCAGTTAAGTTAAAGGACTGCATTTGGAAATTCTGAGGAAAGGCTAAATTACAAAAAGATCATTATCTCTGAGAGGAAGCTCAGTTCTGATGACTCTATAAGAGGTCATAGGTAGTTTTATAAGCACTGTAAACACTAAGTCTATTATCTAAGAGGGGCTGATGTTCTTTGATTGGAATTCATTTTATTCATTCCTCCCAGAAAGACATGAAAGTCAAGCCAATAATCTACTTTACATGAATCAATTGTACATCAGAGGTTAAAAGAAGTCAAGAAGATGCAATATAATAGCCCAGACAAAAACTGCAATTTAGCACAAACATGACACGCATTCCAACATTACAAGAGACAAGCATCCAGCAGCATCTGTACCATTTCCCACTCACTGAATTACACCTTTGACTACGGCCATCAGTGGGTGCATTTTGCCATTATCCAGAGGGATGCCTGACTGCTCCTAAGCCTTCAGGTATGACTTAAAAAAAAAAAGAAGCAGGAACACAAATCTGAAATTGAAAAAGATCTTAGGTTTAAGCTACAAGATCCAAGAAAATTAAATTCTTTAAAAAGTTTCTTATTTTTTTATCTACAAGTTAGCACTTCATGGAGACACAGAATGTACAGCAGCATCACATGCTAGAAGTGCTACCACTTGCTTCCTACAAATTCTTGTTTTACTAAATAAATTACTTTCACTTAGTGATTCGTAGCATCCACCATGAAACAACCAACATGCATTGGAGCATGGATGTTCAGGGGTGTTCTAAGGTAACACATGCAAAGTTTGCACCTCTTGGTCCTACCCCTGAGTAAGCATGCACAGGCATGGTGATGTGAATGATGCAACTACACTGCTGCTTTGGGTTTTGTTTTTACATCACATGGATTTTAACTTCACTATGCTATAAAAATCCATCAGAAGGAAAAAAAACCCTGTTAACTGGAAAGGAAAAAGTTCCAGCTTGCCAGTTTTTTACTCCCTTTTATTAAGCTTTACATAATCACATTTCAAGAGGACTAGAGATAGAAATATCTTCTAAGGCTGCTGTTAAAGATCTGTAACTTCTCTTCACTCCCTAACCTGGAGGACCAAATTTATATGCTCTGCAAGTGAACATGAAAAGAGCACCTATTCCATTTTTATGCCACCAGTTAAAATGCTTTCATCTACACTTCAAAACATTACTTCTGCAAGATGTGCTTCATAAAAAAAAAAATTATGGGTATGGAGTGAGCCTCACAGACTCTATCACAACTGGTCGGGTATAACACAGAGAACCCCCCCGTAGCTTTGTAATTTGCTAATGTTACAAACATTCCAAACTGATGCCATGTGAAATTTTCGTATCATCTAGTCACATCTCTTTTTCCTAAGTAATTCCATATTTTACAAATAATTTAGCTTCTATCAATAATTCTTCACAGAGATAAATAAAATGATACATCTCTGTTTCCACACATACATAAAAACCTGGTCAGTTGCAAAATTTTTGGAAATTATTGTGAAATATCAGAAATCTCTTGTAAGATGCAAAGTCTGTAAAAATATTAGGGATGTCTGTTGATTTCAATGCCTATGATACATCACAAAGACTTATTCAAGGCTCCAAAACCATTGGAAGTCAATCACTTCCCACAGCAGCACAGGTGCAGGCTACAGCAGAAGTATTAGGTGTGGAACCTGGCACTCAAGGAACAACAGGCTCAATGCCAGCCTAAGCAGAGCTGCCATAGTCTGTTTAGTAGCTATATTTAAATCCATACAAATGTTGGTCTTCCATTCCTCTCAACAGAGGAAGTAATCTAAGAAGCTAAAACTTACAGACTGCCACAAACAGAGTAACTTTCCCTGAATATTATTCTCATCACTTTAAAAAGAAAAAAAATCAAGCTTGCTATAATGACATTTTAATTAAATCTTACAGAACCTATTTTATCACATAACATTTTCACGTTACTTCACAGAAGTAATATATTTTCCCATTTGTTACACAGTTTCTCCCACACCCACTGTACATTGTGATACCAACCTAATTTTGGATCAGAGCCTGCATGCATGCATACACTTAACTATATTCACATAACTCATGTCATTGATGCAAGTGCGCTCAGAATGAAGTTAAGCAAATGCACGAGTGTTCCAAGATCCAAATTCTCCTGTAGAAAAAGCCTTGGAGCTAGGACTTTGACTGATATAGCTGAAATTCCATGCAGTGGTCTTTTATGAAAACAACAGATTGTCTTTTTAAAAAGCTTACATTCTCTGCTACAGAAACTGGTATAAAAACCTATCACAACACAATTCTAAAACTGATAACTCTCCCACTGAGCAGCAATGAGAATACAGTGGAGCAGAGAGCTCAGAAGACAAAAGATTATGATAGTCTCTTTATTCTTCGTGATGTACCTTGATAATAGAACTACTTGATATAAATATAATGGGAGGGATAACATGTATCTTGCATTATTTTGAGTACAATATACAGAATCATAGGAAAGAAAGTCCTTTACTCCAAAATATCTTCAAATAAAGTACCTTCATTATGAAAAGAGAACTAAAAATTATCTTTCCTCAGAGGACTGGACTGAATCTGCAATCAAACAGAGTAGAAAATAAAATCCTTTAAGTATTATCTTAGTGTTTGAAATAAATCATAGAACAAAAAAAGTTCTGTGGTATTTGTTATCTAGTTTTGAAAACAAAACTACAAGGGTAATCTATATCCTTGTGATGCAGAAGGGAAACTAAAGGTTGCCTAGGAGAAGTATTGTTCAATGATGATGAAGTATTCAAAAAATGCTACCCACAATGCCACCAACAAAACATGTTTTGAAACTTGAAATTCTTTCCTATTCCCCCTGACATAACTGACGAAGTCTAATTCTGCAGCTAAAGTTCTAAATGTAGATAAACTAAAATAATTAAAGAGCAATTGGACAGAAATGGATGACAATGTTAAATCATATATAACCTATACGATTATGTGCCTTTAGTGCACACGGCACACAAGTATCTCCCGGAAACCTTTTCTAAATTCACAAGTGTATAAGTTGCAGAGCTCTACAAGCGTTTTTAACATCCTCTCCAAAATGACCTGTACAATAGATCTCCTGCCATTTAACAGGGGCAAACTGCTTGCACTTCTAATGTGTTCCAGCTACAAGGTCAAGATATTTTACAAACAGGAAAACACAATATCAGTTTACAATAGGCAATATAATGCAATGGTCTATTATAAGAAAAAGTAACAGCAGGCATGATTCCTGTACCTCTTATAGGCAAATGGGTTCCTTTCTTTCGCAAAGTGTGGAAAGAAAACTACATGATTCCCTCTAATTCTGGACTACTCAAACTTAAGGGGCTGCAGTTTCCCATGTTGTATTTTTTGATATGTGTGTGTTCCTACTCACTGGAATTCGGAAACAAAGTATTCATTATTAAATGCGGGAAAGAGAAAATGTGAAAGCATGAACAACAGCTAGTATGTTCACAACTGTCATCAGAAGTATGTTCCCATCAGCAGAAGCTCCAACAGCTTTAATTTCTATTTCTGATCTTTACAAAGCCAAAACAATAAAGTAAAAGAATATAGCAGAAAATAAAAGCAAGCTCATTAGGCCAACAAAGGAAAAAAAATTGTTTCACAGTTGTATTTTTCCTAATTGAAAATACTCAGAATGTAATTTTTATTGAGTAGGCCAATACACCTAATTCAAACACTCTAGAATATGTCTCCCGTGGGAAAAAAAAAATAATTTTACATTTTAAGTGTATGAAGTGATTATCTCGGTGAAGTAAAATATTGATGAAATTAGGTATCTGTGTTATAGTGGAGATCTTGTTTTTTACCCTGAAGTGAAGAGGCATTCCCAAATTTTGAGCATTAGTGTTTTATCACCACTCCTATTTATTCTTAAGGTTTTTGCAAAATGCCTACAAAAATTGTTTACCAAATTTTTAATAGCTTTAATAATAAAATATAGTATTTATTTCTCTTTAGCCTTTTCTGCATGACTATTTATGAAAGAAAAGTGGGTGTGTTTAAAAAAAGCTTCAATTATTATGCAAAAAAAATCTTGAAATTGCACAGAAATATATTAAACCAGAACAGTGAGTACGGTGTTATGTTCTCCTAGGCTCAAGGGTTCATTTCGCTGCCAGAAACAATGTAAATTTCTAGGCAGGCTTTGCAGTCAAACATGAAGAGATTTAGCTAAAGAAAATGCATTATAGAGGAGGAAAGACAGCAGAGACTAAGGTGCACTAGCTATAATTGCAAAATTATTTTAAAAGTAAATTCAAGGAATGCAAAATTAATATCTGTGGCAAATAACAAAGACAAAATTAATATACAATACAGTTAAAAATATGTTTACCTCAAAGCAGAAATGATAACAAAACTGATGTCATAATTCTTATTAGAATTACACTTCACTGTGGAGTCTATTAATATTTTCTACAAAGTGCTTACAAAAGTGGCTACTTTTACACATTGTTCATAATGGTGTATTATTTTTCCCAATTTTCAGTAATCCCTTGAAAGCCTCAAACTAAAATTAGTTCTCCTTCTGAAGCAGTTTTTTTTCCTGCAGTACTTTATTATTATAGGATTGGCTGTTAAGTGCTGAATACTAACTGATACTTGTATTTTTCCACAGGCTTATAAGCATCAAATAGTGAGCAAAAGTACAATACTACAGGCATATCAATCTTGAAGGCATGCCTTTATTATTATGCAGTTAAATGATGCAAACAGTTATGGTCTGAAAGACTGACTGGTTCTCCATATTTATAACTTCTCAAAAACTTAGCTTATTTTATCATGACATAAAATAATCTATAGCCAAAAGATATTAATGCTTTTCCTTATGAGATAACCACTGCAAAAAATTAGACTATTTTCCTTTTAAATATACCAAAATTTAGGGCAATCTGCTGCAAAGCTTACCCCTTTCTAAGTGTGACAGGTTCGTCTACAACGGATTGGAAATAAGATTTACTACAATGCCTGAAAGTGTGAGGCTTTAACCAAATCTAAAACATCTACATAAGAAGGGGAAAAGAACTACTGAACAGATAAAAGTAAAATCTTGATTCTTATATCAAATGTTATGCATTTTAATATGATTTTTCCCCTGATTTATGTAAAGCTTTGTGGTTTTCATTTTCCCTAGCCTGTCACATTGTAGTGATGTATGGCACATTTTCACATCAAGTTTGCCATGAGCAATAAAGTCAGTGCCCCCAAAGAAATATCAATATATTATCAGTCTTTCCCACCATGCCATAGTCCCAAATTTTCCTTTATTCAGCCTATTTGGTTTTGCTTCACATAGTTATTATCCTTTTCACAGTCTCCCACACAAATATTTAGTGTTTTATTTTTGTAAGAAATCCAAAACTAGAAATTGACAGGATGAAATACAATTTACTTTCCAAGGCAAAATGAGGCCATCATGGAAGAAAAACATTGAGGTATTTTATCTGTTTGGAACAATAAAATTGAAAAAAAAAAAAAAAAAAAAGGTGAGTGAAGAGGGAAAGGCATGATCTACTGAAAGACATGGAGGAAATGTTGCTTAAGAGACATGGAAATTGAAATACCAGTAGAATAATGTTCTGTAACCATTTCTGTACTTCTATCACCAAAGTGCAGAAAGACACAGGAAGAGCTATAAAAGATGACTACAACAATAGAAGAAAGATCATGATGCACTCTCTTCAACAAAATACTAATACTTGTGGAGGCTCAGGAAGAAAAAAAAATTAACTGTAAAATAATAAAATGAAAAACAGAAAAGTGAAAACAAATACAAAGAAAAATATTGTCTGTTTTGACCTTAGTTCTGCTCACATTAAAGTCTGCAACATTTAAAACACCGGAGCTCCTATTCTGCTCCTTCTACAGAATCATAAGTTAATAAAATTAATTCCAATGAACTAATAATGATTGCTTTAAAATTTTTGACCAAGATAATCTCCGCATGATTAGAAGCCATTCATTAGACGTATTTTTCATGCGGAAAACAACCTAAACCCAGAACATTCGAAACTCATGCACTTACAGGTTAGCAAGTTTTTAAATCATCCACTTTACAACACAAACATCAAAAATAGATGCCACCTCCCAACAAATCAATACTGTTCATTCCGTTTCCTAATATGGTTGTGCTCTGAAGTGCAGCTGTTCTACCCAGGTTGCACCTGAGCTTGACTGAACCACATTGACTGAGCACCTTGAGGTTTCAAGATGAAAAATGCCACACAAATATACTACCTCCATTCATTCACTTGACACAAGTGTGTTTGGTCTTTCCTAAGGGTAAGTTCTGAAATTCAGCTAAATATATACATTGTTATTTAAATGTAACACCTACATGAGAATATGAGGGTTCACTCCAAATTGTGACGAAACAAGACAACTAGAAAGCAGGCACACGGCTTTAAAGGAAAACAACATTTGAAGCCTACTTGCCTTATTCTCCAGGTGAAGTTTTGAAAAATGAAGGTAGGCAACAGGTGCAAATGCATCAGCCGAATGCATGACCACCTTGGCTGAATCTCTGAAATACAAGATTTTTATCATCAAATAGTATAGTACATAATTTTATATAGAGACAACACTTAGTCACTGTATAACACAAAATCTCAGGTAACTCATTGAAATACTATTAATTTCTTATCAATGTTTTCATATAAATTACGAAGAAGTAGTTATATAAAATCATATTGTTGAACAATACGTCACCTTCAAGAATTTTCAAAAGGAATAAAGCATACTCCCTGTGTGAGCTGGCACAGGAAATGCAGCAACAGCCATAAAACCACAGATTAAATGGAAATAGTCAGCTTGTTTTCGTTACCTCTCCACCTGGGAGCCCTGAAGCAGTGTTCAGGCAGGGGCACAAAAGAAGGGACACAGCCACTGCAGAGACTTGCTCCCTGCTAGAGCATCACCAAAGCTTCAGGTGTTGCCTGTATCTCAGGGATTTGCACAGGCGCAATATCCCACTGTGCTCTGATCTTTCCCACAGCCAGGCAGAAGTCTCAAGCATGTGCAATAGGCCCCCCCATAGTCTATCACAGTCCTATGCTATCTAAACACAGATTCTCTACTCATCCAACATGAGGCCAAAAACAATTACTATGATACATGTGTTTTTGACACCCCAGCTGCAAGTCACTTGAGTGTATTTACAACCCTCCTTGCCAATCTTCCACTATTTTCCCACACTTCCAGACCAGTATTAAGAGAATTAGCTGTAGTCTAGGAAAGTATAAACTACACTTTGTTTTAGATGCCAGAGACTAACACATAAAGCAAACTTTAAATTTCATCAACAGGAGATTTTTCAAAAGTCCATTGTTTTGATTAATGCTCCAGGGATTAGTTTTTGAAGTATTAACAACATACTACAACAACATAGTATTGCACACTAAGAAATTGACTGATCCAGCCATCTTGCATCTGATAGTGAAGACTACTAGACACAACTTTTTAATGCCAAATGTGTTGGTAATAATGTTAGATTTCCTGTGTGCTGATTCAAATTAGTTAATTTTAGTTTTCATTTTTACAGACACAATCTGTCACACTTTGATTCACAAGAGGCAGTATCTGTTATATCCATCTGCACAGTTTTACTTCTTAAGAAAAAGGTAGCTCTAAGAAACAAACATCAGAAGGTGAGAAACTCAAGGAAAACATAAGAGAAATTTCAGATTCAGTACACGAAAATCTGAAAATTGTTGAAAGTTAGGCTAAGGACACACATAATTTCCCAGAAAGCATTCTGCCCCTTGGTACCTTCATAGTGTTCAAAGAGATGATATAGACAGATTTCTAGTAATGCCACATAACACCAATGCATACTCAAAGCAGTTGAAGCTTTGTCCAGATCCCAGCTCCTCAACAAAAGTGTAAAATTAACCGAAATATCTGTTCTATAAAATGTTTTTGGGGATGTAAAAATAATAAAACATCACACAATAATGAGAAATACCTTTAACATAAGAAGATCCACTTCAAGCAAACTTTTTAAGTATTTTGATAAATAGGCCTCAGTTTCATTCTTGAAAGTAATTATCAAGATTCTTTATCATTAAAATATTGTTTAAATTTATTTATATATAAGATACTTTATACACAGTTCTTTAAGATTAAAACAATTTTCAAACGACAATGGTGTCTTTTAATTCTAACAGAAATCAGTAGAAAAAAATAGGTGGAAAGCAGAATAGTTCTGTTTGCATCCAGTTAGTCTCCAATTAAAAAAAACTAATGAAGTCCTGAACTTAACATGTGATATCCAGCTTGGGAAATAGTAAAAAAAACCCCAACCAACACAAAACCCAGAAGAGCAGAGATTTAAAACAGTGATTTGACAGACCCCAATAAATTATCTAAGGCCATTTCACACTAAAAGCCTGAATTTTGAGTAGGAACTTAACTATCTAAGATGATTCATGTTTGATTGTAATGGAAACAGGAATTTTGCTAAGGAAATTTTCAGAAGACTGAAAAAAATGAAGAATAGTTGAAAAGCTGTTTCAATCAGCTATTTGTTTTGAAATCAAAATCATCTGATCTCTCAAGACTTCCTGAAGATCTAGAAAGCATCTAATCATTTTAAAACACTCTGTAGCACTTTCTCAGGACAAATATTTCAAGTCAGAAAAAGACAGAGTACAATCAACGCTTCTCAGAACATGACTATTTTTTCATGTTTACAGAAATTATAATTTTATGATTTTGTTTTTAACTCCAAACCTAGACTTACAAGACTAAACACGGAGCTAATAGTAAGGTATATAAAGGAAAATGGTATTTCCCAAATATTTCAAATGTGATAATTCATTCTCCAAAAGATCAAACTATTCAGCATTCCATAAACAAATAGGCCTTTATCACAAGAGTAGATACTAGATGGTGTCCTAGGGTGACTTTATGATACTTGTATCCCCAATTGTCTGTTCTGTTTGTGTTGGATATTGAGTTCTGTACCTTTAAGCCTAGTTCTGAGAGTGAAGGTGGGGAAAGAAGCAGCGCACAGTTTGTTTGCAGATACTGCACTCACTCCTCCACATTCCACCTGGACTGTGTTGTCTGAGGCACAGACAGACAGCAGGATAGAGATCTCTTTCCCTTTAGTTAGTTTAGGTAGCTGAGGCAGAGAAGCTCCCTGGATTGTTTTGTTGTTTTGTTTTTTTTTTTTTTTTTTTTCTTTTTCTCTTGGGACTGTTAAAACCTGCTCTGGACTGAAAAAGCCCAGAAGCGCACCAGGAGCTCACACCTGTGGCCCACTGGGGCCCAGAATGGCACTTTCCAGCACCGGAGGGACTGATAAGAGACTGAGCGATCCAAGCTTCACCCACAGCAAGGACTTCCTCAATTTTGCCATCTCTCTTCGGAGCAGCAAGAGATTTTGTTGTTTCATGTTATTAATTTTTGTGCTTGTGGGCACTTTGTTAAATAAATAGTCTTTTCCACTTTTCTCTGAGGAGATTTTTCACCCAGACAAGTGGGGGAGGGGCCATTTGAGTCTGCTTCCAAGAGGGACCCTGTTCAGAGGTTTCCACCCAAATTTGCCCTAAACCAGGACAGATGGTGTTCATATAGATGAGAAATAGATCTTTAAAATGTCAAGAAACATTGATCAATTGCACTTTAAATATCAGCATAAGAAGGACAGGAAATGCCTGGTACATTTCAAACACACAGAGGAGGAAAGCTGACAAATGGATTGTAACAGACTACCTGGGACAACCAGATAAATCCCAATCTGACTCTTGTTTAATATTTTGGTCATAAGATTTTGCTTTCACTACTAGATATTGTTTATTTTCACATATATGTTTCACTCAATCTGTCACGCTTCCTTTGTGAGGCACATTTTTAATGAAGACAGAGAAGAATGGCAAGAATTCAACTTAACATTCAGAAGCAAAATTCGTCATACAGTCTTACAATAAAGAGACTCCCATTTCTCCGAAGTAAGTACCATTCAAGGTTGTGTTTTATTTTTTCCTGAACCCGCATATTTCTTTATTTTGCAAGGATATATTGTAGAAACATATTTTGCCAAGTTTAAGAGGGTAAAAATCATTGACCAGTGAAAACACTACCTACAAGTAGTGTTACAATTGAAAGGCATACTAGATTTTCTCCTGTTGTTTTAGCTTTATGTGGCAAGGTTTTGGTGGTAGGGGTTAGTGTTTAGAGGTGGTCTCTATAACATGAGACCAAAGGATGCTGAGCTCATCAGCAACATTGGTGGTGTCTCAGTGATAAAATATTTTAAAACTAGGCTGCAACGGGAGTGAGAAAAACATGGTAGAGACAGCCCTGCAGACACCAAGGTCAGTGCAGAAGAAGTGAGCGGAGGTGCTTCAAATGCCAGAACAGATTCTACATAGCCTGTGGAAAAGACCATGGTGAAGCAGGTTGCTCCCCTGCAGGCCAGGAAGGACCACACCAGAGTAGATACACACACCACAGTCTGCGCAGAAACCCACACACAAGCAGTGCTTCTGACCGGACTGAGTCCCATGGAAGACCTGTGAGGAACAGTCTGTTCCTGAAGGACCATGCTCCATTGGAAAGCACATCCACTGGAGCAGTTCTTGAAGAATCTGCCTGGTGGGAAGGACACAGATGGTAACAGTTCATGACAGAGCCATGGAAAAGACCCAGGCAGGAGGAGGGGAAAAGTGTTAAGAGAAGGGGGCAGCAAAGACACAGAGTTATGAACTGTCCAGAGTTTCATTGTCTACCTCCTTGCACTGCTCATTGAGGAGGATGTGGAAAAGTCAGGAATGAGGAAGTGAAGCTAAGCCTGGGAAGAACAAGGTGAGGAGAGAAGGTGTATTTACTTCCCACTATTCTACTTTTTTATTTTTTAAATTAAATTATTTTTCCCCAGTTGAATGTGGGTTCGCATGACAGTAACTGTTAAGTCATCACATTGCTCTCTTCTTGACCTACAAATCTTTTTAACTTCTTTATGCTCCCTGCCTTCCTACAGAGGGAGAGTGAGAACAGCTTGGTGAGAACCTGGAAGCCAGCCAAGGTTAATCCATCATACCTGTTTAGAAGGTAAAAGTATTCTTCAATGTCTTCCTCAGAAACTTTCAACTCAGGAGATGTTTTGGAGTTGTACAGGAATTTAGGGATCTTGAAAATCCTGTCAGGTTTTAACCTCCAAATTGTAACGCTTACAACTCCATTTAAGCTTTAAAAACTGTATCAGGACGTAGTCCTGCTTTAGGTACGGTACTCCCAAATTCAGTGCCACCACTGAGACTCTCCAAAAGCACACACTTCTCTCTTTCACTGCCCCTGCCCGTTTTCCACTCCCCATGTGGTGGGATGGAGTTGAAAATTGGAGGCACAAAAGGCAAAGATCATGGGTTCAGAAAAGAACTTACTGGTGGCAGCACTGAGATAAGAAAATGAACAATAACAGCACAATATTAATAATAAAAGAATACAAGAGCGAGTGATTCACATTCAAAAATGCACATTGAGGACGCTGCTACAATGAACAATACAGATGGCTCCCCCTCTGCCACCTTTTTTCAACTGGAAGGAACACACTTCTCTCAGAAAGTGACAGAGTTCCTGAGTCCCTTTCCCCCAGCCCTGGCAATGAGTGAGGTCGTATCAAATAACATTAGGGTCCTTGGCCAGGCTGCCTCCCAGCTATTGCAAAAATCTAAACCTGGCCTAGCTGAAACCAGGAGAGATGTATACCTGAACCATGTATATCTGAACATTTAGAAACTCTACTAGCAGAGTTAACATGATTAAAAAGTGTTTAGATACAGCGTATATGAAAAGCAAGAATACAAAGTAGAAAAAGATTCATAACTTATTTAAAGAAGAAACAGCAAAATATTTTTCTTGTGAAGTTCATACAGCAATAGATTTCACATGCATGATCCCTCAAAGAGCATGTCTTTATGACATGAATAATGTAAGAGATAAGCAGGGCTAATCAAGCCAGAGACCCACAATGCCAGTGTTCTATTCAGTTTCCATTACAGAAATGTATATTTAAAACTAGTTGAATAACTGTTTAAAAGTCCACTGTGCCATATATTTATTATTAAATACCCACTGATTTAAATATTTGTCTTTTATGTATTTTTTGTGCTTTTATTTTTAACTTTTATTATTTGGAATATCACCAAGAGAAATAAAGACAACTCAGCCAGACCACTTCTGCTTCAGCTTTTCCTAGTCACTTGAACTATCTCTATATCACTGATAGGCAGATATACATTTAGAATATATTATAATATATTCCTACTTAAACTGCTCTTTGGTTGATCCCCAGCATAATCAACCAGTATTTCAGTGGATATCTGCCAGATTAGCCGCCAATGCTTTAACCCCTTTGTTTATTGATCTTCTCCTCCCTAATGCCATGCAATGAAATGGAGCTAACAGTTCTTGGTTCTCTATTCCTCACAGAGACAGACCCCAATCTTACAGAAAAGTGAAACAAATGGACCTGCACCATGAAAGCCTTAATCGTGTCTATATGCTCTATAATCTGGACCTGCACTAAAATGACTGAGAATCAGTCACCAATAAATGATTACTGGTCTGTTTATGTTCTTCAGAAAAAGAACAGCAGTCAAAATATTTCACTTGAAGCAAGCAGGCCTAGCTACTTAACAGGCTAATAAGAAACAAGACACAAATATTTTCCACAGTTCACTACACAGATTTTAGCAATTAATGTCAAAGGAACGAACTATTCAGTGTAACTGAGACAGATTCATACAAAGTTTGTATTTAAAATATCCTCTAGTAATTGAAGAAAAGTGTTTATTGTTATCATTCTAAGCTACTAAACTTACACACACACACATACACAGTTAATGGAATCCACAGGCTACTGATGTGGCACTTTATCAAATTTAGCTGTAATGAAAGATAAATATTACAGGCAATTCACACTTCATGAAAGGATAAAAATGTCAGCGTATAGGTACCAGTTTTACTGCAGGCCATAATCAGCAAGTAAACGAAAGTGCAAATGTCTAAAAAGTTTATAGCCCTCTATGAACGCCTCATCGCGTCAGGTATTGATTTAGGTTTCCAGAGGACTTTGCCAGTGTTAAACAACATGAGTGTCTGTGAACTTAGAGAACGTTTTACCTCTGCAAATGCCATGTGGTGCCTCCTACCACCTCTAGTTGTCTCAAACTAAATTTTAAGATGCTCTCATTGCTTTGTTATAAGGAAAAAGAAGAAACTGTTCCTTACACAACTATTTTCTTCTTAAACAGAGGGCAGTCCAGAGTGAATGTTTCATATTCTCCTCCTTCTCCACAAACATGGACTCCATATTTCTCAGAGAGCTATCACAAAAGAGAAATTGAAACATGTAAGTATTTAACTAAAGAAGTTTATCAAACATATTTTGCTGAAAATGTCAAAAATAGTACATACTGCTTGTTGGCTGGGGTTAAACCATGACATATACTTTCTAAAAGACCACACATTACAAGGCTGAAAAAACCCAAACATGATACAGTCAGGTCTTGATTTCCTTGTATACCTATTACAGTGATTAACAATTACCAGTGTGATATATTTTAAGTAGAATTGTAATATTAAGTAGCAGTGTAATATTTAGATGAAAAAATTGATTCCTAGTTCTTCTTTCTCAGTGGCCATGAAAGGTTGTTCAGATTCCCATACTTTTCTTTCTTTGGCATATCTACTTCACCTGTAGGAGAAACTTTTACTGTGAGTCAACACGAGTAGCACTTCACATAGAAGTATACAATGAACACATTTTTTGACAACAGATTAAGAAACTGTATTCTACGTTTTGGTAAATATTCTCTCAAAAAATCTGTCAAAACAAATGAGAATTTTCTAAGTCAAAAGCAAAAAGTTAAAGCAAGATCTAAAGAGAAACACATTTTCTTTCATAAATTGTAATTAATATACTTTCTAAATCACATCCCTGAGTTCTGAATCTCTCACTTAAACACATACCTAGATAAACTGAAACATTCAAAATATGAGACATAAATATTTTAATCAATTCCTGCTTTAAAAATGATCAGCTGTGGAGCAAGAACCAAAGTTCTTTAGCTGGATTAAGGAGTGCATGACTTCTCAGTAGCTCACTGTACTACTGTTTCAATGTACTGTATTGAAAGATTGTAATCAAGCACCAGATCTGAGCATGGGAACAGTCTCTTTGTCTGCAGAAGAAATTTATGCTCTCAGCGGCAGATTATATCACCTTCTAAAGCGTCACTGCAGTGATTCAAGCCAAGCCCTTTCCAGGTGTTTTAAAATTAAACAAGCACTAACATTCTGCTTTAAGTGACTCATAAAAACTGGAACTACAGTCCTCAACTCCACTGCAAACAACAACATTACTTCTGGGAATATTTATTTAACCCCTTTATGCCTTTCCTCAGGGGAAAAGAACCCCGCCCATGATGCTTCTGTAGTCAAAGTAGAAATACAGTTCTCCAGAACATCAGAGGACTAGAAAAGTCTATCTGGAGGGCTAGAAGACAATTCCAAATCTGCTGTTTCTTTTGAGACAAACATAAGACTGGGTTATTTATACATTGTAGATTACATTTTTTATATAGTCACCAGTATATTTTTATAGAAAGTCTATTATATATATTCAAATGATACTGTATTTTTACTGTTGGAAGCTGAATGTAGTTCATGCTACTTTAAGTAAAAGGCTTTGAAAGAGAACTGTAAAAACTTCAAAGAGTGTTTATAACTTCAGTTACTTAAACCAGAGCCCTGAATTGTCTTCGGCCATTATTTTGCAGAAAAGGAAAATGCTCTGAGAAAACAATACCTCAGTAATGCTCTATGTGAATATTTAGTTGTTTGGTGCTGTAAAATCTAAATCTCTTTTAGAGCATATATGGAATGCTTTTTCAGTATCTTGTTATGAAAGTTATTTTCATTTTTCCTTTCACATTTTCTTTCAAAGAAAAGGAGCAAAAGAGAACCTTTAATCTAGTGCTCATTAAAAAATTACACTCCTGACATAAAAGGGAACTCCATCTGTCAACAATGGCAACAAGGTTTCTATAGGATAAATACATCAGAAACAATTAATGTTGATGCAACAAGAATGGAAAACCTACAAAACAGTTAGTCAAAAGCTTTTATTCTTACTCTATTTAAAAAAAAAAAAACCAAAAAACCCCCACCAAACCAAACCAAACCAAAACAAACCCCAAAAACCCTAAAGAAAACTAATAAAAAAAATGAAAGAGAGAAATCAAGGAAAAATCTTTCCAAACGTAACCTTTCCACAGTGAATACATGGAGTGACTGTTTACGAGTCACTTTCAAAACTGGTAGCTCTGCTTGTAAACAGTGTCTAGAATAATTATTGGCAATAAACATTGAATACTCAGAAGATGTAACATTATTTCCTTTCTTTGTTGTGAGAAATTCTCATTTTCAATGTCACTGGCTTCAACATAATTCTTGACACCAATTATACAAAGTGCTAAAGGGCTTTCAGTTCTCACAAATGTCAACAGGACCAAAAGATATTTAGCAGCTCATAGAACAGATCCTTAACGTTAATTTTAAAAAGTCAGCAGTATTTTTTAAATGTCATCAGTGGCACGATAATTTTGCCTTTTAATAATTTAGAATATTAATACTATTTGAAGATGGATTATTTGGGTTTGCAAATTTGATGCTACATTAATAATAATACAACAGCATGGACTCTAAATTTTATGATTGCTAAATCTGCCTTCTAGTTCAGATGAGCCAGAAAACTGCAAATTTACAAATCAAACATAACTAATTGCAAGTAATGCAAATCCACTTCAAACTCCAAAAGAAATCTATGATGAAACCATCTTCTAGACTACATGAAGTTTATCCTAAATACACAGTGAGATTCAGGGTATACATATAAATAAGATACATATAAATGACCAGTCCAAACATTACCTGAAGAACAGTCTCTTCCTACCTCAGGAATGAAACACAAGGATTAAAGCTTTCTTCTTTAATTTTCATAATCAAAGATAAATATTTGAATTTAAGTCCTTCCTTTTTCAAGTGAAGACTTTGTTCCCAGACAGAAATTGTAAGACCTAATAAACTCTCATATTTACAGAAATGCTCTTTACATCAAGATGTTCTTATCAACTTTTGAGGCAAGCATACAAAAATAACATTTTCCTATTGCCTACTGGCAGAGCCAAAATTACAAAAAATATAACCATAATGTTCATTTGCCATTCTATTAACAAATTCAAAGGAGAGTGGGATCACAACCTGAGACATAAGTTGACAGATAATACTTTAGTGTAAAAAGCTGATGTTTCTGTTACAGAGGAAACATTGGGACATGAAAGCAATTTAATCATTTAGCAATTATCTAGCAACCCCTCCTCAAAAATTAATCAAAGACCTATAAATTAGAAAAAAAGCAATAATTCAAAAATTTTTCTTTCTGCAGTGCCCATGTCCCAAGCCAGCAATATTCACAGCCACTAAAAGTATGAGTGGCAGATCACTGCACTCCTAAGTTCAACATTCCGCATGTAATGTGAAAAAAATTGCAAAAAGTTTTTCCTACTCACTAGTCCTCCATTTTTCTGCTGCTACTGCAGAAAAACCACCTCACCTTTATGTCAGTACCTATTATAATTTCTACAGTAGACATAAAATAAAGTAAATCAGAAGACTGAAAATTTAGGTGATAATACGTTTTCAAAGTCAAACAATTGAGTGGAGAAAATTAGGGCTGTGGCTGGTTTATGTGTTGGGGATTTTTTCTAATCAACACTTAAGATGCCTCAACCAGAGATTTTTTTCTAAAAAGAGCATGACTAGTTCATGCTCGTTTCTTATATATCCAAAAGACATAATTCTAACAGGCGCATTGTAGTAATACAGGTTGATTTTGTTCTCACTGACTGTTCCTTAAGGTAAACGTTTACAGAAAAAAAAAAAAAAGAAAAAAGTAAGAAGAGAGTTCTATTTCGAGATCTGTAGTACCAGAGAAGTTGAACTTTGTGAGTACATGCTAAAAGTAAAAGATACTCCCTACAAATCCCAAACCACTCAACAAATATGACATTTGGTGGCTCTTTATCAAAGACATTGGCATTTTTCTGGGCACTGAAATTATTTGGATATAAAGTGATTTTCAACAAACTGAAGGACGTAGAGAGCATTACTTAATTAATTCCAAACAGAACTGCAAAAATTCTCACAAACTTGCATATCGCACTAGGAAAAACGCTGTAATGAAATACTCTGCATCTAGTTGAATAAACAGCTATGGTAAAGTAACATCAGATGTCAACATGGAAATCAAAAATCAACCCAAAAGAACAGGAAAAAAACTATATTAGCAAAGAACTCCAACAAGAAAAACAAATTTACCATAAAATTTGGAATTACTGGTTAGATAATAGAGTACAAATCAAAGATCACAAGTATATAAACCCACAGTAGTTTTGGAGATGTGCAGTGTTAAACATTAAATCATTATGGCATTTTATATGGAATGGCCAGAATATTAAATTTTATCTCTCCTCTTTGCTGGAGACTGTGAACTCCTCGTTTTTACATTCTGTCTGCCAGAACTTTGGATGCTGAAGACTTCACCAGTTTGCAAAAGAGTATATTTCACATCGTAAGCCTTTTTCTTCTGTTTATAGTTAATGATTTGGTTTTATTAGGCCTCAAAGCCAACCAAGTATCCAGTAAAAAAAATGTATTTGTACTGGCTTTGACTTTCACAGCATGCATATGCATAAGCAACAGCCAAATGAACAAGTAATCAGTTGTGCAGTCTTCCCTACAATGGCCTGACAAGCACTGCAAGTGGTGTCAGAATGCCCCATTTGTACACTTCAGGCTAGGCAGCCATTGTTCTGTTTATTCTTGTATCAATAAAAGATAAAACCTTCAAATGTGGGTTTTGAGAAGTGTTAAACCATGGCAGTAATAATTTCAGTGAAACAGAGTAAGAATCACTTTAATTACAACAACAAACACGCTGACAAATAAATGTAATTCACAAAAAACACCAGGTACTTTTGGATTTCATACTTTATTATTTTCTTGTTAAAACAAATGATGGTGAAATCAAATGCAGAAGAATACTTCCTATTAGCACAATTAAAATTGCAATACTTGCTGCTATAGTTTTAAAGAAATCAAGACTGCTGATTCAACGGAGGTGAGTAGTTACCCAGATACAACCCCACTGAGGCTACAACCTGAATTTTGACTACAGAAGCTTTCTGTGAATGCAGAATGTTGAGATGATTTAAAGAAATAAGTGAAACAAGACTTAGAAAAAAAGATAATAGATGGGATAATGGAATTGTATACCAACTAGTTTACATAGCAGAGGGCCAGGGAGGAGGAGGGGAAGATTTCTGGGCATATTATCCAGGTCTGAAGAAACAAACCTCAAGTAAAGAACAGACCAACACCATCTCTTCAGGTAAGGCTTATTTGAATGTTATGGACCTTAATTACTCCTTTCCAGCTTTGCCAAGTAGCAATTACCCATCTTCTCTCCATGTAAATAACTAAAAAAATGGAGTTAAACTCAAGATATAATTGCTATGCAACTCCTCTGTCTTTCAGGAGGAATAAATTTTTAAAGCTCTGGTTACTTTTCCTTTCTCTTCTGCAAGTTTGCCACACCCCTAACTGTTCCAAAACAATTTACTTACAAAGCCAGGCTGACTACCCAGATTAACACTGAAAAGTATTTTTAGGACATCATTTTGTGGACATTTAGATAGCCTAGACTAAAAGCTACATCAAGACCCTTTTGACAGGCATGCAATCATTGTGGGTATCTTACAGGCTCAAGGACAAGGAATTCTGGTAAACTAGCATTGTCACAGAGAATACATGAAAACATAGTTTCAGAACTCTTATTCTTAAAATTTACTTAGCTTGACGTTTGATGCTTCTACATTGAAGAAACCTCAAGTACAAAATCTGGTCTTTTTTCTTCTCCCTAGCTGAATGATTTTTCTTTAAGTAAATCTACTAGCTCTGCCAACAAGCATTATCCTGGTTTGAGGACACACAATCCTTTGCACAGAATTAAATACATCCTCAGGAATAGACCTCTTATTCCATTTTTAATGGCCTTACTGTATGCAGTCTGATTGTGTAAATGGTAGGAAACCTGCAAATAAGAATCCTCGGAGAAGTTTTGTACCACCTATGATTTTGCCACTACTATTTCTTGCTGTGAAAGTCTCTAACCTACAATTACTCAGCTTTATCATATTGATAGACCAGTTAGTGTTCCTGCAATATTGAGGTTTCATGCCTTTAATTAGCTTTAAAGATGGTGACAAAACTAACACCATTTGTTAACTATGTCAAGAAATAATGTTTTACACATGAAAAGTGCTTAGCAGAGGCTTATATTCTGTGTACAAAGCTAAACTTTGGGTTAACGGCTAATTTATGAAAGTAAGTAATTTTTATTAAGTTAATTTTACTGAATTTCTGCCTGTGTTTCTTTTTAACTGCAAGTTTAGCTTATGAATATCCTTTAAGTTATACTCACCTCCAAAAGAATAGGCTCCATTTCACCTAGAGTTTTTCCTAGATGCTTATCTGGATCTAAACCTGAAAAAAAAACCAAAAAATGTAAAAAATATTTCATATGAAGTACTCTGATAACATCAAGAAATCTTAATTTTTGTTTTTCTTTTAAAAATATTCTGTCTCCACATTATCTAAAAAAATTGCTATCCTAAAGAAAATACACTGAGTCAGAATCTTTTCTAATCTTTGGGGATATATTTTTCAGGTTTATGGAAAAACAAAGCTAGTTCCCTTTTCACTACATGTCAAGTGGATAAGCTATTGTTTCCCGTTCTTAGAAATTTCACTAACCAGAGAAGTGAACACACACGTCCATGGTAATAAAAATACTACAGGGATACTGCCTCTTTAAGTCAGAAGTCACCTTTGTAGATACCTACAAAATTAAAATACAATTTAATTTTTTTTTATACTTCCTGCAACTGGAAGGGACTCAGACAGTTTTCCATAATGAAAAGTTCTTTTGCCAATCCCATTCTTTGTGTGTTTTATGCACATATAAAATGTAAGACTAAAAATGATGGAGATACAAAGAAAACTCAGACTTACAGAATGTATTGAATGTTGTACCTTTTGATCCATCACAAAATATTCTGTATGATATCTACATTTTGATTTATTTTTCTTTGTAAAAAAGTAAGTGGTATTAACACTTGACAGCTGTTCTAACTTGCTCCTCTGAATTCCTGTTTCAACTTTTTGACTTTTTGATTTTGGGCAGTTCATGGTAGTTACAGTCACTTCCCAGGATAAATCAAGTAACTGGCAAAAATGAGTAGTGGGATAAATTAATCCGGAAACAACTGTTTCAAAAGCTGACATCTTCAACCAAATAAATATGCCAGTTGGATTTGATACAAAGTGGTCAAAATGTCTTCCCATATGAAGCCAATGTGAAAAAACAAAATGATAACTCTTGAAATTGAAGAAACACTGATAAATTTTCAGTTATGCCATTTTTCATTACTTTTAATCATTATGGTTTGGCCTTCTTTTTGTACTGATACAATACTTATCTATTTTTTCCTACTCTACTGCTTCATACAGTAATAGGTATCATTAAAGAGCTGCCACCAAAATTACTCCATTCAGAAGCAATTTCTAAAATATGTACCTTGCAAAGCACTTTAGACTGTTAATGATGAAAGCTGTTAGATAAATGTACAGTACACTATTAGATAAAGTCATTGTTGAGTTAAAATAGCTAATACGTCTCTTAATTTTTACAATCGTGATCTTGGTATATTTAAATTCCTGTGAAACTAAAACAAGTTAGAGTGAATGAGATTTCAAATCACTAAGAAAGTTTTTAAATATTTCATTAAAGCACATTAAAAATTCCCTTACCATCTAGGGGAATGCTTTTAAAACTGTTTAATAATTAAAGTTTAAAAAGACTGAGTTTTTTTTCCTGCCTCTATTCCTTTTTTGTATTGGTTTATTGCTTATAAACAGACTAAAATTTTATGTGCTAGATATATGATGATAATTTATTCTTGTGGAAATAGTTTTGAAATATATTAATTCAATTTCAATAGTTCAAATGGTTCTGGTGATCTCTTTCAACTTACATTAGGTTAGCATTCTGTCCTTGATTATAATGGGATAGGTATTAGGCCAAACAAGCAATTTCTCTTGACGTAAATGAATAGGTACTGCATTACAGTACTATTTCACACATTTATATTAATACACTTCCTTTAATATAATTACTTTTCTAAGATAAGCAACCTCTCTCTCCTTGATAAAATCAGACTGATTTCCTCTAAATTCAAACCAAGGGATACATTACAAACATATGAAAAGGTAAAAAGTTGTCAGAACCAGACACTCTAACATATTATTTCTTTCACAAGGTTCTCTTTGGAAATACAGACATGTCTTCTCTTCTGTCCAGTAATGAATGCAAACCAATAACTTAGAAGAAACTATGACACAAATAGCTTATGAAATACAAACGAATTGCCTGTGTTTATACTATGGATAAACTCTTCAGTAATATCCCACACCTACATGAAAATTTGCAAAGTGCAATGCACCCTTCCTGTTTCTCAGCAGAATTCTATTTTTGGACAGCTTGCATTTCTTTTGAAACATGTTATTTCTTTTCGTTTCCAACACGTTCATATCATGACTGAATAGAGACTGCCTGGTAAAGACATCAGGAACCAACGTAACTTCCAATTTGCAGAACCAGTAATCCACATCTCAAACCTCTACTGCTATACAGGCACAGATGAAGCTGTATGTCTGTAGCTACAATTAATATAATAAAGTATTTTGGAACCATATTTACAAAACTGTTTTTTTAAATCCATCCTTCTATTTGGTACAGTTTTCTTTATTGATTCAGATCCTAAAAATGGCTTAGACTAATGAGAAAACAATGTATCATAAATTCATAGTACCACATCCTCCCAATTTTCCTCAATGGAACTAGATGTGAACAAAGCTGAATGGATGGATAAACCAACAAGGTCCAGGGCCTGGATGACGCTATGTAGAATCAAAAAATTAATTAGGAAGGGAATTATAATTTGCAGGACTGACATCTATTTTATTTGACTTACATGTATCAATGGGAGGCAATTAGAATTCAATTAAAATATTCACTTTTATTACTTCCCTGACTGACCTTGAAGTTAATGCCTGTTTTATTTAATTGCATCATCTATGAATAAATGTTAACCCTAGAATGTTATGGCCCATTATTTTCAATGCATTTTTAACTCCCCAACTGAACTACATCCATCAATTTATTATATGCTACCAAGAGAGCAAGTGGGCCTTTATTTCTTTGAGATAGACTGGTACATGATGATGGAAACATGTCAAAAAAATTGACAATGCTGTTTTTAACAATGCTTGGTAAAAAAGACTGTGCTTTCACCTCCAGTTTTGTAGTCTAGTTTGACTGTAAAATCAGAAAGCGATAGCACAAATGGGTAATCACTTCAAAGTAACTTCTACTCCATGTGTAATTCCTGAGAAATCCACTGACAGGACTAGAACTCCTTCCTGCAGATATCAACAATGGTTGCAGAATTCTCTTTTGCACAGCCATAAGTGTAGAGAACTGCGGCAATGTCAAGAGATTGGGGCAGAAATTCATGGCTTTTTTCTGTGGTGAAAAAGAGAACACTACTAAAAGGCATTTCACTACTGTTGAGTTATGCAAAGGAACCATATTTTAAAGGGTTCAATTTGTACATATGTATTAGTGTAGCATAAAGCCCTCACCTGAGGGGCAGCTACCTGATATTACTTGCATTTATCAAGATCACTAGAAATCCAAGTTACATTTTCATGGCATTACATTCAGCTAAAAAAATCCACTCATTCTACACCTTATCTGACTAACAAGAATATTTTTTATACATGTTCAGAATTTTAAAATCATCTGGATTCTTAAGAAAGTCTTTTAAAACAAATAAAAAAAATTTCACTTCTTAGTAAAATTTCAAATAAATAAAAATAGATCATAATTACCAGTTTTGAGAAATGGTGGTATATAAAGGTCTTCTGAAAGCTACATTGAACCAAACTCTAACCCGTTATATATACGAACACATTGTAAAAGAATCACTACCGCACACACATCAATAAAGTATGAGTTAACCATTATCTGTTGATAATATATATTATTTCTTGAGAAGTAATATTGAGAAGAGTAGTAACTGCCATCACTATGAATGTCAGGGACTAAGACTAAACTTCTCATGATCTAGGGCTGTATAATGTGCAAAAAGGTTTCTGGAAAGATCCTAATCAGCTGCTCACCAAGAGTAGAATTATTTAGAATTTTGAATAAGAAAAGAGGCGATGAAAGACTTTGGTTTTCTGGAACCCAAACTAGTTCTTTCTTCTCAATCTTTTTATCATAAAGAAAACAAGGTTATCAATAAGATGATAGGCCCTGTAAGGTAAAGAAATACATATAGAAAGCAAAAGAGTATAAAGGATAAAGCAACCACCCATCTTAGAACTAGAACTGAGAAAATAGGACTATTTTTGAAGGTAAATTCCTCTATTTTAAATGGGTCATTTTTTTCCCTAAGTAAACAATACAGAATCAGCGATTTTCAGAAGGAGGGTCAGGCACTATTCTTTACACAGTGCAGAATACAGGAGAATGTTCCTAGTAACACAGGAGAAACCCTTACACAAGAGCATTAGCTGGTAACATAGGCTAACTGTGTAGAAGACCAGGAATTTGTTATAACCTTCACCAACATCACAGTGCACATACCACATAGATATTCTTGAACTGTAAATCTATACCTTAAGTTGCCTTGAGGTAAATTATTCCTGTTGTCATATTTAGCTTTCATCTCTATGAAGAGCTGGGAAGTGAACTTTTGGTCTGGCAGCGTAATTTGACAGGTTCATTGTTAATTTCCTCAAAGCTTTCTCACATGAAAGGCTGTATTAACAATGGTGAATTGATTGGATTCCTTGGATTTCCTTTTCCAAAAAAATTTTAAAAATTTGTAAAAACTGCTTAACTTTTCTATAAAAGTAACGAAAAGTACAATAAATATTGGGTATTACTGCACCTCTAAAATATTTGAAATGAATATACTTCTAATTTATTGTATAAAAGAGAAAAGTCATATGACTTGATTATGCATCAACTTCTCTCTTTTATTTTCCCCCTTTTTTTGGGTATTTGATAGTTTATCCAGTGTGGGAATTGTACGGGGATGGAACCTATAGACCTGTAGATATAGTAACTCTTTTCAAGCTAAGTGATACTAAGTGATAAATTTATAAGAAATTAATCTTGAAGTGGTTCTAGCATATGTTTTCAGTGAAGTTTAATTGGGATGTCAGTTTATCTTCCTTCTTGAACATTCTTCAAGTATTTTCTAAACTAGGTTAGTCTGATGTCATAAAACTCTAGAATTCTGAGAGATAAAAGGACCTAGAAGTTTTTATTGAAGTAATATTATCTGTAATCTCTTGTGATTTTTTTAAACGTCAAAAATGTTTGTGTTCTAGTTAAAACTAGGACTCAAAGCAATTTAGCTTTGTCATTTCAAGAACAGAATCCTCAATAAATCTTTGAAGAAATTTTGTACCATTTTATCAGATAACAAGGCAATATTTCCAATCAAATTCTTTTACACAGAATCACAGAATGGGTCAGGTTGGAAGGGACCGCAGCGGGTTATCTGCTCCAACCTCCCTGCTCAAGCAGGGTCATTGCACACAGAGCACATGGCACAGGATTGTGTTCAGACAGCTCCTGAATATCTCCAGTGAGAGAGACTCCAAAACCTCTCTGGACAATCTGTTACGGTGCTCAGTCACTCACACAGTAAAGAAGTTCTTCCTCATGTTCAGGTGGAACTTTTTGTGACTCAGTTTCTCCCTGTTGTCTCCTGTCCTACTACTTGGTACCACTGAGAAGAGCCTGGATCTATCTTCTTTCTGACCCTACTTCAGACACTTATATACTGAGATGAGTTAGTCATCTCAGTCATCTCTTATTGAGGCTAAACAGGCCCAGTTCCCTCAGCCTTTCCCTTTAAGAGATGCTCTACACCCTTAATTATCTTTGTCACACTCCACTGGACCTGTTCCAGTAGCTCCCTGTCTCTCTGTTACTGAGGAACCCAGAACTGGACACAGCACTCCAGGTCAGGCCTCACCAGGGCTGAGTAGAGGGGCAGGATCCCCTCCCTCGACCTGCTGCCAATGCTCTTCCTAATGCAGCCCAGGATCCCATTGGCCTTCCTGGCCACAAGGACACACTGCTGGCTCAGCAACAGTCTGTTGTCCACCAGCTCACCCAGGCCCTTCTCCACAGAGCTGCTTCCCAGCAGCTCAGCCCTCAGTCTGTGCTGGTCCATGGGGTTATTCCTCCCCAGGAACAGGACCCTGCATTTGCCCATGTAGAACTTCAGAAGAATTCTAGAATTTCTTCCCTAAAATGATGGTAGTTTGAAAAGAATTGTGGAAGAATTGCATAATTGCTGAGTAACAGCATTAAACTACATTTAATCAAACACAGCAAATGGTTCATCTCATTTAAAGTAGTGACTGAGTCAACTTCTTCTCAGGACTTTTAATGGACCTAAAAATCTTAAATCAAAAGTTACTAAAGTTTCAGCTCATACAACTTTCCTGATATAATCTTTTTGAATAGAATATCTCAAGAGGATTGTTTGCTTATGAATCCATTTAATTCAAATTGTTCAACAAATCTAGCACCACATAATGTGGTGATGTGATGTTAATAAAAAAATATGTGCTATTTTGTCCGTTACAGAATTCTGGTATTTCATGCTTTGAACAGTTCTAATTCTAGAAAGCTTTGTAGAAAATAATTGAAATTTCATTCAGTGGAAGAGTAAGACATGTGGTGCAAGTGGCAAAATATGTTGATCCATCCCCAAATCATCAACAGAGGCTTCTGACAGCAACGATCAACAGATGAGCTGCAAAAGGGTAAAAGGCCAGAACAGAAATAAAGGATCAGACTAGGGTAAGAAGTCCTGAGTTGCAAAACTTCAACTCAGAGTGACCTAAAAAGCAAACATCTATGGTTCTAACTACACAGATATGCCTTTAAAGGTCTGAGTTTATGTCCCGTTTCAGCATGTTAAGACTGTAAAGTAAATGGGCATCAGAACTTCAATTGTATCTAACATTAAAAAGCAGCAAGTAACATTCTAATATTAAAAATATACCACTGGTACCTCTTCCTTTTCATATTGTTAAGATTATTACTGCTTTTGACATCTTCTACTAAGCTCTTTTTCTTCCACTATTTTTCAGCTCCAAGTTCTGACTACTCTTCTTTTTCACTATAGTCCATACTTCCTTTCCTGTTTCACCTTCAATGCCTAATAGTGTGCTCTTAGCCTGCTGCTTCCATTTAAATTTTCCTTTAGATGATGTGATCTCCCCAAAATGTAAAGTGATCTTTCCACTCTTAAGCCATCTCCCTCCTACTTAGTCTGTCTGGGACATCTCCTTAACAAGCACTCAATCATGTCAGCTTTCAACTACTTCTCTGTTTTCAGGCACATTCCCTTACTCTTCCTTCTAAATTCTGTTATCTGTTATGACAACAACATCCTTCCCATTTTCCAACGTATAGGCTCCGAATTAGTGAAAAGGGAATCATATTTCTCTCTAACTTGTTTCTAAACTGACTTAATCAAAATCTCCTTTCTTTTTCTGTAACAAGCTTTATTTTCAAACCTTTCTCTATACGGAATATATGCACCAAAATCTCTTTCCAAAATCTCACCTTAGATTGGTAACAAAGTATTTGTCATTCGTATACAAGCATCAAGGCAAGTACCATTCTAAATGCAGACATCATTTTCTCATCTTATTTTCTTAACCTTTGAACTATGAATCGAAGTTTTTCTTTACTTTAAGTCCATTCCTAGTTCTCTTTTCCCTTACTCATCTCTTTTGCATTGTATCTTAAATCACAAGCTAATTTTATTTGACTTCCAGCCTTGCATACTATTTCCATTTAAATTCCAATTTAAACTCTAAAGGGTCAACTAAGTTTTGGAAGATTTGTTTGAAAACTTAGGATTTCCTGACAGACAGGAGATGGCAATAGCTACCTAAGGACTCATTACTCCATGGGGAAATAGCCTGGGTAAGTAACTAAGGCCCATACCACTTCAAAATATAGGTTTCCACAGACCCTGTGATTTCAACTCTACCCATGGCTGGGAATGTAGAATGACTACAAGCACTCACAGTAGCTGAACCTTCAAGATAAAGAATGTAGTCATGAAATAAAAGAGCTCCACTTCATATGTAGGCTGATCAGCCCTGATTCAAAGTTTCAGCTTTTATTATTGTTCAAGAGATGAGCAGTGCTATGGTATAATTTATTTCCTGTGATCCAAAGAGCAGCTAGAGGTTAGAAAAATAATTTAATCATTTAATCAGAATATTTCTTTTTCAAACTAATGTTAAATTATTTGATCTCATAATAACAACATGGGTTTCTTTTCAGATTTTTGATTAAATAATTAAGGATTAGTTTACTATAACCAAACTGGGAAGATGCTGCAAAGTATAAAGCAAATAAATGGGTATTAATCCCCTAAAAGATAGGAATTTGAGCTTATATTCTGATCTTGACTAAAACATTGAAGAAGCAATTCCACACAACACCCCATTCTCAAGGCAACAGCATGCACTTAGAAAACTTACTCAGTATAAATGCTACTTTTGAAACTACAAGAAAATCTAGAAACATTGTGGAAACTGCATGATATAAAATCAACTTCAAGTATATATGAGCAATGAAGTTTGTCATATCTTAAAAAAGTATAGAGCTGTTTAAATTTTAGTGTTAATACTTAAGATTTAGATATAGTTAACTATATAAGTAAACTGAAAGTCAATAAACTTGAACATCAAATTTTACTAAGGATCATATTGTAAGGAACCCAAAGATTCCTTCCTGATGTAACCTTCCTCCTTTCCGGATTTCCACATATGTACAACACCTTCTACTGCAGTGGAAACAATTTGCTTTAGAATGAGGCACCGTTAAGACCAATATATAAAGTTACCAAGATTTAAAGTCGAATCTGTTATATACTACTCTGCAAGTTAACTATTATTAATTAGTTAATCTGTAAAACACAACCAAAAAGGAAGGAGATCAAAAATGCATCTTTTTATTGTGTTATATTACACAGTTGTTCTATTCCACGGTGCTATAATTACAATCTGTCACATGAGCAATAGATATTACTGGAATTTCAGGCACACAGTTGTTAAAAACAATCAGTAATAGCATCAATTTTAGCTGTTACTGAGTAACCTCATTCTGAATTTCTAGATTTCCACTGTAGAGGGGTATATTTCAAAGATAAAAGTATGATGTATTGTACAGGCATCTTTAGCAGCAAGAAAATTACACTGAAGATAAATATTCAAAAGTAGCTTTTATATATATACATAGTGCTCAGGTTTGCTGCTAGATCATGGAATGCTTTTCTCTAATCATTAAAGCTTCTGAAATACACTCTAAAGGAAAGAAAGCTGATCTACTTATAGAACAACAGAAGGCATGTGAAAAAGGTTGCTAACAATACTTTTTTGCATATAAGTGAGAGCAATTGGCATCCCATCTGGAAAACTACGCTACTCTGAGATAGAAAACTCTTGCCACTGGCAAAGTTTATGGTATTAATTTGTAATGGTGGATTTAGGGAAATGTACTAAACTAATGCTCATTTACTTGCATAATTATGTGTTTTCTACATAAAATGACCGGCTTTTACCTTGTCAATACCGGCACTGAGTTAATGGAAAACAGGACAAGGTGGGTGTACAAGTATGCCAGCGCTGATGAATGTCAAGCTCAGGTTACAGATTTGCTTCTTGCATTAATAACTGTACGGTGTATCACCTAATGCATTACCCTTCAGACTCTTAAATCTGTTATTTTAAATATTTTCATTGCAGTTTAGCTTTGATTATTAATCTAAACGGCAAAAAGTTAAACTGTATCTTATCTTCTTTGCCACTTGATATGTTAAACAGCCTTCATACCTTAAATCCACTTTAATAAGGCATGCAATTATTAAAGCATTACAGAATGGCCCCAGAGAACAAAAGCTCCATTAAATTTGCTTACATCTAATTACGTCTGCCTGAGGCAGGTGAGAAATTGACTCTGATAAGATCTTTCTTTTACCTGTAGCCAAAAAAATAAAAAGGAAAAATAACTCTGAGTGATTTTCTATCTAATTGCTATCTACAAGTATTTATGGTATTCGCTCTTCCAATGAATAGCCCACAAAGCACTCTTTGTGCACTAACCAGTACATTTTAAGTTTTTTTTAAGACTGTAGAATACAAAAGATAAGCTTATCTTGCTTCAGGCATGACAGGTCATCAATGATGTCTATTTGGCAAACAGTTTTATCTATTATTTAAATCATATATTTTCTTAAAAAAAATAATTCTGATGTGAAAAAACATGTTACATATGCCTTGTGGACTTTATTTTTTTCTTCATGCCAGTATAAGCAACGAACGCATTCTATTTTATGGAAATCTAAATACATAAATATACTTTACATGGCCTGAAAACAATTATTTTATAAACTTTTCCTTTCTTTTTTCCAATCTAAAACCAAGTGTTTTGTAGTAGAAAAAATGGAATTCAATTCCTATATATTTGTAACTGACCTCCCAAAATTCAGGAAAACACTACTAAATTACATTGCTTGTTACCTGTAAATGAATGAGGGCATATGGTATTTCTAATCATTGTAATCCTTCTCTCAGCCCCAGCAGATTCTACATAACAATAAAGCGAGGCCATCATGATGACACTGCAAAAACTAGTTGGAAACTATACCAGATAAAGAAAAAATAAATATATATTTTTAAAAAAGTTAATTTTAAAAAATTAATTTAATCCATCTAGTCTAAAGGGATTATAATTCAAATCTTGTTAACAATGAAGGAAAAATTACTTTATTATAAAGCCTTGAGAGAAAGAGAGATTAGGTATTTAATGGAAAAGTTGCGCAGATAAACCAGCCATTGGACTTCTAATGAAAGATTATGCAACACATAAATTTTCCATATATAGATCTTTAACCATTGATGGCATTTGTATGATACGAACCACTGTTTGCTATAGTGGACCACAAATTTATAATCAACCCCAAAAGAAAAGGTCCTTTGGTCACATTTTATGCTTAAACTCATTTGCTACTCTGAAATTTAAAACTGCAGAGGCCTGAAATGAATATATTGTATTAATAACATGTTTCTCATGTGCTCCTTAGGCTTTTAGAGCACATCATTCCATAAGCCTCCTAATAAAACTTCATTTGACATTACCTTTTTGACACTGAAGCAATAAACAGATAGGTTAACTTTAATATTGGTTTGCTTCAAATTTTGTAAATTCATTTTATATAGCTGATAATGAAAAGAGGTTGATTTTCTGGTATGCTAAACAACTACATTTTAAATACCAAAAAAATTTTAGAAGCAATGATGAATTATTTCTGTTTGCTCTTATGATTTACCAACTTCAAGTCTGCTGTTACACAAAATATTTTTGCCGCATAATTATATCTTGTTTGATATTAACTTGATGTATTTCTATTGAAACTTTCATGGTTGCTTTATAATATTGCCTAGTCACCAGCCTGTATCATCTATAAATGACAATACTGTGAACTACTGAATTATACATGCATCTTTACTGCAAATCAAAACCAAACCAGAACAAAAAAAAAATGAGAGGAATTTAATCACTATGTTAGGAAGAACTACTTTCCAGCTTTTCCATATCTTTAAGAATTAATTGCATCCTGTTTAATTAATTATTCAGACATCGCAACTCATATTGACCCATTTTTTTATAATTTTCTTGATCTTAACATTCCATATCCTAAAACATGCAACAAAAGTTCTGTTTTCCTCTGTTTTGTTGTGGATTTGTCCATGGGAAATTTCAGTAAACAATATTGCTCAGAATCTGACTACATACCAAAAGCTGCCACTTTTATGATTATGGCTTGAACATTAGATGATATCATTTCTTTAAGCAGTATTTCCTGGTTCCTATGCCAGAGGTAAGCTAAAGGTTGAAGATTAAGCCTTCTGCACCTTAAAAACAAACAAAAAAAGGTAAAAAAAAGTATTATGCTTTTACACAGTATTATTAATGTAAAATTAATGAAAATTCATTTCTTTTCCTATCCTGAAATATTTTTTCTTCTACTATTTCAATTACAACACTTTATTATTCACGTATTTCATTACAAAGATTAAGTCTAATATATATTAAAAAAGAAAAAAAAAAAGAAACTTGTTCTGACCATAATTTGTCTACATAAGATGCAACTCACTGAGGTAAACGGATTTGCACAGGAACATAAGTAAAGCCATAACAAAATGTGTTCCTAAACCTTTTGGGACACAAAGCAATTAACACCTTAGGAAATCATCACTTTTGTGAACACAACTAAGGACAAAGTTACTGCTCTGTGATAAATGTGGCACACATCACTAGTACAATATGCTGAATTTGATGCTGTGATTTGGATCAACACCCAAGGAAAAGAATCATTCAGGAAAATATATACAGCTTGTGATACAAATTAACAACTTGTTACTGTAAAGTTAATAATTTGTTTTGATGCATATCATATATAGACAGCATTTGATACACAGCATTTGATTGTTTATTACATTAGAGAATCACTAATTTGCATTATTGATAGGTAACATTTCTGTAAATTGTCAAGAACCATCCGTTGGTGATTAAGTACGTACTGTCTAGCACTGAAGAACTATGAAAATGTTTAACTATGGGACTAGTTCAGAGCATTTAAGATTTACCTTTATTTGTCAATTACCATTTTTTTAATACATGGTCTTTCTCACATATATGGGCCTTCCTCCATTTATTAGATAGACCCACTAGTATGATTGTCAAGACTATATAGTTAAATGTACGTTTAATGTTGACATGTAAATGTATAGTTAGTACCCTTATAATCTGGCTGGTTTTCTTACTGCTTTGATATGTTTTAACAGACCACTAGGTTTTGTAATAGAACTATTTAGCAGCTCTGAATGTAAAGTAGTTACTTAGGTGCCTAACTTCAGCTAAAAAATTAGCTGAATTAACTGGTATGGTTCATATGAAACAACCTTACTGCAAAGGCTAAATCTACAGATCAATGTAAAGTATTTTACTACACAGCAATCTTGGAAACAATCATGCCTGTTTGAAATACTGTGATTTCCTGTCAATCTTTTAGCTGTGGTAAAGACGTAAAACTCACAACCAACAAAAGCAACCTTTTTTTATCCAACAAATATGTGAGGCAATTATTAAAATGTTTAAGTATAAAGGAAAAGAAAAAGAAGTTACTTCTGATTGCAATTTATCTATGTAAACTGTAAAGAAAACAAATGCGTTCTGTAACTTGCTGACGTGAGCTGAGTTGGAATAGCATTAATTTCATCGTTCTTACAGTTCATAAACAATTCCAGATACTTGCTTTCATCATCAACAAATAATTAATGAATTCATGAAACTATAATAATTTTTAACACAAGGTGGTTTTGCATTTCATCAGACATGTACAGTGAAAATCTTTTTCAGGTCAAATAGTGGCCTACATAACAGACACAACTACCATTACATAATGCTCTTTTAAAATTAAGACTCTTAAAAGAATCACAATCTATATAGACTTTTGTGCACAATAGGAATAACAAATGGAAGCTCCTGATTAATAACAACAAATTTTAGATATTAAGGAATTATGGGAAGATGTGCACAGAAAGATTCTCTTTTATCTAATTCCTGATAACAAGTCACAGGATGTTCCTCTATATATTGTGAAATATATCCTCTATATTTCACAAACACTGGTGAAAAATAGGGGGACCACAACAATGTAGTCATTGGAACTGAGTGAGCTTCCTATTGAAATCAAAGAACTAAACCTACTCAACTATTTTCATACCAAAACTCTGAGTATTTTCTACAGATGAAGAGATATCTGAAGAGCAATCAAAAACTCTGGTATAGTCTCTACTAGATTTTTACTAAGGAACACATGGTTTCAGGGGGGAAAAAGGAAGAAAAATAAATAAAAAAGAAATACCTATACTAATGATTAGAATGCATTTGGTATCACAGAACATGAGAAATCAGGCAACTGTTTCTGCTTAAAATTCGAGTAAGAAAACAGATGAGTACTCTCCAGTATGTGTATACTGAAACAGATTAATATTTTCTTACACATCTTCCACTCGAACTCTCTGGTAGTCAGAAAGAATGGCTCCCACAGATACACCCTCTACTCCTTCTTTGTCCTGAAAAAAGACATGGAATATCAATGACAGCAGTATATAATAGTTTAAGCTGTAGAGATTCAGTATCTCTCCTTGCAGAATCAACCAAGAATAATATTTTTTCTGTGTCCAGTACACAGAACAGAATAGGCTGGAATGCAGTTCTTCTACAGAAGAGAGTAGCTCAGCTGACCTGCTACATGGTTATTACTCTAATGCAGTCTACTTGACTCAAGTACCATTCTAGAGAAGGAATAACCAAGGTAACTGAAAAGTATCACACGTAACAGATTATCCTAAAGTTTTCCAGACATCCTGAAAATTCCCTCCAGATTTTCCCTAAAAGTGAGGTGCTAGCTATCCCACCTACAAATAATTATCAGCAGCATACATCATACAATTAACTGAACTGTTAGTTTTTTCCATGGGATGCAGCAAAAGAGAGTGTGAGATTATTCTTTTTGTCTCAACACCAGAAGAAAAAAATTCACAGGAAACGTACTCAAAAGCATCTTTTAAAAATTCTGTTATTGAAAAAGGTTTTCCAAGACACATTTTCTCTGTTTCATTTAAATTACCTAAGCCAAAAACCAGCACTTTATTTTTTCTTGTAAATCCACTGAGAATGTAACATTTCAAAATGCACATAGTTCCAGTATTTTGTGAGATCTTCCATTTTTTAAATTGCTTGTGTCCCAATCAACAAGCTGAACTTTCTTTTTCTAAATTTTGCTTCATCTAGACTTCAGTAAAAGTTGCTTTTCCTCCTTTAATCAAGGTCAATCATAACTACACAGCATGATTTACTTTCTGGACCTGTTCCCAATCCCGTCAAGTTTGCAGCAAGATTTTACAACAAAACTTTCAATTATCTACATGTAATGACGCATCCTGCCCCCGCCTTTCTCCTCTGGCCTACATTATGATCTGAGAACTCCTGCCAAGCCTTGACCAAGCAAGCTGAGCAGTGAAGCGCCCCTTGACTGCATCAGCTGGATGGCGAAGCACTGCTGACTGTACCAGGAGTTATTGCCTGGTAAAGGCTGGAACATTTCTGACTACAACATGCACATCAGCTGCCCAACCAAGGCGGGGAACAAAGGATAAGCAGTTATCCTTGGAAATCTAGATAAATCATTTTCCTGAATCATAGCCCAAGTGAAATGGCAGCGTTGTTACGAATTTCAAAATCAAATCCGTCTTTGCCTGATGTGCTGCTGAATTTAAAATTCAGTTCCTGTGTCTTATCAATAAAATTATGCAGAGGGTGTTTTATTCAAATTTATAATATAGTGAAAAATGTTCTGCTTTATGCCTGTCTGGGATACTCCTACCTCAATCGATGATCTTATTCTTTACATTAATTCTCACCTCACGTTTGCCCAACAAAATTTCTAAGTTATTCACACCCAATATACATTTGAGATGTAAGAAACTGTATTTCTCAAAATTCCTATATAGTAATCTAAAAAATACATCACTATTTAAATTATGTACTTCCCCATGTCATTAATGGATAGATCCATTAATATGAAGCTTAATGCCAAATCCAACAGTGTTCAGGTTGATGCTTCTCACATATCCAGAAGTAGTAGGAGTGAAAAAAAATTGTTTTATCTCTCACTTGTCCATCATCCAATGATGGATCCAATAATTATGATCATTATTATTATTACTATTATCCATACAATATTTTTCCTGCTTCCCTCTGAGCTTTCTCTGCAATATTTCAAAGCTCTTTTTAGAATAAAGGTAAATCACAGACACTTCAATTTACTCAACTCACCCATCTACAATAACATTTCTTAAAATGTTAACACCAGTTGTGCAAGCAGAGTTTTCTTTAAATAAATTTGATTAACTGATTCATGAAGCCTTCTTGAATATTCAAATATATCTCAAATATATTCTTTGTATTCCTTTATTTCATGCTATTTTGATATGCAATATACCTGTACTGCTAAAACTACACTTAAGCTGCATTCTTCAACAATCTTTTGAAAAAGGTTAGAAAGTTGTGTAACAGTCTTGGAAAACATGACTGAGATGAATTCTGTTTGATTTTATTTTTATGCAAAAATAATAACCCTAGGAATTCCTTTAAAATGTCCTCTGTCACAATGTGCAGATATCAACCAACATGTCCAAAAACATTACCTATATTTTTGTTTATGTTATTAATTCATCACAGTTCTGTTACCAGAGGCAAACTATGCTATCAGCTAAGTTCAGTAAATAATGTTTTTGATGCATCCCATACCAACAAACAGAAGAGTATACAACTACTGTCTCACAAGCAGATTAATCTCTATGGCCACATAAATACATAGATCATACGCAGTTTTGCACATTCTTTCATCACAGAATCATTATATGCTGGAGTCAAAGGTCCATACCACCTGGCCTTGAACATTTCCAGTGATAGGGCATCCAGAACTTTTCTGAGCAACCTGTTTAATAACATATACATTCCTCTTATGTCATCAAAGATGTACATTATCATCATATTTATTACAATGAACTGCAGATCTGTAGTTACCACAATATTTTCATTATACTTCATTATATATATTTTCACAATGTACACTCTCCTTTCTCAAACAATGGGAAATAAATAGGTGGATGAGAGATACTAGACAGCAATTATATCACAAACTTTTAAAAAAGAGGGTATCCTCACAATAAACAAATATGGAGTGAAATCTGATATCCCAAATAAACAGATTTACAGGATCTCCTGTTCATCCATGAAGATGACAACTAACTTGCCCAATACACTTTTAACAAGATCACAAGAGCCATAAACATGTTTTTATTCATTCTTTTTTTCAAGTTCTGACAAAATATATGCATCAGCAAAGATACTTGCTAAGAAAACTCCCTCAAATTAAAAATAAAAGTAAATGGAAGTAGAGACTTAAATGTTCTGTTCTTATACAAACACAATGCTTCTATACTAAAATGATCTATTGCACAAACTTACTTGTTTGGGATTTACAAAACTGTAGTCATGAGTCCCAGGAAATTTCATCACCATTCTATGATAATGAAATTTTAAAAGCCACATAAGGTCACAGAACAAATACTAAATGACCATTGAAACAATGGCCCAAACTTGAAACTTATGCATCAAGAAGATTACTCATAGCTTTTGTCGTGAGGTTGTTCGGGTGTTTTTTACAGTACAAATCTGTAACACATTGGATACACATGCCTATGAATGCATATATATAAAAATACGCAAACAAAAATATGTACACATGGATGCAATATACTTTGATGTTTGCAATGACAAAACTAGTCTATTATTGGCTGCTTGCTTCCAACTTATATTAAATCTGACTGAAATAATAACACAGAAGATTGTCTGCACTCATTCTAGTTTATTTCCTTTGATAATACATAAGTTTTTATTGTCTTTTGAAATGGCAGCACATCATTTTGCAGTTGTGTGTAGCACTCATGTTTAAAAAATTCTCACAGGTAGTTATTTATCACTATCTCTTTTCATTTAGTTCTTCTCATGGTAAAGAGCAAATATAAACTTTCATCACTGTCCAGACAATATCTTCCATAAGTAAAAACATCAATACACTTCATATATGCTTTGAAATGGGAGAACTAGTTAATATGCTTACATTCTGTGAAATGGAATAAATTCAATCTCCCTATTTTGTCCAGTTCAACAAATTAAGGCTTAAGTGGTACAAATTAATGAAATAAGAAGATTTGAAAGGAAGAAAGATGGAGTATGAGGTAGAACAAAAAAAACTACGGTCTAATAACCTTCATAAACTCTTCAACTGGACAAAGTTTACATAAACCCTTGTCCCACAGTAAATTCAGCTCAGCAGCTGAAGAATGCAAAGAGTACTAGCTGAAAGCTACTTCTTCCCTGAACTCATTCTTTGGTATTGAAAGAATTATAGGACACCTTGCAAACAGACAGCATTTTGTTTGACTAAGAGTTGATCATGGTTAGCAGAGAATCCATCCCAGAATCAATACTGCCTTCACTTTTAATGTGAAATCTGATCAGGTCTGGTACCATTAAAAGCATGTTCACAAAACTGCACTCAGGAAGGGTAAACCAAGCTGACATCTGCAGGTAAATATCACGGATCTGCACTGAACTCAAAAGCTGAGGAAGTGAATTTGGGAAAATTCAGAAGGAAAGATGGTACATGCTGTATCACAAAAAAAGTAACAAAAAACAAAACAACATCTGAGGAAAGTCAATATGAAAAGGTGTTTTTTTTCTTGGGTTGAGTGGATTTTTTAATTATTATTTTAAAAAGCATAATATACTGTTAATTTAAGAGATGACATAGCTACGTTAAACTTTAATAATATGCTTCTAGTGCAATAGACTGCTCTAAAAATAAAAATAAACTGCTTCTCTGGATTATTTGGATAATTCAGAAAGCACTTAGTACAATACACTCTGTCACAAAGTATTACAACACAAAATATGCAATGTGCACATAAAACCAGATGCTAAAGACAAAAGTACCCAGATGCTAACAAAGTTTTATTTTCCCTATGACATTTAAAAATTTATTTTTCCCCTTTAGAGCTACCAAAAGTACTAATTTCAAAAGGCAGGTAGAAAAATAAACTTAAAAAGCAACTAAATAAGACATTTTTAGTAGCTTTTGCTTATGTACCTAAGGTAATTATTAGCTGTGTTTTAACAGTAAGTGAAATTAAACATTATTCTATATCTTGTTATAATAGTTAATTTATTCCTGTTCAGAAGACAAGACAAAACTCTTCATAAACAATTGTGTTAGAACAGCTAATTGCTCTTTGCAACTGTAACTGTACTAAAACACACAATTTATGTTTAAGGCATCCCAGTTTTAAAATGATTTATTATTTTAAACAGTTAAATGAACAACATTCAAAATTGCTGCTCTTTGTGTATCATAAATTACTGTTGGCTGCATCTCCTATCAGGAAATATTATCAAAAATTTAGCAGTTTTGTGAAAGCTCCAGAACATCACTGTTGTTTTTAAGGTGCCTCTGTTATATCCTTTTACAATTCTAACATACAGCTTCACAGCTGAAGTAAAACATAAACAGAGTGGTAAGATTAATTTACATGAGCTCACTGTTAATTCAATTTTACTTTTTTTTTTTCAATTAATGATAGTAACAGTAATCTGAGGAAATTACTACTTAGGCATTGTAGCATATAATACTGGCAGAAGTATTATAGTAAGTAAAAAATTTATTGCAGTTGTATCAGTACAGAGGTTTTCTATAATTTCATATTTTAATGTCTTTACCTGACCCTTTCAGAGTTCAGCAAAAAGAAAATTAGTGCTAATGTTTTCAATTTAATTAGTACATTACATGCACTGTAACTATTAGTGGGAAATGTTATATTAATGAATGTAAAAGTTAGCTGTAAATTACCTCAGAGTTATTATCAATTTCCCAAGTTACTGCTCCTTAAGATAACCCTCTCCCTATGCTCCTTCCGGTAATTTTTCTTTGCCTGATAAACATGATGATTAAACAGCACACAGTGCAAACCTTTGATACTTTTTAAATTAAATCCATGCCCAGCCTAAGGGCTGTGTCTGATTTCAACCAAATGTGTCAGTTAATCAGATAAAAAATTATCAGCAACTCAAAGAAACAGCAGCCTTAGGCTTCATCAGTGCCAGAGAAAGCTGAACAAAATAAGACATACAGACAATATCACATTATGAGTAAAGGTTACTGCTAAGCATATCACTGCACAGCACTATTCACCACCTCAATAATGTCTATCTTAAATGAAATATTGCATATAAATGCCAAAATATTAACAAAGAAAAATGAAGTGCTAGACCTGTGCCTATATATGTCTATTCATGTGTATTGCAAGAAAATTTGAGCACTGTCATTCAGAAAAATGTAGAATATCCATAAAATTTACTGTGTAGAACAGATTTTTGTAAGAAAATGAAGTATAAACAGCTGAAGAATGGTTAAACTAGATTTAATTTCAAATGTGTGCTTCACAGCTTTGCCACAATAGAGTTCAATTTTTATGACCAAGGTATAAAATATAGTCTCTAAATGAATTTGTCTTTCCAATTACTATCCTTCTTAAAGCTTGTATAACTGAAAACCGTTATCCACACTTAAATTAATGTTTAAGGTTATTTGTGCCCAAATAACAATTACCATACAGTTGCAAAACTTCAAATTAAAGCACAACATATTTGCAGGTGGGTTACTGACAATCTATACCTTAGTAACTGGACTTTTAGGCTTCTATAATTATTTGAGTGGAAAACTCTTAAATATGAACTTTGCCTTATAATTTCTGAAGCATTCTAAGACCACTGGTTATAGTGATTTCAAACAGAGTATGTGATTTTTTTTCTAAGCTTTGATACATCTGTCAGATGCAGCTGCAAGTTATCAAAGACAGTATGGAAATATTCCTGAGACATAAGGATATAACAACTCTATGTCAAACTGAAAACCCTCTATTTGGTAAGGCTCTGAAGACTAGCTTCAAATCACACAGATCATCTTAGTGACTGCAGATGGCTTACACATCATCTAGGACTTTCCTGTCGTTTACACTGCAACCTCAAAACACATAGATCTCATGCCTTCATTACTTAGGAAGAAGTAATTCCAAAAACAGGTGGGAATTAATATAAGTGGATTTACACATTTTAGTGTGTGAACACTCCCATTATGAAGTTCAGAAGTCTTCTGGGGCCTTATCTCAGCATGGTTTGAAACTAAATTACTAAACAATGGTATCTATACCACACCATAATACTATGTAACTAATCTATTTTAAGAGCTACTTAGATACATTTTTACAAATGCCCTTCCTAGGACATAGGCACACTCAAAGTCCAATATCAAACAGAAGCATATTGAAAAGCCTAGAATAACATTCTAAACAGGAGAAACGGAAAAGCATGAAAAATCTTCCATTATAGCCATATACCACACCATAAATGCAAGTTCTCCTCACACACTGATTCTTCTTTTAGCTGCATTTACAAGGTAAAAAATTAGTCTTAGTAATTAGAAATCATTCATTAATGAACTAAGTTTTTTATTTTATATATTAACTGTTTTCATAGAATTCAATAAAGTTGCTACATCATTTTAGATCCCATACTATTTCACAAGATTTTTTTTCTAAATGATTTAATTTAAATAAATTGATTCATTTTTCCAACTTAAAAAAGTCATACTAAACCCAGGAGGCATTTAGTAAAATTTAATAAAGTTAGACATATTTATCAAAAGACATGGAATACTAAAATAAAATCAACAGACATCTACTACTTTAAAGTCTACCTAAAGAGTTTTCTACAGAACTGTTTTTGTTTTCCATAAACCTATTAAATGAGCAACTGTTAACTGAGGCCTACATTACAGCCACAGAGACTACAAACACTTCGACAATGAAGGATAAGTCTCCAGCTAAAAAACAAAAAACCCAAAAAAACCCAAAAACAAAAACAAAAAAAACCAACCAAACAAACAAACAAACAAAAAAAACAACTAAATTGCATTTTGTGCAGAGAATTGGTTTCAAATAAATGTCTGCTTCACCTTTGGGACTTCCAACTCTTAAATATTCAAACAATTACAGAGCAAACTTGCCTGAAGACACTTCTTTCAGGAAATCTTATTTACAAAATCACCTCCACAAAGACTGATTAATTAATTTAATAGCCAAAATTAACGTGAACAGCCAACTCCAGATTGAATAAATGACATTACGTCAGAACAACAAGATGCCAGTGAACAACTACAAAATAGAAAAAGTCAAGTAACCATGCATGTTTCCATTCTGATGCTACACTGGATATTTTAAGGGCTGGAGATTTTATGTGTGACTATTTTGCAATCAAGCAATTATATTCACCTAGAATTAGTAGTTCAAATCTGTGACCAGATCTAAAAGCTGGGTTTTTAACATACCAACATGTATAAATGCTTCAGAATGAAAAATAAAAATTAGAAGTATTTGTGTTATGAAGACAGGTAGTGGCCTATATTATTATGTCTCAGATCAATGTTATTCTGAAGACAAACCACTTAACTGAATCAAGAGAAAGATCAAAGGACTATTAATTTGTATCTTTCTAATTAGGAGAAGTATGATTTAAATAATGAAACTCAGTTAACTTGCATCATACTCTGACCTCAGACAGGCAGAATTTAATTTCTTGATTTTTTTTAAATAGTATCTTTAACCAACTGTAAGATCCAAAAGCCAGACTTAAACTAAATTTTGGAATACAGACAAAAGGTCTTTTTCCCTTGCTTTGACCACATGGCCTCCATGCAGACCAGCCTCTAGATACTAATGGCAAGGTACTCCTCCACAATGAAGACCAACAAGACATGGATTCAGTAGAGCAACTACAAAACTGAACACTCTATTGCTCTAGTTATCTGAGGTATACACCATTCTCTAGTTATCTGAGGTATAAACCATGGTTTGGGTCATTCAAGTCATTAACAGCCTTCCACTGAGGGAAGCTACTCTAGGAAAATATCATACAAGATATGTCTAGTCTCATTTATTTCTATATGAGTATTGTCAAAGCAATGTTATTTAATGAAGAGTTTCAGAATCCATGCTGGAAAATACTGAGGCATGTAAGTAACGTGATTCTTGTTAGTAATTCTGTGAGCAAACAATTTTTTTGAGAATATAAAACTGTAGGCATGATGTGATACCTACATTACCTTCTTTAGTTCTTTTACCACATGCAACAGCACAAGGCTCAGAACTACGGAAGACAAACATACCTGAAATGAAAATGAGCTATTTTGTCCATTAGAGCCAAATCTTCTTTTTCTCCCTTATGTTATATTGTAAAGAAATTTGAAAAAAAAATCCATTTTTATTTCTCTAAAATTAACTCTTAGATGTCACAATGTGACAGCAAGGTGGTTGCCTGCTTATTTCTGCACATTCTAAATCATGTAATAATTTCCAGTTAAATAAGTCAATTTCACTGACACTAACAAGTCTGATAAGTAGATATGTTTATATACCTTTAGATAATTCATTCTTCCATGTACTACATCTTTCAAAACTGCATTTCACTGTTATGGATTCTATGTAAGGTTCACTGATACACGCACACTCACACTCTTGCATACACATGCATTCACATATTGCCAGTGAACTCTATTTACTTGAAATGAAAAAAATACTTTCAATAGGACAATTTGCTTATACTCTTCTTAGGACTTCAACTCCAAAGTATCTTTTCATAGTACTGAATGTTCAGCCTTTTCAATGTCCAGTATTTGTAGAAAAGAGCTCCTGAAAGTATTTATAAATCAGACTCTCCACCAAAATTTTACTGTCAAACTTAGCTTTTCATCAACTAGCTTTGTAGAAAAAAACACCTGGAGCATACTGTGCTGGAGCAAAATACGAAAAAGTAAATTTTCATTTAAGGCTGATCAAGATATAAAATTATTCAATGCAATATTTGAAAAAGTCATACAAACACAGTCAAAAATGTTCATTACCACTTGCCTGAAATATCAACCACATTCAGTAATGTGAAATACTTGAATAAAAAATATGTAATATGACAGACATGAAAAACAAAGTTTTAACCTCATAGTGCCTTGATGAAAAAGCAGACATTTTATCAGTAAGTCTGCAGATTTTTAATTTAGACTCTTACAAACAGCTAATTCACATCTACGTCTATGCTGAGTCATGTCTATCAATAACATGAGCATACTTTATAACTAAATTACGATGTGAAGATGCAAAAGATTTGCAATCATTCCTGAACTGTCACAAAAGCTGTAACACTGAAGTACATGTAGAGTAATTAAGTGACTAATAAATTCAAAAATTCTAACTGTTGACAGACAAATTAAAAACCCTGAGGCTTTCACAGGTTTTTTAGTTTAAAATGGTATCTTCTCTCAAAGTGCCAAAGTCTTTTTTAATATAGAACAAGTATTATAGCAAATATTATTATAGAGGCATGAGTTACTGGAATGTGAAATTACCTGCTAATGAATGTATGAGAAGAAAGGCATGGTCGAGGAAGTAAGATTTACTACATTTCATTTGGTATTACTCTAATAGAAAACCGTAGGCCACTACGGTCAAACAAACGTCAGTTGGCAAGAAAGGTGGACAATTTTCACCTGAACATTTCCTGCATGAATCAATGTCACTTGTTCTGCTACACGTGCTCATTTCTTGGTAAATTGTGTCCCTCTAAAAATTTCTTCAGAATTTCATATACACATTTTCAAACTACTAAATCATTATGTTGCTATTACTTCTACGAGCAGATAATCTTGGCATGGACTCTGAGAACAAAAAATCTCACACAAGATCTCTAATAAATACTGCAAATTTCAATTTTTCCCAATGAAAACACATTTTCTCTTATTATCTGGCAATAATCTTTCCTTCTGATCTTATAGTCACTCCTCCTTACATAAAAGCAGAATACAGGACTTTCAAAACCATTATGCTGGAGGAAAACAGTCTATTGAAAACACAAGTCCAAAAGAAAGCCTCTTTCTTTTTGTACTTCGAACAGAAACCTCATGAACCCCTCCTTTGATCTTGAACAACATTTTTGTTATTTCTCCAAAAGTCAACAGGGTTTGGAAATTATTTAAAACTGTTAGGAATCTCAACAAAGTAACACCTGATGTTTGTTTTATCAAATTAAGTTGGTATGGTAAGGTTCTTTATCTTTCCCCCGCTTAAATTAAATAGATTCTAGAGATCATATGAAAAAGAAACAATGAATAAAACTGAATTTAATGAAGGCATACTCATGATTTTCAATATTCATGAGTATTTTCAATACTCATGTATTTTCTTCTATAGCCTACACAAACTTAAAGCAATCCTGATAAAATATTCTTTAAAAACCAACCCCTCACTTTCTATATTAATATAAATTTTCTTCTAATTTTTGGAAGCAATCCTCTTCAAATTTAAATATTGACACAATAATTACTGCTTAAGAACTACAGTGTTTCAGTCTACACTGCACTTCCCATAAGAATTCATCGAGGATTTAAACTTCTTCAGCAAAACAAAGAGAATTCTGCACATATTTAGTGTTATTTTATAGATTTTATAGATGAGTGCTACTCATCTATGACATTATTTACTTACATTGATGAAAAAATTGCAGCTTTCAATAACATTTTTCCCAGATTGCAGAGAAGCACAAAATGCCACAATGAGATTTTCATGTTTGATTCTCTTATAAAAAGTGTGTTTGTTTGGATATTTTTCCATCACCATGTTTGAAAAGAAGACAAGGTCATCTAGCACTACTAAAATGATAGCAATGATTTCGAATCTCAAGAGAAACGTTCCAAAACAATATCAAACCATGCTGACAAATTTAAGAAAGCTTACTTAAAGAATCAAATCTTTCTCTTCATTGAGCTGCTTAGCAGGAAGAATCAAGAGTTCTTACAACTATTATTTTGTCACAATAGAAACAAGTATTTTTTTAATATGATTTCAGTACAGTATATATGTGCTGAATGATCATATTTCAGACACTTGACACTTTCAGCTGCAGCCACAAAAAGTCATATTTCTATAAAAATTGTCTATGTCTACCTTTGCTCACACATGGTAATTTGGCAGAAGAATATCTTAATAATACATTCTTAATTACAACATTCTCCTACTTACAATAAAAACCTTTCTACATTAGATATTTAGACCTTATTAATCAGAACCAATTAATAAAGGTAAGGAATTAAAAATATACCATGAACAAATAATGCAATATTACCTCTTAGTAAAAGCATGTTAGATGTACTGCAAGATTGTATCAGTATAGTAGGTCCACATTGCCGCTAAATTCTCATTTTATACCTTATGTTCAGAGTATACTGCCATAAACTAGCCTCTACAGAGTAGAAGGTGACTAGATTTCAAGTCCCTGAGGGGAGAACAACTTACGACACATTTCGCTGGTAACAGTCCTTGAAGTCTCAAAAGCTCCCAGTCTAGTACAAACTTCAAAACGCCCTCTTAATTGCACTGCATTAAGGGTTTTCACTTTATTTTAATGAACGAAGAACTAAAATTGCCATGTCTCCAAAGCAATGAGAACTCTGATGTAAGCACCAATACCAGGAAAGTATTCTACCTTTTTAGTACCACACAATTTTTATAAGTCTCTGAACAAAATGTAGCATTTTAAATATAAGAAAAAAAAAGTGTCTTCAGCAGTGATTGAACTTACGCATGTCTATTACTAGAGGCATAGTAGTACTGGAGGTAATTCTTCAGCAACAGCACATGCCTGCCACGTCATGAGACGAACTGAGAAATTTAATTTTTTTGGAGTTGTCCAAGTGGCTAATGATGCAAACAGATTAGTAATCTATAAAGAACTTCATCAAGTTGCTCTTCTTTAAACCTTTATTTAATCCTTGTTACAAGCCTTCTGTCTTCCTACAATAGCTTATGTGATCCATAAAATAAGGCACTCATTACAAGATGTGGGGCTCCTTCCACTGACAGATCCTCATTTTCTTTCCAGAATTTTGCCTTTTAATTTCTAAATTAATTTAAACCTGTGTATCATTGTAACTAACAAGTATTCTGGGAATACAGCCCTGCCTGGATGTTCTAGATCAAAGTAATCTGTTGATAGCCACAAATTTTTCTCATAAAAGAGAGTAAGACCAAAGAGGGAAAAATCCTAAACAGCAAAGAACCACCAGTTTCAGCCTACCTACAAGACAGAGCTTGGTCAGATGAAGAATGCAATCATTTTACTAGGAGAGGGCAAACGTAATTCAAGAAGTTCCAATGTTCTGGATCACTGTGCAATTCTACCTAGACTGGTTTTGCTGTTGGAGCCTTGGAACAGGGAAAGAACAAGGCAAGAAGGCCAGGATGAAAAACTCTAGCATGCAACATACTGCCTGTCAGATCACACTTCCATGGACAAGCAGGAGCAGCCCGGAAAAGGAAATATAAACTCACTAGGATTTATAGAGAAGAAAAAATAGGCAACCTGATTATTAAAAAAAAAAAAAAAAAAAAAAGAGAATCAAAATTAGCTGTGCTGGAGCTCAATTGGTACTTAAGGATTAGTACTAAAGTCCATGTTTTTGCTTTAATTTATCCAAAATGAATCTAATTCATGGAAGACAAATATTAAGCTATTTTGTAGTTGTCTGTCACTGGAGACAAATATCACACAGCAGAATATCAGATTAATGTTTCTAGCCCTTCTGTGATACAGGTGTAACTGTTGCATTCCACACAACTTAAGATGAAAAATTAATGGCAAGTCTTTGACATGTAAAATAACCAGGCCATTTGTTCAAACAAAATTCTGATGTGTAATTCTGAATTACCACCCACTCCTGCCTATCATTAAAAACTAGTTTTTAATGCCAATGAATACAAAGACACTGTTTCTTTAAGAGCAAGCACCTTTTTGAAAGATACACTTGGTAAAGAGCAGTGTTTAAAAAGTCAAATTTAAAGCATTATTTTATTTCCAATTTCCATGTCTTGGAATGTGTTCCTATTTTTTTCTTTTAAACTCTACAAATGTGTCACACATATTTATTCCCTCTAAATTTTGTACTTCAAATTTCACTAATACTTCATTATTAACAAAGAATATGAAGATGGCGTTGGGTTGTTTTCAAACTTCCTTGCTTTTGAGGTATTTTTACAGCAGTAGGATACAAAAGATACTCCTTAATATTTTTAGTACCAGAACAAAACATTTTGAATTAAGATAAAATCACTACATCATGAATGTTAATGTCACTCTGTGAAAAATAATATCATATGACTAGAACAGACCATCCCTTTAGGGAAAAATATAATGTTCAAGTGGATTATCCTTATAGTAGTGTAATGGAAAGGCATTCCACCTAGTCCCAGAAGAAAAATCAAAATATGCATTTAAATGGAAATACTGTGCAATGGATAGGACAAAATAAACCCCACAGAACTGTAAAGAGCTACATATATAGACACAGACACACATGTAAACACAGGAAGCCACATATATGAATTTTACTTATACATCTTTAATTCTGTACATATATATTTATGCATATAATTTTAAATTTTAAAAGCTAAGTTTGTAGCTCTAGGCTTATCTTGCAAATATTGAGATGCAGTCACATCACATATTCTAGTTTCGGTCACAATATCAAATAATATATACAACACAGCTCTATGCAAGAAGTTGTGAGTATTCTTTTTTAATTTTCTGCACATTTTGTGCCAGACCATATTCTAAACAGCTTTTACAAAGTGATAATGTTTCACTGACAGTGTTTTGTGTACTTCACATAAAATTAAATCTCAGACAAACCTTGAGAAAAAGAAAGCAGAAAGCTAAGCAATACAGCATGTTGCTCTTTTTGACCCACAAACGATTATCAGTTATTTCAGAAGTTATGACAGTTTTCTCAAGTCCTTAAGGAGTCTGACACCATTGGTATAGCTTTTAACACTGCATTTATGTTTATATCACAATACAATAAAACAGCAGGAATAGTGTTCAAATTACTTGGGTATTGGATGGTTTATTGAAAATAACAGTATTACCATAACATTAAAAAATTCTTAGAATGTGCTAAGTAATCACTGCTATCCATGCTGCATGTGAATTATGGGATAAATTTTGGAAGGCATCACCAATTGCAAAGACTACTAGGTCTGTCTCTCTGATGGAGGACTCTATGCATGAACAATAAATCCTAATCAAACTGAATAACCAGTAGTATGCCAATCCTTGAAAAATTGTTGTGAAATCAGTGCTATGCAAATATTTGTTGTTACAATACAGATGACTTCATGACTAGAGCTAATATTTACTGTTCTTTATCAGGTACAAATAAAAAGCAGAATATAAACAACACAACCACTCTTCTCTCCATCCTTTTCCTGCAGATTGCTACATAAACCATAGTAGCAATGGCACAGTACTTAATTTATCTAGCTGTATTAGTAATGATTTTAACATGATTTTTTCAAAATATCTAGAGCTACATTTTCTTAATTCTCAGCCTTCATTTACTCTTTGGTTAATCAAACTTGATTTAACATCACTTAGAGTTTTGAAAGAAAGGAAAAGAGAGTTCATTTTTTTAAGTGTCTTGTAATTTTGTAGTACTTAATGCTAGAAATGCATGGCTAACCCTGTCAGATAAATTATGCTAACCCTCTCAGATAAATCTGAAACCAGCTACATTCAAACTTGGGCAAACTTATTCACCATTTCCTAACCAAGAACTTCCATTATTTTCAATGCCAAAGAATGGCTTAGCAAGATTGGCAACCAGTGATAAGGGTCTGGGGAAGGACTACTACTGCCACCCCAGCCCATCATATCAGAGGAACCTCACTTAATGACATGCCTTGTAAAGGTTTCAAAAAGAGAAATTTGAGCTGATTTTGTCTTCGGTATCATGGGCAAACACACTACAAGTACAAGCTTGGCAGGTAAAGCAATAATAATATTAATAAAAACCATTTTCCATTTAAAGAGCATTTTTATCCATAGATACTTCTAACACTTCCACCTAAGAGACTTTTTGCAAGTGCCCTATTAGAAAGATTAAATGGGTGCTTATAAAAATTCATCAAAGATAGCACATACTGCAATTATGCCTACTTCATGAGGAAACAAGCCCCAAAAGACAATTTCTAAAACTGGACATAGATTTATATATAATTATATTCAGTGACATGTAATCACCATATACACTTCGGGGGAAAAAAATAGAACCAGATATTAATCCATTGTAAAAGAGGTCAGCAAACTAAAGCAAATTAAAAGGGAAGGGCCTACTGCTTTTAAATTATGTTCACTTTTAAGTTTACCCAGAATATCTATTTCAAAGCAAATGTTCCAACTCCTAATGACCTGCCTTCATGAACTGTACATGCCTGGAACAATGACAGCTAAGAAATACTTTGCAACTTCTGCTGAGACTTGAAACTCAGTCTGAATTCTACTTGAAGAGAAGCCTGTATAAATTGCAATGTATGTAACCACTAACTGATATGACTGAATATTGTTTCATTGTTTCTTTTTTCCTTTTTGGTTTGGTTTTTTTTTGTTGGTTTTTTTTTTTAATCTCTGATGCAGCCTTCTCTCCTCCTGCAGAGAAATGAAACAAAAAAGTACATGAGTACTTCAAAAAAACCAAGTTTCAACAATGTAGAGAGACAGAGATATCATTGCCTTTTTTTCATCATTTGCTCTGCATTTTCAATTGCTTTCAACGGTATGTAATTTTATTTCTAATAAATATAATTTGCAATACAGAATAAAAAATTGACTAGAATTTCTTGCAATTATGGAAAAGGCACTTATTCAACAAAAGCACTCAGTGAAACTCTTACATTGTTTACTGCTTTTTCAATGGCAATTTTTAGACTATTCTGGTGAGAAAGGGACTGTTCAGCAATCTAATCAACTGGAATGGTATAGGACACAAAACATCACTAGGTAATTTCCTTATTTCAGTCCAATACATAAAAATCAGTCTGTTAAACAGTTGCAAACACTAGGTATCACCCTCCTCTGTATCATTCTTAATGGCATTATCTGTCAATTAAAATGCAGTATTTTAAGGCATCAAATTTTCATCATAAAGACTTCCTATTCTGAGCAGTTTAATAAAGATATAATCAGAAATAGCCAATTTTTTCTACAAATTTAGGCATATTGACAGAAACTATAGACCACCAGGGAAAAGAATCATGTCTCAGAGGCATCTAAAAATTAGTGAGGTTTATTTTAAGAGAGTACCTCAGCACAGGTGTTATTCATGCATTTGGAAAGGACTTATTTTGGTCTCCTGTCTTCATTATGTGGTTTTACTCAAAAAAAGCCAACTCCTCTACAAACTGATATGGAAATTAAAGGCCTCCTGTGATTCCTGGTGAAAGAGCATCTAAGCTCTACTTTAAATACAGTGGCAAGCATGGCTAGGGATTAACATCCTAGCTTCTCTGAGAGCCACTGGTACTGCTCCTTGTGAGAGTGCAGGGAATAGAGTACTTTGTCTCTTCTAGCAGTCTTGATGCACACAGAAAGGAATCTCTTTTACTTTTGATTACCATTAGACAAATTCTCAGCTTAGTGTACAATCTTTTCTTAATCCCCTGTCTTTCCAATATAATAATTAAAGCATACTTTAGTATAACTGATTATGCAATCAGAGACGTCCTGAGGTTACACAAGAGTAATACAAATTTTTATAAGTAAGAAATTTGAAAAAGATTTGTGATGTAAGCACTTAGGAACAAATGAAAGTAGAATTCCAAAATATGCAATTCATCACTGCACTTTTGGCTTCCACCTCCAGCAGGCTACCTCAGCTATCAACACTACCTTAACACATTACTTTAAAATACAGGATGCAAGGATGAGAAAATACAGTAACTTCACTTATAAGCAATCTTTTTTTCATTTTAGGGCAAGAACAGAAATAAAGCTAATAGGCAGAAGAAGGTGATGTTATCATTTGATGATTATGTGATTATAATTATTACTTGGTGATGGTAACGTAGTAGCACTTCAAGGCTAAAATGCACCCGAGATCTTCCAGCACAATAGTTGTTCATTACAAACCAGTGCATTAAAGCCTAAGTGTTTTATAAGAAGCAATTGGTTTTGGCCAGTTTCCATTTAAGACAGGAGATTTCTTGACAGGTTGCTGTCAGTTTATTTAACAGGCTCCACCAGAGTTTGCATTTGTATGGTCCACAGCCCTTAATACAGTTCCCCAGGCAAACTGTTGTGGACTTAGGAAGAGACTTTCTCTATCTGTTTGGTCCCAAACTGACAACATGGTTCTACCATGTACAGACTGAAGACAGGATCCAGAAAGAGTAGCACAAAACACCCAAAGCCATTTTCTCACAAGAATTATATACTGTTCAAGTTCAGAAAGACAGAAAAAATTCCCATTTTCTGCATTCATTTGTCTCACAGGAAATTTCAATATCTAATTTTTCTTCATTCTCACCAAAAATCTTTGGAAATCTTTTTCCTACATAATGGAGATTCTGCACTTCAGTCAGTTAACTGCAAACCAGTTTCAAAACAAACCATTAATATGACACCTTCTACAAAAATGCTTGGCCAAAACCTGATAATCTCATTAAGGTTTTACATTGAAAAATGACATTTGAGATGATCTATTCTCACACAAGTATTCTAGGCAAATCTGATCCGAATTTTCCATTTTAAACAGGCTTCATGCTTCTGAAACAAAATACAGTACTACTTATACCAGAAAAAAGACAAGTATGAACCAGGTACTAAGACATTATATTCATGTAAAGTCTAACTCACCCTAAACCCAGGTAAAGCTGTAAGCGGAAAGCCTTCAGGAAATGCCAATATATGGAAGCAACACCGCCCCAATCTGGGTTGACAAGACCACACTTTAGGGGGTGTTACTACAAGGTAGAGAGAATTTGTGTAGCAGAGAGAAAGGGCAGCTTGAGGATCTTCCTTGAGGAAGAAATGTAAAAAGAAGAATTTTTAGAAGGAGATTGGAAGTAACAGAAAGGAAAGGCAAATGATAATGTGCCAAAGACATGGTAGAAGAAGAAACCAAAAATATCAACACAGAAATAGAAAAATCAAGGGAGAAATATGCAAAGTAAAACTTCACAGGATTTTTCTGTCAAGGAGCAACAATTAAAAAATATAGAAGAAAACACCTTCTAGCAAATCTTAACATAAAAAAAATTACGAAAGCCCCCAAACACTTAATGTTATCCTACAATCTGCTCCATCTTGCTTCATTTTATTTGCTTGCAAAAATCAGAAATGTATTTTCAATCTTCAGAAGTTCTGACATCTCATATTGTCAACAGAGCTGTAGCACCAAGTTCCTCTCAGAATGGCAGCCACTACGCCCCCTTAAAATCTGAAAGTAAATGTGTGTCTAAATATGGGGGAGAGGAGTATTTATTTTTATTTCTTCCAATAGGGTGAAAGTGAGGGTTTCTTTTCTCCAGGAAGATGTATCCTTAGTCACCATGGGAGTACCAGAAAGGGAACCTGAACACAAAGCGAAGAAGGGAGACAGGTTGGCAGGCTCACAATGTTTTACAGAGTAAGAAAAAAATACAGCTTTTTCAGGTGATACTGAAAGACTAAATGCAGGCAAATGTTTAACAATGGAGTGGAAATGTAAGGAGAGGCATTTTGAAGTAGAAGTAGAGAAAAAATATGTAGGAAAATAATATCAGGAAAAGGTGTCAACCAGAAAACAGTGAGAAGAAAAATCAGGAACCCTGCCAAGAGAGAAAACTGTCAACTTAATTGATCTTGAACCTATTCCAAAGGCAGAGAAGAATGGATGATGTAAGGCTATTACTGAGAAAGAAGGAAGAAGATATGTATGTTAATCTTTTATCACTCCTCTTCCGAATTCCAATAACTTCCAAAGTATTCATGACTTTTAAAAACTCCAACATTTATCACAGTTCTTCTATTCCCGTCCCAGTCACAAGTAAATATTGAAAAAAAATAAAACCAAGAAAATGCAAAAAATTTGATGTTATACACTTAACCACTGTTCCTCTGGTCAGCTCTTTTTTTCCTGTTTTAATAGGAAATGGATAGCAATAAAGATAAAATCACTTATTCAAAGCATCAAGGATCCCATCGGTACCTTGTTTGCCTAAAGCTACCGGCATTTTTTTAACCATTCAGATTCCACAACTTTAAATCTGTGTACTAGAGTAATCTGAATATTAAGTTTTCTGTCATTGACAATATGTAGCTGCATCACAGAGTAGACAGTGTCTGTCTTCCTTTATCATCCCTTCTCGCACATTCCTCAACTGTAGGCTGATTGTTATGGCATTATACAAGATTAAGAACAACCTGATTATTTACATTTGGAAGACAGTGTTGCTTGAATCAGAATTTCCCAAATCGTGTGTTGCCAAAACTAAAAAAGCATCCCCAGAATGCTTTATTGTTGAAAGGTACATGCATGAATTTTATCTAGTGGGTTCTCAGTTGGATGCACCTTCTCTAATTGAAGTGCTACAATTATTCACCATGGGGTTTTCTTAAATACAGAAATTGAAGTTTCAGAGGACCAAGGTGTCTAAAATTGCAAATAGTATTATCATGACCTCTGTCCTTGGTATAAGTGAGAATGGACAGCAGTGAAAAGATCAGAGGAAAAGGAAGACAGCTACTTAATAAGAGCAGAAGTACTTTTTAATACTAAAGAATCTACCAGCCAAGTCACAGTCTCTGAGTCTAGACCCACTCAAACTGAAAACATATTGAATTAGAGTACAAACAGACAGTTTAAAGAGAAAAAAAGACTACCAAAACAGCCAGACAAGGACAAGGACATTAGAAAGGGTGGAAGTTCAGAGGGATTCACATCCATTAGGGTTTCAGTTCCTTTCCAGTTCTCAGAGCAGACATTTGCAAAATGAGCAAATTGAGCTGACTTACCCTTTTCAAAGTGGGGTCTTCCCACAAATACTTTTGCCTCATTTAGCAGAAGCAAAATACATATATTAGTCTTTCAACCTGAATTGTTATTTTATTGACAAACGTCATTTTTTCAAATGAGAATTGTTCATGATCTCCATGCTTTAAACCAGTGCCCTCTGTTTACACTGCATACTACCACACTGTTCCACTGTAATTGTATACTTGGGAGGAAGAGGTCAAGGATCCTAACTTCATTTCAGCTAAGTATCAAAATAACCTGAGACTTGCAAGTTGTGACCTCAGTCAAGAGTTCTTCACAAGATACAAATAACAAATTAAGCTGAATGTACTTCACATGTTTTAAACATCCATACAAACAACAGTGCAACATCCTGTCAAACAGACCAACCACTGAAACATAACCAAAATGACCAAAGAGATTGATGACTCCTACACTTCACTGGAATAAGAAGTTAGGCATTAAGAGATGACCCTTGCCTCATACATATACAATCACTTAGCTAAGGAAGTGAAAACTTGTACTCTAATTCAGTGTGGACAGAATCTTTTCTGTACAAAGAAGAGACAAAAAGCTTGATGAGAAAACTAAATCTGGATGGATTCTATGAGCTTTCAGTTTGAGTGGAAAACTGTAAATGATAATACTTTCCACCAAAAGGAATCAAGCAAACTTAAAACCTAATGATCAGCTTTTTAAAAAACATCTATGTAAGAAAAAAGTTCTTCAATAGAAGTTTTTAAATATCCTTTAAATAAAATGCATAATATACGTATAAAAACTAAAACACGAAAAAACATGACTGCTACCTTATCAGAAAACTGCAATTTAGATGAAAGAGAGAATGGAGATCAGGAGGAGAAGAAACTTTCCTATACAGTCTTAAATCACTTAAACACAATTTATTTCCCCAGTTAAGGCATTTTACAAACAGGTTGTAATTGTGTTATCCTCATCCACATCATGTAGCTCACAGAGTGCTAAGTGAAGCAGGGAAAAAACATTGGCAGACTTTAGAAGTAAGAGAAAGGAAACTTCCCAGGAACTAGGAGTAGAACAACGCTTGCCACAAATCTGCATGCCAGTCCACTGACTGAAAACAAGCCCGGAAGCAAGGAAGCTCCTGCTTTTGAATTTTCAATATATTTAAGTATTTTATTACTATTTTTAACATGATACATGGCTTTGATGAAATGCAGAAGTCTAATACCTGAAAGACTTCTTTCTGCAAATTTGACTCACGCCTAAGTCTAAAGTAGGTTAACTACTGGTAACTACAGCAGGCTATTCTGACAGTCTGCTAACATACAGTACATGACACTATCTACTGCACTCTCTAATGCACGCTTTAAGACTGGAGAGCACATCTTTCAAAATACTGAACTATACTACCTTGCATTTCTGCTGCAGCAAGGAAAGAGTAGCTCCTATTCCATACTGCACTACATCCATATTATATAATGTGACAAACCTTCTCTTCAGTTTCCATTTCTCAAGAATATTCTGGCAGCCAAAATTCTGACAGCCTAGCAAAATAATTACTGAGAACATTCCAATGCTGGAATGTCACAGACATAACTGTATTGGGAGCAACTGAGAAGAAAACAGCACTGAGAATATCCACTAACGAATGGAGCAGCAACTACAAGGTGAAAAAAACTAATAGACTGAACTAAACTTCCCAATGAAACACCCCATCATCCTATGAATAAAAAAATTTAGCCCATGAAGCCATTTCCTATCAATGAAATAGCACTAGGCTTCGGGTTAGATGCAGCACTCCTGCATTTTATGTTGGAGAAGTTGCTGCATAGCTTTCCAGCTTCCTCATGTGCCTGGTCATCCAAAGTGTGAGTGTGTACATTTGTTATAGGTCTTTTTATCTTCACTTCAAAAATGGAAAAAATTACCGTTACAGCATCAAGAAGTAAAAAATTATTAAACATCACTCACCTATGAGACCTTTTAGTTTAAGTTCCTCCAAGAGACTTTCAACATGCAATGTTTAATACAGTATGATTAAAATCTGATTTTCCAGTTTATTTGAATTAGAAGATATAAGGAGAGTAGGAAATTATGCATTTGCCACTTTAAGATTCTCAGCTGCCTATATCTGCAACTTATACAAAAATTTAATATTATAACAGTTTTCTGGAGCAACTACCTTTTACTAGAGTGTCAAGAGTAACCATAATCACATGAAATTGGATGCTTTAGCAAAACAGCATGGGTCATGAAGCTCTCAAAACAATTAAAATAGACATAGGGAGAAGCAGGATTTTTTCCCATTTTTTTTCCAATTTCAAATAAGCCCTCTCCTCTCCTTGAGCAGTTACAAACACAGTATCACTAAAACTCAAAGAAATATTTTCAAGCATTTCTTTCATAAGTGTTTTATCACTTTTTCTTAGGGGATGAAACTGCATGTTTTCAAGTTCACAAGATAATCTTTCATGAAAATGCACCAAGTATTGACAATTAGAAAGTTTTATGCTATAAAAGTTAATTGTCAAAGTCCTCCTGCTCCACAAAAATTAGTTAACACAACAACAAGTTTCCATTTCAAGAAACAGGGTACTTGATGTCAGGATATTAAAACCATCTCAGAACTAATAGCACAGATTTAGTATTAAAAAGAAGATCTAAGTCTCAGGGTAAATCTTCCTTTGAAAGCATTTATTGATCTTTCCTTCACCATACTGTTCACCATTTCTGTAAAGCAATACATTTGAGAATGGTGATGTAAGCAATGAATAAGTCACAATGACAAGTGGGTAATAAATAATGACTGACAGAGTTTCAGAGAACACAGGGCTGGTCTCCAAAGGATAAGGAAAATCCTGAAGGTGACCAAAAGGGTTATTGTAGCACAAAACCACCAAAATTACTGGAAATCTGTAGCAGTCTAAAGAGAGTTAGAGCATGTGAAGGACAAAAAATATACTGGACAAACTGTAGCATAATGAAACATGACTATATGAACAAGAAATTTTAATAAATTAATCCCAGTAATTACAAAATAAGAGCATCTAGCTCTGTAAAATCACAAACATTATAATTTAACTCAAGTTCCACAAAATATTACATATCTATATAGATTAATCCTGATACATTGGCCAGGGAACACAGAAGTTGAAAAAAAACCAAGACAACTGTCATGGTTTTTGTAAAGAGCATATTATTCTATTCCATCTAAATGGAGCAGAATTGCTTATCTTTGCCCAAATGGGTCAGTGTCACTTATCAGATGGTGGAGTGCTACTTATCTCTCTTCACTGTTTCACTACTTCCATGGGAATGTCTTCTGCTAATGGACCATTAAGAGCTCATCAATGACATTACACATTACACTGCACTATTGTAAGCTGCTCCACATAGGGAGGAGGAGCCAAACCATCTTCACCTAGATAAAAAGGAGCCACAGTCCCACTAGGTATCCAGTTTTTCCACCGGATCCCTGGAGGAAGACCGGACCCATCTCACCATTACTGGACCCTTTTTCTTCAACGGGACCATCTCTACTCCAACAGAACCACATCTGCCACTCCAGGAAGGTTTACTTTGGACTGCTTCCAACACCCTGACCAACAGGGTGTCAGGTTGTATTTCTGACTCTGTCAGGGTTTTCTAGGATTTCTTGTTTGTTTATTTGTTTGCTTATTCTCCTGTACTACAACATCTGTATTTTTATATCCCTAGTAAAGAACTGCTATACCTATTCCCAAAATCTTTGCCTGACAGCCTTTTAATTGCAAATTTATGATAATTTGGAAAAGGGGGGGAGGGGCTTACATTTTAAGGGAGACTCCAACCCTCCCTGGCAGATACTTGTCTATCTAAACCAAGACAACAACAAAGTCAGTTAGTTTAATGTCCCTGCGGATGACATATTCTGTAACAAACTGTGCCTTCATGGAATACAATGGTATCACTGTTCTGGATACCAAAACCACACAACAAAGAAAAAAAGGAGGAGGGGTTGTAGTTAATACAGAAGACAGCAAAGTGAAATGCCTAAGGAATGCAGAACAAACAGGTCTGTAAGATAAAATTTCAAAGGAAAAGTGTTAATTTGTTTTCAGTCCCCAAATCCCCAGTATCTACTTTCGCTTCACTGTAATCTATATTTCTGGAGGATATTATCTATATTTCTAGTAGTTATAGAAACAGGCCATCAAGTAACTAAGTAAAGCCTAAATACTAATGTTTTTCTTTAAAAATATTATGCCATCAAAGATTCTATCTCATGTGATCAAGTTCAAGAGAAAGAATGCCTTAAAAGTAAAATAAAAAGGTCTTTAAAAGAATATCCTAAAAAAAAAAAAAAAAAGTCTTCAAATTTAAATATAAAGGCACAATAATATACCCTAGGGTCATAAAAAAAAAGTCTCATAAATGTCTCCAGCAAGAAAAGTCAATATTTCTTTTGCTATGTCAAATAATATTGCAATTTAGATTGCAGTGTCTGTTTTCCCTCATGTAACTAGTGCTATTGTGTAGATAACTGTTAACCAAGTAAATTTCAAGAGTATTTATTATTTTATGTATAAAATATATACCCAACATACAGTCTTCACATTTCTTGGTATGTCAAAATTAAAGAAATCCTAAAAATTAAAATTACGACAATCATCAGAAATGCCCTTAACTACTCTGCATCACCTTAGATTTCATGAAAGGACATTTGAAATTTATTTAATGATCTTAAGCAAGTTATTTGAAAACAACTACCTTCAACTATAGATTTTTCTAAACACATACTCTATTAAAAATTTCAGGCACAGATCACATAATCCAACTAACTGAAAAGAAGCATGGTACTTTAGAGAGAGGTAATGATTACAGAATGGGGCAAAGTCATTGACATTTTAAATAAAAACATAAAAGTACGTGGACTAAACATGACATTTTCCAAAAGGATCTGCATTGGCTGTTTTGTCACTTCTTTGCCCAGTTTTGATAAACGATATCAGCTATCAGTAGACAGAAAAGCTGTAATACATTGCCTCTAATATTGTAATCAATATTTATCACTATATTAATTATGCTGAATCTTAATTGGCAAGTCTCATTGCAATAAAATACACCTTATTCATTTTTACAAATAGACAACATCTTATCTATCTCAAAGGTTACAGTTTAAAATAAAAAATTTCTGTCACTGCTAACCACATCACACTTAAAATAAATCATCTGTATGCTTGCTTAATTAAAATACTATTTTAAGGAAGAATTCTTTTGCTAAGCAAAATTCCCACTGATCTGTAAGACACATTTATTTAAAAAGAGTGAACTGTGATGAAGGTCCATTAAAAAAACAATCTCAAAGTACCTATTTAAAGTAGAAATTTATATTGCCTTTTTTTTTTTTTTTCTCTAATACTCACTTCTACCCTTCCTTCATGAAGTAAACTTCAAGACCACTTTAAAAATTATAAAAATCCATGGTTTGGTTATACTGTTAAAAAAAGAAAAAAAAAAAATCTTGTTTTACGATAAGAACCCTCCAATACATGAGGAAGCACATTACCAAAAATGATCTCCACCCGGCCCCAATATTTAAGATTAACAACAATTATGCAATTGAGGCCAGAATTAATCTTGATTCACATTTTCTCTTTAAATTTAGAGTGAAAAAAAGTAATTTAAAGAAAATTATCTTTATTGTAAAATTACTTGACCACATTACTTTTCTGCCAGTAGAATAATAGTTGCTTCACTCAAATATCACAGGTAACCTTTCTACTTCTGAAATTTCATTATATTACTGGATATAATGTAGTAAATGGTAAATATGGGCTATTTTCTGGATTATTCAGTGCACATTATGCCATAACAGTTGCTTCCTCCAGTAACATTTCAGTATAAAAAAAAATCTCATGGCAAAAAGCAGACATATGACTAGAGGCTAGCGATTACCCATAAAATAGAAAAACATTAAAGCTTCTACACACTGCACTTCTGAAGGATCTCACCTCCTAATTTAATATTAAATTAGCCCTCCTCACCATTTATTACCACATCTCAAATACTGCAAGTGGTTTGTGATGTATTATTCACCCTACCAAAATTCTTACCACTTGTTACACAGAAGAAAGTGTCTTCAAAAGTAGAAAGCTCATGCATTTATCCATCTACTGTTCCAAATGAACTAAGGCATGTGGTCAGCCATGTGCTTTACACAAATCATTAGAGATACAGGAATGTTTTGAATAGCCATCTATGGTTACATCATTAACTATAATTTACTGCAATGACTTATGAATTTCATTTCATGGAAGTCCATTAAGAGTGTGTTCTACATGTACATTAACACTCCCCATCATAAAGTAAGCCATTTAACTTTTCACAGAGTGACTTTTATGATGCTGTTACAGAAGCAACTAATTGTAGTTAAAGCATTTATTTTTTAAAAGGTCATTCTTTTTTATTGCAGTTTATGTTATTTAAATGGCAGCTCATGGGTGAGAATGTGCACATATGCAAATGCAGAGAACATGTGTGTTCAATACAGAACCTGTCCAACAAGTTCTGTAGAAAATACAGATGAAAAAGTTATTTGCATATTAAGCTACAATGAGTTAAAAGAGAAATCTAAATTGTAAATGAGTTTTGGAGACAAATCAATGCTAATGAACAACAATTACTTCAGTCACTGTGTGAATTAAAACAACATCATTAATAAAGCTTAGGTGCTCTGCTGGCAAGCATGTCTTTAGTCCCTGGCAGATCATGTAAAATCTAAATTAGGAGAAGTAGCAAGCATGAAGGAAGTACATTTAAAATTATTTTGTTTTGAAGCTCCACTTCAAACAAAAGCTTCAGGAAAGCCTACAAAATTCAGAAAATCCCATCCAGTCATTTTAACAACTGCCTTGAATGAATGCCTGATAAAATTTCAGATTTGCACTAGATAATGACAGAAGATCTTGTAAACCTAGAAGATGAGTCAGAAGAGCCTCTTTTGTTCCCTTTCTTGCATATGAAACAGACAGTGAAAAATCAGAATCTTTCCTTAAGAAAAAAGGGGCTCTTCTTTGAGCTAAAAATAAATCTAAACATCCTGTTCTTCACCTAAATGCACGAAACCAGCTGCAGGTAGTAACCATGCAGGGGAAAACTACAGAGGGCGCTGTTGTATCAGTTTTTGAGAGTTACAATGGTGATAGGCCCCAGGTATAGAAGACAGTCAAGAAAATAAATAACTGACTAAAGAAAGAATCAGGAGTTAGGAGAGCATGCAAATGCACTAAACCTAAAACAAAAATAAGGCAAAAACACTGAAGCTGTATTTCTGAAGGAAAATGGACTGAAAGAAAAGTTCATGTAGCAGACTGTCAGGCTGATAGGAATACTGCAGTGCACACATTTGGCATTTTCCTTTGTAATGCTTTCTATGGAAAAGGTAACTAATCATAGTGCCGCCTTATCCTTTGCAAACAGCAACCTATTACTGGAATCCCACTCATAATCAATATGAAAATGAGTGATGAGTGTTATGCAATTCTTCCACAGGAAGAATTTATCAACAGAAATAGTATCTTCACAGTATACAGTCCTTTCACAGTGTAAAAAGACAGTTCTGTTCTATTCCTTTTCAGGACTCTTACAAATCAATCATTTCTATTTTGAAAGCAGTAACATTGGTGCAACACAAACCAAATTAAATCCCACCCTTACCAGAAGAATTACATTTAAATATACCGATCAAAACCAGCAAGTGTCCAGCTGACAATAATGTAACCCTGAAACTGCTGTATGTTTGACATTCATATGAAAGGGAAAAGTATTTTAAATAAGTCAGCATAAATACCTTAGTAAATCTATGCAAAATTATTTTTATACAACAAACAGGCTTCAGATACAAACATTTCTGAAAACAAATTTGATAAATGTTTTACTGTTAGTTTACACGAAAGTTTGCCTGTCTTTGATCTTATTTTATTAGAAATAACCCCAATTACAATTTTTAAGCACTAATAAATTTTGAAATGCGTTTTAGCACTGCCTAATGAGAATTGCAAACAATATAAAACAGCCAGCTACAGAACAGTACAGAACAATTAATGGGTTTTGTATTTTTCATTTCTATATTTTAAAAGCAGTATTAAGATGCCAATTAAGAAGCAGAACTACTGAAATAAGATATGGATAGTATCAATCATTTAATAAGACTTCAGAGAAGAAAGGTGTTACTTCTTCTCCACATTGTGGTGGCAAAACCCACAAGCAGCGTGTTTTGCAGTACTACAGCAAAAAAACACAGGACTTTTATGAACACTGACTCAAACTTGCATTTAAAGAGTACAACACGGAAGGTAATTTGAAATTAAGTTTGGCAATGATTTTATAATAAACCAAAGAATACACTTTAACAGAGAAGATGCTCAAAGAAACGAAACATACCAGAAAATTGTCTAAAGCTATGTGAACGAATGAACAAAACAAACAAAATCAAAACCACAGACAGAGCCTGTGGATACTCACTCACATCCACATCCATAAGAACTGTGATGGTAACTGTGAAAGAATTGTGTCTCTAAGCATGCAAAGACAGATGTACTACACAAAAGGAAACCGCCACAGAAAATGAAAACTTAAATTTTTTAAGAAATTGCAAAACCAGACAACATAAATATATTGACTAAGCAAGACCTCAGTTCCCTCACAAACACTGAGACCTAGAATTTCTAAGTGATTTAAGTAATTGTTTCAAGCAACTTATTAATAAAAGATAAATTTTAAAAAACCTAATGTTCATGTCAGAAATGGGGTTCATCCAGGTTTTGCCACTTCTACCTCCAAACGGGCCCTGTATGTGCAATGCTACATGCAAAAGTTTGCTAAATTTCAAATTAATATATATTGTCTTTAGCCCAATTCTGTTCCTAAACCAGAATTATTTTAAAATTGCTTAACATTCAACCAGTCTAGTATTCTCTTTTTACTGCCATTGTTTCTGGCAGTCTAGTTATACTAAAATAAAGTTTTCTCTTATTTTATTGTTTCCAGCTGTTGATAAAAATTTCACTAGTGTTACTTTTATACACCTTTTTTAAATGTATATGATTGCAGCCAGACAGGCAGTTTGCACACATGTAATAAAACCCAACAGTTACTTAGGTACACAGTATTCATAAAAGAAATGCTTAAATGTCTGTTAACCTACTATATATACTCTATGACACTAGGTGAAGTTCTTAAGGTATAAAACATGTTCCTTCTATCTAAAACTTAACTGCATTTGAAGGCAGAAATTTGCAGTGCATTCCTAGAGACATGCAATTGGATACTAATGGGGCTGCTTCGGAGACTGTTGCGTCTATGCACATCACTTAAATACAATTCAAACGATGAAAAAAGTTTTGATAATGTTTACAAAATTGACTTAAACATCGTAATGCATTTTTCCATTTAACTACAATAATGAATGCCAAAATGTTACTAGATAACTCTCTAAATATTCAAGATATTTAACAAGATATTTAAGGTTCCTTTCTCCCTGTGCAATAGAACACATTAAAACTAATTTTACTATCGTAATTTATTCAAAGCTTGATTATGAGCAATAGCTGCGAGAAGAAATACAGCATTGTTGATTCATATACAAGCATTTCACTTAACTGCATTGGATAATAGCTGTGCTCCTAAAGGAGTATAAAAGCAAAGTGATTAGAAGTCATTACTGTTAATTAGCATTCACTTTACATTTATAGGGATGAACCTTTTCTGTGTTGAACAAATGGAAAGCTTTTATCTGAAAGTCTATCAAACCTGGTCAAGGTAGGCACTGAAACAAATGTCAGTGACCACTAAGTTGAATTCAAAATAACAATAACAAAAAAAGCAAAACAAAATCTAAGGATGTATCATCATCCAATTAGTGAGATTCAGCTTTTAAACAGGAAAAGGTCTGAAGGGAATGAGTAAAACTGGAAACTCATACTTCACATTCTGCAATCTCACTGATAAAAGGAGGAAATGTGTGTTTATCAAACTTGCTGCAAGTGCACGGTTCATTTGGCGTCCTGTAAACAATGCCTGGCTGCCCATTCCCAAATGCATGTGAGAATCTTGCAACCCAGAACATCATATTCAGCAGGCAAGGTCACACTAAAGATGCCCTGGAAATGGGAAATTAGGAAAACCTGGCAATCAGAGGTTTCAAGCTGACCAGAACAAGCCCTCAGGGTTGCTTACCATCTTTCACCACCAGCCTGACTGTCTCTGCTTATTCAATATTAACACAACAAGACAGGGCGTGAGTGAAAACAACTCCATGCACCTAACAGGGACAAATACAGTGACTTTTTTGTTTACATAAAGCTCAACATTTCTCACAGCAAGAAACTACCTCAAAGATATTGTCGAAGATCCTCTGCTTAAAAAAAAAAAAAAGTAAAAATCCTGACCCTGCCTGAACTGGTCAGATGAGACACACAGAATTCCAGGCATCCTGTTGATTAAAAAAAAATTCCTTGTTCTCATCTCATTTTAAAATTCATACAAAACCCTCCCAACAACTAAGTAAACCCTGTGTTTTGAATTAAACAAGATACATAATTATTTTTACACTGCTTAAATTACTCCCAACTATGCAATTACTTCTTACCCGTTTCCCTTCATGCACACTTTTATTCACTGCTAATGACAATGGTCTTTCCTGAATCCAGTCCAGAATTAATTAAAAGAAAAAATAACAAGTCGATTAAAAAATGTAATTGTTTAACACAATGAAGGCAAAGGGACAATCCAAATCCTTGCATATAAAAATTTACTCATTATAAAAGGTGGAGGAAACAAGTCTATGAAAAAACAAAACAAATATTTCTCTCAAAAAAAATTTGTATTTTATCAAGAATTTCTTGTTTTATCAGTTACTTATTTCTTGTCAGTGTAGGCAACCACTTCATTCAATTTCTAAAAGTTCACATTTAACTGGCGTGTCTAAAGACAAAAAGAACTGTGATAGAAGATGTGTTCTCCAAATGTTCATCAAATCTACACGACTACTAAAGGGCCAAATCAATAACTTCCCTGTTGTTTCCCTCAACAGGGCATTGAAGATTTTTTTACAATTTGTTTTCAATACTTCCTGTATAATTTCACTTGCCATACAAAAATTCTGTATTTAACTGTTGAATTAGATATACAGGTAATCTATCAATGTATCAAGGGCACAGTGATTTGCAGTAATCACAATGTAGGCAAAGAATTCAGAGAGAGGTGATAATTTTGGAAATTCAGCATAAAGAAAAGTTCCTCTTCATATAATTTAATCTTTCTCCAAATGTTGAAAAATACAACTCTGAGGAATTAATCCATATATCTAAAGATAATTCAAATCATAACAGGAAAAGACCAGATTTTTTCAATGAAAACATGGGAGATTACTAGAACATAACTCTTCTGCATGCTTCTGAACTCTCTGAATCCCATAAGTGAGAGGGGAAAGCTACCTACTTTGTCTGAACTTATAAACTACGAAAGTAATTTGGTGAAGAGCATGCTGAGAACCTTCAACTCAATCAGGATTCTACAACTAATAATTATTTGGCCTCTTTAAGACTCCTAAGAAATTCTGCAAACTTTATTTGTGAGAGTTAAGAGTTCACTACTAGTCTTTATCATGTACATTCTACAACTGAAGCCATGCATACCAGACATCTAAAAACCAAGTGATTATTCCTATATACTTTACAGTCTTTTATATGTGTCTTATAACAGAAGACTATGAAGTAATGCTGTGATAGAATACTATGTTATATTTATTTACGTATTTCTCCTAGTAGGAGCACCTAAATCTTTGTCTATACAAAAGTCACAGAGGGTCAGCAATCACACTGAAACTGAGAACTCATTTAACCCATTGGCCACAGCAGTTGAATTCTGGAGAAGGGTAAAAGAAAGACCATTCCCTTAGCATGTAAGACCATCAGCAGTATCAAGGAACTGAAAGTTTTGTCGTCCATGGGGGAATTAATCCCTATCTGAAGGCCACAAAAAAACCCTTATAATGAATCCGTTCATCTCAAACCCTGAAGAACTGTTTTCTGAAGAAATCTCGGTGAGTTTCACTCAATACTGATTGGACCCAAGTTACTTATATTCCACCTGAACCCACACAGCTCAAGTACTTAGTCTGAGATGAAATATCTTAAGTAACTTCTAAAATGGCATTGCTATTGCAATTTTAACTCTCAGACATGGACAATTTCTGTCTTCACTAAACATCAGACTGGGATAATTTAAAAAAAAATCATGATATTGTTCTTAAAAAGTAATTATTAAATACAGGAGTCGCACAGTCTTTATTTCTGGAACTAAAAAATGCTACTTATCCTTAGTGACTGGTGTAAGATCACCGTTCCAGAATGCAACAATATTTTAGAAAATACATCTCCCTTCCTTCTGTTCCACATCACTGATAAAATGAAACAGCGCCACAACCAAAGGCTGTTATTATTCAAATATTTCATACATCCTATATAGCCAACATTAGTATTTATTTTTCAGCTGATGATCAATGGATGATTTCATAATTAATATTTCTTCAGTCCTGAGAGCTAATATATAAATTTATTTCAATTGAACTCTTTTTTTTTTTTTTTGAAAGCTTGTGGATTCTAAATCCACAAAGAGCACAGCAAAAAGGACTCTGACAGAAATGACATGCTGAAACTGAAAATCCACTTAAAATCCATTTACATGATTTGTAATAAACATGGGGAAATTTTAAAAAAACTACACAAAGAAGCAATTTTTAAAATATTAATTAAAAAAGTAACTAAGCATGCCATGGAAAATTTGATAAAGAAGAGCTAGAAGCAAGACATTTTTACCTAGTTCAAGAACTCTACAAATTACTTCAGCAATGGAAACTTATCAGACAAAGACAAAGGCTTATGGAGTACATATAGCAAAGAATTTGAAAGAGTACAGAATTGTCCACTGAAAATTAAGGACGTTGCATTGGTTTATTTAGTCTGGAAGCTGCCACAACCACTGCCATAAACAAAAGTTTAGCCATTCTTACATGAGACACAGAAAACGATCCAACATTCGACCCATCTAGTACCGCTTCCATAAAACATCACTATTATTTGAACAAGATCATAATTACATTGAAAAGGGGACAAAACAGTTAAATATTGCCTAAATTGAAACGTCGTATGAAAGTTTCACAAAAATGCCTTCATGCTCCAGTCTTTCCCACCACTAGAGGAAAAGAAATAGTTTCTCACCACATTTCAAAGACAACGCCATTCTAAAACCCCTAAAAGACAATTCAGGTAACTAAGAAACTCTGGTGCCTACCGGCCTGGCTGGGAAAATCTCCAACACAGACAGTAACAAACATGGACAAACAAGGATGTCAGTAATCCCTATTCAGTAACATTGAGAGGAGATTAAATTATTCTTTAGAGTTCAGGATTTACATGTCTCACAAAATAAATATTCTACTATCAGGTGAAGACTGCATAGTAAGATACATTTAGACATCATATAAGTACTCTGATATGTTTCACAATATATACTGAATAAAGAATCTAAAACATGGCATTAGGCAAACAAAAAATAGATATAAATTCCCATTATACCTATCAATCACCTGGGTTTGTGACAAAATTAGTATGTTTAGAGTCACTGACAGTCAGTATCACTCACTGAGTCACATGAACTAAAACAGGACTGTTGTCCTGGGTTTCTCAGAACTGTGAGAGAATATTTAATTCTTTAGAAATCTTGTTTTCATAACACTGTTTTTAAAAACATTTGAGTACTTCCAAATTCATAGGATTTTTTTGAAAGTGTTTTTGTTTTAACTTTTAACTAAATAAGTACTTGCGATAGAAGCAGTCTTCACCAATGGAAAGTAAGGTATACTACGTGATTTTGATTTAGACACACCTTTCCTGTAGTCTTGGCCCCAAACCATTTGACTGAAAAACAGAGCTCTGTTATTTGACCAGTGTTTTAAACTTACAATCACTCAAAGATGGTTTCGACAAGGCTTCCACAGAACTCATCCCCTCCCTTCAAGAGAATGTAAATTGACTTCTCTGTTTAAAACTATTAACATCTGGGGAAAAACACTCCTAAAGCAAAATCCTCAGTGATTAAAACATAAATAGTAAAGCTAGTAAACAGCAGTAATTAAAAAATGTGAAAAAACCAGAAAGCTTTCAAAGATACTGCAAATGCACAAAAAAAAAAGTTAGTAGTCTTTTTAAAACTAAAATACCACAGTTGCTTTAATTTATTTCCCCTCATAATTTTGCAATTATTCACCAAAATATGCAAGACACTTACTGAAACTTTTGTATCAGTATTTCATAGCTAGGTTGTACTGTAAAGACATTGTTATACAAAGTCTAACAAAGGCAGTATATTGTTAATATTTATGACTTTAAGTTATCATATAGTGGGTTTAATATTTCTATACAGGAAAGAAACAGTTATTTAGTTCCAGACAACATGATAACATCTCTTTCAGCTATAGTTATAATTATCATGTACAAACTTCCAAAGCAGAAGTTGTCAAGATTTAACACTAGCATTAATTTATGTCAGGGATCCATTCCTCCAAAGACAGCAAGAACCATAGAGGAAGTATCATCTTAATTGCCACTAATTTGCCCATTTTTAATTAAATTGATCAGTAATTTATTACCTTACCCAGCAGCAGAAAGCTGTTAGCATGCAGCTTTAAGAGACAGTAGATATCAGTCCTTCTAATCTCTAATACTACTGTGGTTCAAAAATAATTTAAAACTGCTGTATCATATTTCTTCTGATTCCTGTACTGCAGGATATGCACATTCCATTTAAAACCTCTGAGAAGCACTCTAGAGCATAATCATAGAATCATTTAGGTTGCAAAAGGCCCTTGAAATCATCAAGTCCAACCATTAACTTAACGCTGCCAAGTCCACCACTAAACCATGCCCCTAGGCACCCAGACTACACAACTTTTAAATACCTCTGGAGACAGTGACTCAACCATTTCCCTGAGCAGCCTGTTCCAATGCTTGACACCCCTTTCAGTACAGAAATGCTTCCTAATATCCAGCTTAAACCTCCCCAGCACAACTCCAGGCTGTACCGCTTACTGTCCTGTTCTCCTGCTCTGTAGTCTCATACTCCCAACACAGGTCTATGATCTTGATTTTACATTAGAAGAACCAGATTTCCTTGCCAAAAATGTTTAGAAGATGCACCATTTGACTCCAAGATGGGTCAGGAAGTACTCTGCATTCAGACCACATTCTTAGGTCTTATCTGCAATATGATTTTTTTTTAACTGAATAAAGCCTGAATTATTTAGGTTCGTGAATCTCAATTCTCATTTTAATGAAGGAAAGTGAACTAGAAAATGTTCAATACCTGACATGAAGACTACAAACATCTTTATCTTAAGTTTCATTAAGTAGTCTATACTGGTTTGATCAATAAAATCACATATTCACGTTCTTTAAAATAGTAATTATGATTTTCTGAACACTGTATTGGTTTCAGCACTGTGCACTGCAGTAATCAACACAATTATCTGGAATGGACATAGTATGTTCACTCAAACACTCTGGAAAACTAGAGTCAACAGGGGGTTTTATTTTTTTTTTTAATGAGATCTGATTTAATACTGGTAGAAATAAAGTACTATATGGAAGATTTGAAAAAAGAACGGAGAATAAGCTTTAAGTGGTTGAGAAAGTGGACTCATCATCTGTCTTTAGTTGATTTTATAGCCAAAAAGGATTGATATACATTATTGTTACTATGTCATATATTAGAATATAATCACAGGGCTACCAGAATCAAAACTATAATTGTAAAACATTCTGTAATACTTGGAGAATGATCTGCAACCTACAAACAAATAACAGATTCTGGTTTACACATCATAGGCGTACTCAAACCAAAATGTCTAGATGTTACTTTCCACACACTGATAAATGCACAAAATACCAACAGATCTCTCATTATCCTAATCAATCGATACATTATTACAAGTGCAAAATAACCTAAATATTCCATTTATAGATGATTGTCACAATCATGCTTTTTGTTATACACACCAAGTGCCTGTTACAGATGATCAAATAGGAAAAATGTTTTGGCTTGAAATGAGGAATAATAAGTGTGATTTACATTGAGGGAAAAGGAATATAGTTATGCTATATATTTACAGTACAAGGAAGAAGAAAGAAATAAAACCTGTAAAAGTGTTCCATTTTTTTTTCCTAAAGCTTTCCTTAAATACCTAAGTGGATGTTGTTATGCTTAAATTCATAAATGAGTTCATATAATTATCCCCAACCATATAATTGTTTTCAATCAGCATACCTTAACAAGTTTCATGAGCTGATAAAGGTCCTCAACCTCATCTTCCTGGCATGCAGTATACTCTCTTCCAGTATTTACACTGGTACCTTTTATGAAACCACGATAGAGTGGCAAACCCAAGGCATCAGCATAGAGGTCAATGGCCTGGTGTCCTACTGTCTGATACATATAGCTGTCCAATTCATCAGTCTGCCCTGCCACAATTAGGAAAGAATCACATTAGGTACATTGCTGCAACAATTACAGATAATCACAATACTACAAAGCACTGAGAAAATCTAAATGTTAATATTTTTCAGTTCACAAACAGATGTTTGGTGACAACACCACTATAAACATGGAAAGGAAAAAAAAATAGATTTCTCCACCCAACAGACGTATGGAGAGGAAGACATCTGTCACAAACATGCTGCCTATTTGCAAATTGTGATGTCTCTCCTTCTTCCTGCTTCATCCAAAAAACGTCCTATCCCCCAAATTCTGCTTCTATTAACATGGTAATTTTGATAGCAACACAGGTCAGAGGCACAAACTCAGATGTATTTCAACACACTCAGATCAAGAAATTTATAATACACTGCAACACTGAGAACAAGCAATAGATTGTCAAAATTTACAAAAACTTGACTTTTAAAATTGTTATCATGGCCATCACGAAAGAAGACTATCTCCGCTTAGGGAGAATAAAAGTAGACCACTATAATGTTTTGACATATAAACAAAAAGCTATTTCCTTAACCATGGGAAAATCACTAACCAAATTTTTTTACAAGCAGTTTGTAGCTAGCAGATAAGGAAAAAGCAGCTACAATGCAGGTACCACGAATTAGAATTACATTTCAAATTACACAATAAACCATTTACATATTAATTTTTTCAGATAATATTTCAAACAGATTGATAAAGTAATACATCATTATTAGTGAAATCTCCACTTTATTACAAGCTAACACAGTTCACTATTTTAATGCTAATTTGTAACTCTGGTACTTTATTACTGAATTTACATAGAGACATCAAACATTTCTGCCGTATACCTAAGGTCTGTAACTAACCAAGGTAACAAATTTCTGATGTAAGAATTAGGTCAGTCATCTCTGATGCCACACAACAGATATGGTTCTGCACAAAACAGGCAAATCCAAACCCCAGATCACAACTAACCAACCTAGACCAGAAGAGTAGACTTAAAGGAAAATCCAGTGATTTCAACATACATGAACATGACAACATCTTTAAGTGATATTCTGCTTAGAATACAATTTCTTTATTAATTGAGACTCTCCAGGCAACAGTGATACATGCTAAAATAAAAATAATGGCATAGAATCCACTGCTGCCTGAAGCACCACAATTAACTTTCTATAAAATTTCCAACTACACACTTAAAGAGAGTATTTTATGATTTTAATGACAATATTCTACATTTCTGATGTGGATAAATTAGTTTGAAGGCAATGCATTTCAACAAGATTAGAGATTATTATGTCCTACCTACCCAGAAAATATTTTTTTTCCCATACTCTCCCAGCATTTGCCAGTTCTGCCCGTGGCTCATTGGTGATGGCAGCTCCCTTTTTCCTTCCCTTTCTGTGTACCCTCCTACCATACAGTTACCAAATACCATACTTAAATGCTTAACATATGTCGAACAGCGAACCTAGTTAGAGAGAACTTTAGCGTTCTCCCCTTCCAACTGGGAACAACTCACTCACTTTTCCAGTCTCACTTCAATTTATGCTTTAGTCCAATACACAAATTTTTTAGCTCACCCTCTCACCTCACCACTGACTACCTGAGTTTCCCCCATCCTTTTTCATAGAAATAAAGTGGAGCCCGTGAGGAACTGATCAAAAAATCATTCCAACCTAAAAGGAAGGAAAAAAGCAGGAAAAATACGTACGTCAAAGTCAATTCCAACCCACATCAGTTCCTCAATGCAGTTCACAGATGCTGGGTTAGAATAATGGAGAAAGACACACAAAGACAAAAACAGATGAGCAGCAGCACAATGGCACATTTTTGGCAGTTGGAATGGTTTACAGCATTTAGTTTAGCACCAGTTTCTAGAAATACAGTGCTAGTTTTGGTTGATGACATTGTCTATCACCTTTTAACATTTGTGATTCTAAACTCACACAACCACTTTGTTTAATACCAGGATATCAATATTCTCATTTTCAAATTGTGTAAGCCTTCTTATAAGTGATCTTCTCGTCTTGTGGGGTTTTTTTCCCTTTAAGGAAAATTACATTTGATACATCACAGCATTTTCTTTTTTCTACCTCTTTTAAGTTTCTATACTGACCCTCAATATGCAAAACTAGATAAAAACACATAAAAAGAACTTAATTCAGGCATGGTTGTGATTCTTTTGTTTCTAACAGATTTTTAAAATTTTTCCTGTAAGAAATAAGATTTGCATACCTGTGTTTTCAGCAGGTCTTAAATTGGCTAGAGCAACAATCTGATGCCCAGCAGCAACACATTGCATCATATTATAACAACTGTCCTTCCCACCACTGTAAGAAAAAGAAAATAGTGGCAATTAAAAGTACAGATAAAAGTTTTAGACCCTTATACCTTTTGACTAACTGTTCAAAAATTAGTGTTATCAGAGCTGCTTATAAAATTAGAAGTTATGAAGAGTTGTAGAATAATAACAGTAGCGAAAAAATTACTTCTTTTACTACGTATGTATAGTGCCGAAATGCAGTAATCATAAAGCACATAACCAGTTTTGTATCTTACTGTTAATCTGAGAGGTTACATGAAGAGGAGCCACTGACACCGAATCTCTTCAAAGACTCTTTTACTTCAGAGACTAATTACTCTGTACTCATAACTAGTTAATTTGAATCAAAACCCCAAATCTGCTCCAGTGAGTTGCCAGCATCAGTAATCATTTTAAATTAGGTCTTTCATGTAGAGGTGGTGCCTAGGGACACATTTTGGCGGTGGACTTGGCAGTGTTAGGTTAATGGCTGGACCCAATATCTTAGAGGTCTTTTCCAAACTCATTGATCGTATGTTAGGCATAACAATTCTCCTCCACAACATATTCTTGGGATATGTTGCCTAAACTTTCAATGTTTTGAACATACTTCCCATTCCCAAAAACTTTAATTATTACAGGCAGTAGTTTCAGTTGACACTGGACTGAACACGTGAATTTTTTACTGCATTTAACTGAAAATAAAATGATTGCTGCTAGTAAAAACATATAAAAGCAAACATAACCATATTCTTGTTTGAGGCCAAGAGATGAATTCCAACACAGAGGATACAATTAATTTTGACCTTCATTCAACATCTACAGGAACCTTTTCCACTATCAGTGAGGAAAGAATCCTGTTCTCTTGATGTAACTGAAAAAGTATCTCTATGGATTTTAATCAATAGAAGAAGAAATACTACAATCTACAATAAGAGACCTCTAGAATACACACTGCTTAAAAGATCCATATTCAGACTCATGGCCTTCAAAGTACAACTACAGGTAGAGATTCTATGCAGCTTCTTTAAATGCCAAGGCATAAAAACCATGGCAGGAACGGCAACAGAGATCTATACAAGCTCTGTAAACCTGCATTTTGTCTTAGAATCACTACATACAGGAGAACACATAGCAGTTCTTGCTACAATAGACCATTGTGTTCCTTGTGGTCACACACTTACTATTTCTACCTGAAAGGGAGTTGGAGCAAGGTGGGGCTTGGCCTCTTCTCCCAGAAAACAAGTGAAGAACTGGAGGAAATAGCCTCAAGCTGCACCAGGGGAGGTTCAAGTTGGACATCAGGAAGAATTTCTTCATGGGAAGGGTTGTCAAGCATTTGAATGGGCTGCCCAGGGAGGTGGTACAGTTACCACCCCTGGAGATGTTCAAGAAATGACTGGACATGGCACACGGTGCTGCGGTCTAATTGACAAGTGGTGACTGCTCAAGTGTTGGACTTGATAATCTTGGGGGTCTTTTCCAAACTAAATGATTCTGTGATTTTGAAACAAACTTCTTCAGAGTTTCCAGCATTAAGCTCCCCCTTTTATCTAGCTCTCTACACAAGAGCTTGAAAGTGCTCTACAGGAAGGTAACCCTTTAGTTATTCCTCTCAATTTCTGCTTTTATCCATGTAAAAATACTGTATGCTATCTTTAATGTGCTGTGTAATTCAAACCTGAAGTAGAAATAGTATAAAACATGCCATCCTTTCATACTTAACAGATTTTCATAAAGCAGTTGCTTCTGTTTCAGTGCTAAAAATTCCTGCTTGAAGGCTCCATCTCTACATAACATCCTTCTAATGCATACCAGCAACTTTCTTCTAACCTATATATAGACACAAAAAAATTTTAAAGACTCATACATGAATTAATTTTGGACACTGTTCTTGATAGCTTGGAAACATGGACAGTATTCACTTCATAATTTGAACTTCCAGGCTTAACAGAGTAATGAGACAAAGACTCCTTTCTTTCTGACTTTATGCTAAAAAATAAAAGTCTCCCACTAGCTCTGATTTCAGCTACAAACACCACTTCAGAGAAATAACTGTATGGCAATAGACATATTGACATACAGAAATCTGGACATATAGACACAGACACTGCCTATGCTTTTTACAGCATTTTAGTATTTTAAAAATTTCAAATCAAAAATTAAAATGTTACTAGAATAAAGCTATTCATCCTTTCAAGTAATTTATGTGTATATATATACACAAAGACATTTTAAAATGCATATTAATGTCCATATTGCTTACATTGGTCCATCAGTTAGAAGGTGGAAATTTGTGCTCATTGAATAACATGCTACTGTCCTGTTATTTATTCTCTGCATTATTTACCATAGCCCTAAAAACTAACAGTACCAAGAAACAAATGAAATGGTGCCCACCTACAAGACTTTCCAAACTACATGTAAAACACACTATGGTTAAGACCAGTGAAACCAGACAGCCCATGCTGTGGGAGGAAGGTGGACTCAGCACAGTCCACAGAAGAATACTGAAACAGCATGGGGACCCCTCTCAATTCCCAGCAGAGAAAAAAAATCACAAGGCCTTTTTGTAGAAAGCTCTGAAGTGAGGCCAGTCAGGGTGCTGCAAGTATGTTAACAGACAGACTTATAAACAAAACACCAGAAGAAAAAACCTGGGTAACTGTGAAGATATGAACCTATAAAAGACTTCTGAGCAAAACTCCTTTCCATAGACAAGTATAAACACTTACAGTTAAGAAAATTCTAGAAGAATTTTAAAGAGTTGAAAAACATCATATTTCAGGTTGCAGACCAGCTTTAAAATGTCTATGATTTAACAAAAAACAAAATGCAGGGTTTACCCCATAAATACCACCTTAAAACAGGACTATCAACTTTTAGTGTGGCCAACATTCTATAAGGAAAAAAACCCCAACAGGTTAAAGTAGTTTCATACAAAATCCTGACCTTTGCAGAAGAAGCACTTTTCAAATACTTTTTTCCCCTCTGATCTTTGGCTAGCTCTGTTACAAAGACTTCAGACACTTTGATGTCTCTTTAAAACTCTTCTTAAAACTATTACTGAAACTAAACCCATCCTTGTAAAATAGACCATTAAAATAGCAATTGTGTTAGAAACCTGTTTATAGGATTTTATTCCATCCTGCCTTTCAACACATTCCTCTGCTTAGAGAATATTCAAGTAAATAATCCTGAAAGTCTTATCTATAAAATAAAAAATTTGAAGCTGGTTTTCCCTACACCATATTTGTGCAAACCTTGAAAAACAGACAACATTTCCTGTATTTTCTCTTCTGCATGTTTGGAATGATTTGCAACTGTTGTGGCCAAACCCCAATTCCAACAAGGTTTGATACTAGACATTCTCTGAAAGAATTTAATACATTAGATGTTTAGGCTTAAGTAAATAGCTACTGCACCCAAAAATAAAAATACATAGCTCACATCTGCACAATTCTTTTCAATTTAGAGGTTTCCTAGCTTGTTCTTTTAAAATTAACTACGGTTTCTTCAAGAAACACACATGCATGTCCTTGTAAGACAATATTAAGTTTCTAAAAGAAAAATTTACAGGAACTGCAGAAACTAACAATGAAACTTACAAAAAACATAAGCGGGGGGGGGGGGGGGTGGAGTACAAGGCTGTGTCCAACTCCAACGTTTTAAACGAGCTAGCTTCATCATTTTAAAATTGGCAAAATTTAATCTCCCGCAAAAAAAAAAAAAAAATGCTACAAAAATCAATCGTTAAGCGTTGAGGAAATCTATCCTGAAAGAGCTTAAGATACTTGGAAAGCAAAAGCACCTGGATATTGAACTGCAAAATGAGCAGAACCCCCTTTTTAGAGCAGGACACGCGGCCCACGCTCTGCGCCCCCGGCGGAGCTGCCGGCGGCCCGGGCGGCTCCGGCTCTCGCCGCGCTGCAGACAGAAGAACCCGGGAGAGCAAGCGACTGGGAGAAATAACAGTACGTGTTGTTTGGGGGGAAGGGGGAGGGGGTGTGAATGGTTATTTTGTTTGTATTTTTTCTTGTTTAATTTTAAAAAGACGCCGCTTATTCTTGAACTCTTCGGTAACACGGAAAGGACCAGAGGAGAAAGTGTCCCAGTCTCTCCCTAAGCGTAAGCAGGGACAGGCCCGCCGCGGCACTCGGAAGCAGCCACTGCAGGAGCCAGAGGCAGAGCCGGCAACAGGCAAGGAACGAGAACCGGCACAGGGGCAGGGGGGCAGCAGGAAACGCATGGGCGGGAAGGCCGGGCGGAAAGGGCCGGGCGGGTCTCCCGGGTGGCGCTGGGTGGAGCGCGGCCCCCGGGGGGGCAGGGCTTCTCCCCGCGCCCTCTCTCCGCCTGCGAGACGCCCCTCGCTCGCTCACATAGGCGCTTCGTCTGCGCGTTACCTGATCAAAGCCACTACTCTCATGTTGCTCGCAGGCCGGGGGCGGTAACCACTGACAGGGAGGTGGGCGACGGCTGGCAAGCGCAGCGCGAAGGAGCCCGGTCGCACAGCCACCTTGGGCTGCGCACGCCGCCGGCTCCTCCGTTGCTACCGCTACCGCTTGGCCGCCTCCCCTCGACGGGCCCTCCTCCCGGGGCAGGCCGGCAGACTGCCTGCGCAGAGCGAGGCTCGGCGAGCCGCCGGTCCCCGTGCCCGCAGAGGTGCGCTGCCTCCGCCGCTGTGCTGCGCGCCGGCCGGGCCGGCGGAGCGGGGGCGCGGCCCGGGGGCGGGCGGGCGGAGGGCGCGGCCGCGGAGGCAGAGCGCCGGGCGCCTATGGAGGGCAGGGCGGCCGCGCTGGCAGGCCCGCGCAGGCCATTTGGGGTCATCGGTCTCCTGCCGCTTCCCCATGCCTGCCTTCTGCCTTCCAGCGAAGAGCCGCGGACCTGCTGCAAGCCACTGCTGCCTAGGGAACAGGGCCGACCGAGGGAGGCCACGGGGGACTGTAGGGACTGTACAACTCCACCGCGGCCCGGGGCAGGGAGGCCGGCAGGGCCCGCTGCGAGGGCAGGAGTTGCTGCGGGGCTTTAGAAATCGCTGCGGAGCAGTGATCGCGGCAGCGAGGAGGGAGGAACAGCAGAGCTGACCTGGCTGCCTCTCTGCTCGCAGGCGAGCACCAGACGTCCATCTGCATCCTCGGGTTCAGCTGCTGCAGACCAAAAATCTGATCTTGTCTGATCCCTGTTTTGGCCCGATTTTCTGAGCAATCCCGCCATGAGGCACATGACAGACACCCCTGTAGGCTTGCAGGCTAAGTCAAAGTTTGTTTCTCCCATATCACAGAAGAAACGTGTGGGTTAGTTCTCTTGAAGAAACCTGATTGCTAGACTAACTTCAGTAGTCCTATACCAGCAGATTAAGACATTGCTGCTGCTGTTGTGGCAGGGTTTCAAGCAGCCGTCTAAGGGCCTGCTGCCACTCTCCAGGCTTTGGTCCCTAGGACCTGTGAGACTACACGGGGGCAAGAAGCCACTGGAGCTGGTTGCCCACCGTGGCTGGAGCTGGTTGTGCAGGGTCAGCGAGACTAGTTAGTTCCAGCAAACGCTGCAGATATCACAGAATGCTTTGTCCGTCAAGGCTGGGATAAACGCTGTATGCACTGTGAGTGCTAATTTACCAGTCCCCTGTAACATGGTATTATACAGTGCTATGTAACAATCTATACCACTCAGGTTTTTCATTAGTTCCTTGCTCATAGGCTGCTGAGTATGAAGTTCCCAGGAAGAGATAAGATGGAAGAAAATATTCTAAAAAAACCCATTTGGTTGTAGTGATAGATGTACCAAAATAAATGCGTAGTGAGACAAGTATGTATGTATGTATTATATATATATATATATATATATATATATATATATATATATGTACAGCTCATGAAACAGCTTGAAAAAACACTTTTTTTTCTTAAGATGATTTTACTCAGCACATGATTTATACAGTAAATTACTGTGAAATAGGAATGAATAATTATGGTCAGATACAAAGGTGATGATGCATTCCTAAATACACCTTTTGAAAAGTTAAGAAATGACAATTGGTACAAAACTTATTTTATAAGTAGTTGTGAAGAGGTAATAAACACAACATAGATTTTTCTGTATTTGAATAATAGCAAAAAAAAATTAAAAAAAAAATTTTCAGTTCATGCTTTGATCATCACGGTCTGGCATTGTGAGAGAGTATTTGACTTGCCTTGGAATTGCTTACAGGGCAGTAGTTTATTAACGATGATGTAATGTGTTAATCTTTGAAAGCTTTTTCTGTTCTTCAAAACACCCTAGGTGATCTAAAAGAGGGTGTCTTAGATGTGAAATTCTGATGAAACATCAGGAATTTTTTTAGGTGTTGGGACTTCTTTTCTTAGCTTATAAAGGTAATGGAGACCTGTTCTGAAATAGAAGGGAGACTTTAGCAGAGATTACTAGAAATGAATGAAACAATACTGCATAGTACATGAACTAGTAGAAAATAACCAGACCACTGAGGAGCTGTAAAAAAAGGCAGAACAAAGTTATTTGATTTATTGCCCAGAAAATAAAAAAAGAGGAAGGTAATTTTGTGATACATCACCTCTGTATTTTCTGAGTTTGAATGATATATGTTTACTTTTTTATTATCACAAAAAAGAATAATTTGGTTAGTAGCTGTGAACACTTAGAAGATGCTTATTTGCAATACTTAGCAATGATACATGGAAAGTAAAAATCATGTACATAAATTATTGTACTGCTTTGTAAAATGGAGAGGCCATATAATCTGTAGCTGTAATCAGACAGCTTTAGAACAAATATTCTAAGACTTGTAAAGATCTTTTCTAAGCATTGTTAGAAGATCTGCAAAGAGAGTAATTCTGAAGTCCTGCATCTTTTAAAAGTCTGTTATTCTTAATCTATTGTTGGCACAGTGTAGCTGGACTTTGGGTGGATGGTTCTATTGCATTCACTTTTACAGCTTCCAAAAAAACCAAATTTTCACTTACAAGTCAGACTTGTTTGAAGTAGAAGTTAAATACAATAATGTAGGACCAAGGTCTGCTTCATTTACTAGTGCAACTGGAATTTTACTTGATGGAGACAACGGTAGTTATTTGCACAAATGAAAAAGTGGCATTTGGGTCCCAGAATTTGTGAAATACATCAAAATCGAATTAATAAATTGGGGTTTCAAAACAAATTTGCATTTTACCCAAAAGGATTCTGTTTTCAAATTATGTGGAACATATTCTATGAGAAAATCTGTTGGCTTTCATTCACCTAATGGAATAGCTCTTGTGTAGTGTCACTGCTCTTAAAAAGTTCTGCCATCTGACAGTGGACAAAAGACAGTGCACCATCACTCAAACTGCTTGCCCCAAGACATTCTACTGTACTGCCACAGCAGCTCAAACAATAAAATCCACCAAAGCTGCCTTTCATCTTCAGGGAGTACTGGCTAGTTTGTACAGAAGGCCTGCAATGGCTCAGTGTTTCTTTTCCCCTCTTTTCTGCCTAGAAAGTTGAAAATAATGATAATGAATTAGTGTAACTGGAGAAACCTGTCAGAGGATTGAAAAAAAGCAATGCAGTTTCCCTAATGATCGGGAATAGTTAATTAAGTTCTCATATAAATGAGTTCCAAAAATAACTTACTTTCAGTAAGTTATTCTGAGAAACAGTCATTTTAGCATACCTGAGCTGCAGTGCCTCTTAGCAAAGGGCCAATTATCTGGTGATTGGCAGTTAAAGGTGAACTAATGAAGTTCTTAATTAAAAGATTTCCTATTATAATCTCCAGTAAGTAACAGAATACTGCATATATAAAGCAGATGTAACGTTAGAAGAATATTTTCATTTTGAAACAAAGATTTTGAAATCGCCTCCACCTTTGCTTTCCAGGTCCAGAATGGGAATGTTAGAGTTTTCATGGGTGTAGCTGGCAGTATGCCACTATTGGCCTTTATTAGGGTGTCCTGCTCTGACTCTTGTACAGTTTGAGGTGTTTTCCTCCTTTAACAGGTGACAGAATGTTTTGCGTCTCTTAAAACCCAAAGCTCTTTATGTAATACAGAAAAATGGTTTGAGATTTTACAGGAGAATATGTTGGACTTTTAAGTGAGAAACTGGCTGCAGAGTTCCTTTAGCTGCCTATCATTGACAGCTTCCCTCAATTTCCACTTACTTCTCTGTAAGCAGGATATTTTCATTTTCTCTGTGAGATAAACTAGAATTATATTTTGAGAAAAAAAAATCTGGTTTGTCAGCATGAGATGCAATGGCATACTACTAAAATCTGAATAAAAGAAATTTCTCAGGCGGCATCTCTCCCCATTCAGATGTACGAGGACTCCAGGTCCTAGTGTCTACATTTCTACAGCTCAACAGATGTAACGAGTGTTGCTCTGAATGCTGCATAACCCAGCTAACAGTTCATGATGCCCTAGATAAAACAACCTGTTAAGATTAGCTTGAGCACCTTTGTCACACTGATCATCTCTTTTTAGACCAAAGTAGGTGTACATTGACTTAAAGATGATCTCCAGCCATTCACACAGGCTTGGCCCTGGTGATCAGAGCTATACATGAAGAATGTCTTAATTGGTCTATGGTCTGCTTGCTCTTCAGTGCTCCATATAAACACTACTAAATATATGTACAGTTAATCCTATCATTCTTAGTTCTGGTCAGACAAGGCTTGTCGTTTTCATAGGTGATTTGAATTCTTTCTACGGAACTATGAAATTCAGCAGCTTTTTTTTGACAGAAACAGAATTTAGCCTAAAGGTAGCATTATATAGGTTCTTGACTAATAGGTGGTTGTCCTTATATGATGTCAATTTTTCTAAGCTTTTGATGAACTTCTTAACCAATCTGCCATTCTTCAGAGGGTCAAAAGTATAACATTAACCTTATAAGGTCATGCCTTTGTCAAAATGACCAGTGTTTCCATCAGGCACTAGTGCAAGCTAAATTAATATTTACTGACAGATGAACAGTATTTTTTCATTTGAATAGATGAGTTTTCAGTGTTCAAAATTTTTACTGTATTAGTGAAAGCACCAATATTAATTACAACCAAGAGAAACTATTAAGTGTGACTGGCAAAATAATTAATTTGCCTTTTTCTGTTCAGCCTAATTCATGGGATTTAAATGTATTTTTTCTCCATGTGTAGTCTTTAGGTACTTTCAAGTCGACTTCCATGTCACCAGAAAGCCTGTAGTAATAAAGGAGTTTCTGTTCTACAAATATCTATTTTGATTGCAATTAAAATTTTAAGTGGGGATGTTATATTTGCAGGTTTAAAACACTTTTCTATTCTCACTTTTTCTCTGCTATTAAAAAATGTTTTTTTTTAAATAAAGATTTCAATTTTTGTGGAAATTTTAAATACAAAAAAATTTGCGAGCTAATCTAATGATACATTTAAAAAGTGTAAATCAGAGATGAGTTTATTGTAAAGAAGTACATGTACAAGATTCAAAACCGAATACCTATTATCTAACATGGGATGTTTCCTGTGAAGCTGTAATACCTGCCAATGAAGACTGAAGACAGAAATTTTGGAGTGTTTCTGCATGTTTGAGACTATTAACCATTCTAGAGAGGCAGAAAGAGACTAGGCTCAATAATCCTTAAAAGGTGTTCATCATCCAACAAATTTGAATCTAAAACGATGGGCTTTAATTTATTGGGAGTTAGCCATCTATTGGCTGCAAAATACCCAGAAAAAATGCGGGCATGGATAATAATCCATGAGAACAGAGTGAAATTAGCTATCTAGTTAATGAGATTAAGCTACAGTATCTTCTCCATCATCTTGAGCTAAACCACTGGGATCTTGTAGGCAGAAATGGATGAGATATTTTTACAGAGGCACAGAAAATTAGAGAAACAGTTTTTAATGAAAAGAGTCAGAAAATTAAACTGTTGCAATGAAAATCTAAAAAGGAACTATCTTCTCTTACTGTAGTGGTATATAATTTGAGATCATTCCTCACTTACTAAATGGTTCTGCAGTTTGTCATTGATTAAAACATTTGAGTATGTTAAAGCTGGTGAAGTTTCAGGGGAATAAGCAAACAGCAAGTTTTTTGGCCCATTTGTTTCATTGCAAAAATCATCCTGTACCATAAAATATTTATAACAGAGCTGTAAGTAATAAAAAGGACTATTTTCTTTTTATTCCACTGTTTCTATTTGTTCAATTTTGTCAGTAAAAATAACATTAATAACTTTAACAATCAAAGCAGATTTTAGTGTGTCACATTTAATACTGTTCATCTCACAGTTAGATTTTTCAAGAGGGAATTAATCTAGTAAGTATGGAGCTGTTTTGACCTAATTAGCAAAGTAGTGAGCCTTATTTTGAGTGATACAGAGAAAGCATTTCATTGCTGAAAAGAAGCAGCAAATCAGTTTTACTTTCCTATGTCCCATTGAACTGTATGACATCATGTGTAGTATAAACCACTTGACATAATCTGCCTCTGATTTTGAGTCCTGAAGGAAGGGTGGCTGTGACAGTGCCCTTTGAAATAACATTGAAGCTTCAGCTTCCATGTCAACATCATGCTCTAATCAGTGCAGTCTTTTTTGTCGCAGGGTCTTCCACCTTATAATTGACCCTGACATATGCTATTCACTCTACCCCTTGGCTTTGGACATATAATTCCTGTCATGGTCAATTATTAGGTGATAGAGCCTGCAACCACAGGGACTATTGCTTAAAATCATCCTGCACAGTAAGCCCTGAAGTGACCAAATTCACATCTCACTGGAGGGGAAGAGGGGATCTAGTCTTTGATAAAACTAATATTCTTTTCACTTCTATATAGAAAAATGTCAATTTTCATCATCCTATAAGTTACTGGGACGAATGGTGACAGTGCTATTTCTGAAACAGGTTAAGGAAGAGTACAAAAGCCTTTACCAAACTCAACGCTCTCTGAAATGAGGAAATTGTCTGTATGAGCATACAGTATGCATAAAAATTAGATTACGCTACATTTGAAAGGCAGATGAGAGTTTAAGAGTGACAAGTGGGCAAGTGCTAAAAATAAGGGCATGTTACTTCCTTTCCAACACTGCTTTGTCTGTATGCTTTCTTTGATGTTGTTTAAGCTTTGAAGTAATGAAATACTTTTCAAGAGTTTGAAAGGTACTTCTGATTACTATATTGATAAGAACTGGTTTTGAACAGAAAGATCTCTTCTGGTTTTCCCATTGCTTCTGTAATGCCTGAGAAGTTGTACAATGATGAAAACCAGGAAACCTGCTTTTTGGTCTCCATATAAGCAGTATGATTTTTCAAAACCAAACAGTTTTGCAGTTGTCGTGTTTCTGCAGTAATGTTAAAAAAATCATTACAACTTCAGGAATATGAGCTGAGACGAGCAAAAGTTTACCATCCATCTGCAAAGATTGAAAGGCAGTTTTGTGAACTACTGGTTCACTCCACAGATTTTCTGTCTGTAGTCAACTGTGCCACTAACCCAGAGGACTCTCCCTGGTTTTTGCAGTGTGAACATTAATTTCAATTTGCTGAGTGACATTGCCTGTTTGTTGGGGTTTGGGCTTTTTGGTTGGTGGGCTTGTGTTTTTGGGTGGGTTGTTTTTTGTTTTTTTTTTTAATTTGAATGTAATTTAATAATCTATAGTTTTTTCAAGTCACAATTTTTTGTCTACAGGAATCTTGCACTGGTTTGTTTCACTTCTGACAATTTACTGAATTTTCTTATATGTAAAAACACAGCTCATAAGTAATCCCTAAAAGACTTTTGCCTATCTGCTGAATTTTACAGGTAATAGGAGATATAATATTCTGAAAGATGTGATTTGGTGATATCTTTATTGCGTCTCTTAGCCTGAATAGACAAAGCTCTAATTAACATTCATACAATTATCTAAGTCTTTAAAAGCCCATCTGTCTTTAATGATGTATATATAGCATAGCAAGCCAAATAAATACCAAACACATACAATGCAAATGCTTTTAATTTAAACTATAACACTGCTTACTTAATCTCTTGTACATATTCTGTGGTTCAATTGTATGGTTGTAGTAAGACTTGAAAACCTTACTCCTGAAGTACACAGTCCTGCATATATCTGAGAGCTGTTGGTTCAGCAACGGCTGTTACTGTATGCAATATCCAAACTAGTAAACTTTGGAAATGACTGATTTAGGCACATGTAAGTTACCTGGGGTGTGACCCAGCTCAGATGTTTGCAAGACAAAAACTAACCTTGACTGAACTTACAAATAGATGCAAATACTAAATTTCCACACCTTCAGAATTACAAAAAAAAAAAAAAAAAAAAATCAAAGTGCTGTTCCTAACATGCATTCTTTTATCTACCCTGCACGTATCACGTGACATTCTAAACCTTATTTCATTGAAGAGTTAATTCAGCTTTCAGCAGTGTGCAGTCTGTGAAGCAAGGAGAATAACTCCTGGCTGCTTTATGGTTTAAAGCATGATTGAATATACTAACAGGGCTCCATGAAGTACTCATTTCAATATATATAATGTATTTTTTAAATATTTCATCTCTATACAGGTCTCATCGTCTCAGGAAGTGGAGCATCTCTATTGCACTTAAGAAGCTGAGCCAATAGAGCCCAAAAATACTGAGACAGCACCAGTGATCTGAATCTCGAATTTTTATTCTCTGGTCAATAACTTGTTGGTCATTGCTGGATCATTCCTGCTACTTCAGTTGCTCTTTGTTTCAGTTTCTCTGTATGTAAAGTGACATAGCTATACCTTGCCGAGTATTTTGAGAATTATGGGAGTTTACAACTGAGTAAGTTACAAAGCATCATTGTAGTAAGTATTTTAAAAAGAGTCTTTTCATAAACCTTTAACTCAGTTGCTCCAAAAATCATTCTTATAATTTAGATTATGGCAGTTAAGGGAAATACCTTTTGTGTAATGAATGAGATAATTTAAAGTTACATAAATTTATAAGATTAGCTTATTTTCAATGTTTATATGAAGTTTCTTCTGGGAAAGTATTAAGGGACATCACAAGCAGTATTTAAATCTCACCACGGCAAGTGATTTTTCTATGCTCTATCAAATAATGTATTTGCAAAACTGCCAGATGGGGAGAGAAACTGCAGTGAGAAAATAATGGTGAGGTTTGTAGTACAGGAAAAAAATGATCCGATATTAGATACATGATTTTAACAGCATGAGGAACTTTAAACATTTAACAAACTTCTTAAATAGAAGCTTTTCATTGATCTCCCTTCTGCAAGGATAGCAAAAGGAAAAGGTAAAAGAAAATCATACAGCTGAAGCTGACACAAATCCTAATCAAACACAATTAATAAGGAGTATAAAAATAGTAAATATTTGAATGATAAATCTTGTGGCAGTATGGGAGGCAGAAGGTTACTAATAAGCTTTGCATTAAAGATTTCTGTTAGGGTGTACCAAGTCTCTCCTCCTTCCATTATGGATACGATTGGTAAAAAACAGCTTTGAAAAATTTGATTCTCCCAGGATCTTATGTCTACTACAGCATTAAAAGCAAACATTTAAAGATAGAAAACTTGTGAAACCTCAGTGCATTTTTTTAACCCATTTCCAGGCAGCATTAGATCAACAGCAGAAATAATTGCTGTCAGTTTGTACTTTTTGACCAATAATTCTCTGCATTTTCTGCAAGAAACTTGAGTGATGCAAATGACCTTATTTTTACAGCATGCTTTTATTAAATAGTTTATTATTTTGGCAGACTAATAAAGATTTTGGTATTTGCTTTTATTTGCAATAATATTACCACGACATAAAAAAGGATTTTATGTTCTTTTTGAGGAACAAGGAGGATAAAAGTGTTGATGGATAGTGCAACTAAGGCATCAGCAATGAGCTGGAAATGAGACACATAAATATGAAAGCAGAGCTAAGAAAATAGAACTGCACCCTTGGCCTTTCTTAAAAGAACATGCACATGCCATGGTTCATTCATACAGTTACAGAAACTCCTTTTGTTTTCAGTAAGTCAGTGAAAATATGCAAAGACTAAAATATTACCAAGATTCTCAGTTGTTTGGCATATTTCTGTAGTTAATGTAGTTGTGAAATGTTTCTAAACATTTAGAGAAGTGCCTGTTGATGACGATTTTTAGAAGACATGTATTTTCTTTGAAGTATAAATTTGTCCTTTTTTCCAGCTATGCCTTAGACAAAGGTGGTGAAGCAATATCGGTGTTCAGTTTCCCCTTTTTTTTGCCCTTCAAACAGACCTAATTCTTTAAAGATCAAAGAGCTGAGACCTCATAGCCAGATCAGACAATCATACAAAGGTTTTAAAAACAAAATTATCAGTCTAGTAATTAAAAAAGCCTAGATAACATGTAATAGAATTAATCTTATTTTATATTGGATGGGGAGTTTGGTTTCAGATTGAAAAAATTGTGACTATAGTATTCATTCTACTAGAATCTGAGCTCCTTGACAACGGGTGGTGGTAGATGCAAGGGGTATTCAGCAGTAAGAAATGTATTGATTCAAACAAATAACTGGATATGCCTTAGGAATAGTGATACTTCCTTGGTTGAGGGTACTTAAGATTTGAATTTTGCTTGTACCCACCCCTCAATAAGACAATCAAAGCAGAAAAATATGAACAGAACAAATACCACATGAAAAAAAAAAAAGCTAAACAAGCAAACAAAACTTTCCCTCACTGGAAATTTGTTCCATTTGCCTTTTCTAAAGGGCAGCCAGTAAATAGGAATCATGAAGTATGAGTTTCTTAGAAGAATAAATCTAGCAATTAATTATATGTCAAGGCTTAAGAATCAAAAAACTGCTTATGCCCATTGCCAGTCATTCACTCCCTGTCAGTAGTAGTTCACATCTTTCCTGGGATGGCATCCAACCACAGTGGCATCTAAAATATAGCAGGCTATATTGTTACAGTTGGAGGTGAAATTGAAAGTTGCACCAAACAGAAGTGACAAATTCACATTGCTCAGTGTTGCCTAGCAATACGAGATGAGTTTATTATGAACACTTGACTCTACACCCATCGCAAGGAGGCTTTGTATTCACACCAAAATGCCACTAGTCTTACAGGCAAAAGGGGCAAAAATAGGGTGGGCAGAAGGAGGGAACAGTCACAGTAGTTGTGAGCATGTTCTGTGTTTCAAGGTTTCTCTCTCAGGGGAGCGGCTCAGGAGGGAAAAGGCAGAGCCTGCCTCCAGCTGAATTCTTTGAGACTGGCCAGGTAGCTTGTTACGGATCTTAATCGTCCTTTTGAATGCCCTTGGTAGTGCTGTTTCACTAGTACTGGCTTGTAGTTCAGACACTGCAGTTCTCTACTGAATGTTCCCAAGGACGGCTCAGTAGCTGTTTCCCTTGTGCAGAGCTTTTCGTTTGCTTCTGCTTTTATTTTCATTTTCTTCTTTCTTTTTCATTTTTTTTTTTAATAAGGGAAAAGGACAGGTTATCAGGGAGGTTCTCCCTCGTCAGACATCTTGCAGTTGTCTTTTTGACCACTGTTAATATGGGAGAACATTTATTTCTATCTTGGATGTTTGACCATGTCTCTAAAGGTATTAATTACCTAACTATTCACATAATTTTTTTTTTTAATTTAGGTATCCTTGACGACCTTACTGGATACTCACCCACATATTTAGGCACATAATCAATTTCAAAAATCAACGCAATAGTTTCTATTAAACCCCCCCTCCAATAACTGATCTGTTTCTGTGTTTTTATGCCATCTGCATTTTTGACAACTGAATATTTTTGACAGCATGGTCCATTGTGCCCAAGTTCACATCATTTTTTTTTTTCTCTCTCTTTTTTAAAACATCATATGACTACATATGTAATAGGAAAATGGGTTATATCACACATTTTGCTTTACAGATTTGGGTTCACAGTGGATTTTTTGAAGTGACAAAAATTGTACAAGAAGTATTTTTTCTGTAAGAGTGCATTTATTTTATAAACATAATAGATTAAAGAAATGTTACGTAAATACATTGAAATTGCAAAAAAATGTGATTTTAAGAAGCTTTAGAAACAAAAAATTAGGATAAAGATTAGAGACTATATAGTTTAGGTAAGATAGAATAAAGAATAAATAAAAATGTTCTCTATTGTGAAATGTTTAATTAAAAATGCTAATGCCAAATTAACTGAATCTGTGAAAATTTGAGAGTATAATTTTTATATTTTGTGTGAAAAATGCAGCTATTGTCTCAAATTGTGACTTAGGCGATAAGCTTTGAAGGTAGAAAACTGAGGTACTTACATTTTGTAAATGTTTTTGTAAAAACCTTTAGTAACTTTGGTCCTTTCTTTATTTCAGATTCAACGTGTTACAAACAAACATATTCCACCTGTTACAACAATCTGGCATATTACTTCCTTGATACGTGATGATACAATACCTCTCAGGTTTGCTGAGTAGCAAAGAGAAATGTAAGCAAATGAAAAGGTTTTCCACTTTCACAGTTTTTTTTCTGCTTGGGGTTCTGTTTGTCTGAGAACCGTATGAATAGAAGCCATATTTTATAGTATTTCTTTAACCTCTGCCATCTGGTGTAGGTTAGTTTTTCCACTGCCAACATATCCTAGAGGCCCCACTACCAAAATGTTTAATTTCTAAGTAAACATTTGGACTTTATAAATCCAGTTTAAAAAATAGAGCATTATTTTTTTAAACTTTATACTACATTTGCCACTACTGATGACATTAATAAACACACAGACAGGTATATGGGGGGTTTAAAGGCTTCTGGCCATGACTTTTCCATAGCCGACCTATAGAGATGTCAGGTCACCTGACATCTTTAATCACCAAGTCCTGCTCAGTTATCAGGAAGGGACTTGAGTATTCCCTACTGTCCTAAAGCCTGAAGTTGTGTCAAGGGATTTGCACTACCAGAGCAAAAACTTCCCAAATTAAGTATGGTTTCAGACAAATACTCACCTGTACCAAAGCCAGAGCTTTAACTTTTAAAATTTTTTAATTTAAATCAAATTTATTTCACTACAACAAGAGAGGATTGTTCCTACAAAAGCGTTTAGGCAAGTAACTAACCACTTAAGAAAACCAAAGAATGTAATAACTATATCTCTAGCAACTTCCTTATTACTGAGGAAGAAAAAAACCACAAAAATCGTGTGTCAGAATTCTACTTCAAAGAAGATAAAGTCCTTTCTAAACTTACAAAAGTATAGTGTTTCACTTTGTAGTAGGCAGAAAATTATCAGATTTCAGTTTGAAAAAATCCAGTGCTGTTGCTTGTCCCAAGCTGACCTTTAGTCAGAGTGAAAAATTGTAAAGTACTTGCTTGTGCTGAGCATGGGCAGGCAGATTGAATTCATCTTAATCAGTATTCTTCAGAGGCAGACAGTCACCAGGTAAAAGACACATGAATGATCCAGGTGCACAGATTATAGAGGAGAACATTTAAAGCTGTGTACAGACAAGTTCTGAAGGGTTAAGAAAAGATAAGTAACTACGATCTTGTTGCTTAATTTTGAATTAAGGAGAGCTCTGGAAAAAAGCCTTAGGAATTTCCACTTCTTTACATGCCCACCTGATTAAATTTGTGTGTGTGTGTTTTTCCCTAAATTCTAAAATATCAAGGATAGCTTAGTTTGCCACCTTCTCCTGATGCACTTCCTAATCCTGATGAGTATTCAGAAACATGTTTTTTGGCATGAAATGAATTTTTAATGAAAATTCGGGGAAGGTCTTTACTTAGTGTTTACTGAGTTTCAAATGAAACAAACCTTAAAAATAAAGAACAGTAAATTAATTAGCAAGTGGCTCTTTTTTGAACACTGAGCTGTAGTGCAAAAGTTATGCCCATTTAAATTAATTAATTTAGAATTAGATTAGCTTAATCAGTGCAATTTGGTAATGAAGATTCATGGTATTTCTTGAATTTAAATGATAATTGTCCTGAGGATATTTCTTGCTGAGCAGTATGGATGAAGAGATGAGGTATCACCTTTCAGCCAATCTGGGATGTGAAATTTTGTGTTACTTTGCAAGACCACTAATTGCGTTTATTTTATTATGCTGAGTTATAAACAGCAGCATCTGGGGAGTGAACATTCTCTCTCTGCCATGGGGACAGTGACTTCTGCCTGGATGGACAACTGGTGAAATTGCCTCAGTATGAATCATCATAACAGATAAATCAGTGCCCACACTGTGATCTGTTTAGTCATCAGCAAAACTTGTTTGGTTTAATTTAGTAATTTTCTAATTCTAGCTTGCTTTGAGAACATTTACTTTTTTTTTTTCATGGTGCTTCTTAAACTTTCTTGTGTTGGAGTGGCACCTTAGACATGCCCTGAAAGATTTGTAGCCATTGATTAGCCCTGCAAACCTTTGCTCACATTTGTGTGGTGCCTGGACTTATCCTGTCCCTTCAGCACTTACCAATCAGCTCACTCTTCACTTTTGATTCTCAATGAACTCTACCCTTTATGTTCTGTGCTTGGCTAGGCATTTTAAGAGTGGATTTAGCCTTAAGAAACCAAACCATCTTTTTACCTTCCCTCTTCTGCCACAGTCTTCCCTGTAAACCTTTGGTCAATGTAAGTGAATTTATCAATGGAGTGGAGATTACAATATTCGTGCAGGTTTTGTGAACATAAACACCTATGTGAGAAGGAAAAGCATCTAAGTCAGAGCTCCAGCAAGGAAAAGACTAGTATTGGTAGTTGCATGTTTGGCCATTCAGTAAACATGCAGCCATGCAGCACAGCCTGCCACAACGCTGTTGCTGTTTTTCATATCAGTAGTAAAAATACTTAAGAAGAGTCTGGGAGTAATTTTCATTAAATTATATCTTTTGTCACTTCTATCTTAAACTGGGTGTAAAATTGGTCCTAACTCACCATGTCCCCCAGAACAGATGGGAGGGAAGGAACCTTAGACTGAATTCCAGCACAGACTGACCTGATACCCAACTCCTAAGGGACAGGTTCTGGGCTCTGACGTTTTTCTCTGTATTTCCTACTTTATAGCAACCTTCTCTTTTTTTCACTGACATAAATCCAGATTTGTCTGCAGCCAGTCTGCCTGCCAAGTGTGGGCTTAGGGTTTCACTTGGCAGCCCCTTGCCATGCTGGGTACTTTGTGATGCTATTGTGAGGCTTTAGGTGGTTTTGACGTGATTTCACTGTAATCAGTTGAATAAGGAAGAAACTCTTATATTTAAATTCTCTATAGAATTGAATGTACTTTCAGATTCAAAGAGGTGGTGAGGTGTGTGGATTTTTATCAGCTGTAAATTAGTTTCATGATTTAGATTGTTATAAGTACCCAAATTCTGCCCAAATAATTACAGAGTTTTTTTTTTAAATGTGATATGTATATAGCATATACATATTGCCTATTTTTTTTAGGTGACATGCATAGAGAAAAAAAAAAAAAAAAGAGGTACTCTTAATATTGTACATAACATATATCCATCCAGGAACAGTGAATAATAAACTATCTCTGGAATCTGGCAGAAGTTTACTTCAAGGGCCATCATGGACCACGCATTGTTTTGTTTATTGTGTAATAAGTAGTCAAATAACATTCAGAAATTGAAAGTGTATTTTTCTATAATACACATTTTCAAGCAGGTTTCTTGGCATGCATTTTGTTTGTACTGTGCTTGAAGTTGTTTATGGCATTAGTGGTTAGTGTGTTTGTGCATGTTTGCATTCTGTCTGTTTATGAAGTTTTTCACTGGTACCCTTACACAGCATGTGGTCGGTTGAAGATTATTTTTGATAGTGTGTGTAGTCACGCATTTTGGTGGAAGACTTTAAAGTAAGGTGGGTTAAACCCTGGTTATCTGCAGTTATGTAAAGACAGACTTACAGGTTGTACATCTTCACAGGACTTAGATACAAAAAATACTTCACCATTTCAAAGATGAAAAAGTGAGTTGGTGCCAATTTGTCCAACAATCATGGCAATTTGAGTTGCATAAAGATAGGCCAATTCTATTAATAACTGGAACATTTGTATATTTTTATTATCATAGATGTCAAAAATAATTAACAGATGACTCATTATATTATAATAATAACATGTGTGTAACTAATTTTTGAAATGAACTATGGAAGCAAAAACAAACCTCTAACAGGGATAATTCAAATCACTTCAGTCTCTAATTGACAACTAAGTATAGGCAATAGTTTCAGGACCCAGACACAGGGCTATGAAATTAATCTGTGAATTACAGTGGGCTTAGAGTGTTAGTTAATACTTTTCATGGTGTTTTGAAAGTATGGGTTGTTCAGCATGTATCTAGTGATATTATAGGAATATTACTTGCATAGAATGTGGATGCTGAGCAGCTCAAGGTAGTTATGGACATCAGTTCTGTAAGGATTTTGTGAATGTTACAGAATAAAATATTATGGCTTTATTTAGATGCCTAACTGCAACTTTAAGAGCATTATTCTTCCCGTGAATCTTGAAACTTAAAGGAAACGGATCTATCCAATAATTAATTCTTATGAAAATTCCACTTATAAGTACCATTTCATTGCTATTGTTAATAAAGTTCTTCATGGTAGGAAACTCCATTGTATCAGCTCTGATTTTCTTTCTTTTGGGACAATTTACATTTTTTTCATTGTGCTTCTTAAAACTTCTTCAATTGGAATGGAGAATTTTTTCATACAGGTATCTTTTTTTTTTCTTCCTATTAGAGTAATAAATAATTTTCTAACACATTTTTTACATTTCTCAAGTGTGCATTTCTGAAAGCTTAAAAACATTTCATTAAGTTTGTCTGTCTTTGAATAAGAGAAAAAAATTAATGCATATCATTGAATATCATTTATGTTGTGCACAATTTTTATCTGCTTTCTGGACATAAAATGTTATACAGTTGTATCATTTATAACACCATGCTGTGCTGCACAACTCTAGTTGCTTTTTATGTATAGTGCTGTGACATACAGTGAGACCTTTGTTTAAGAATAATTGTTTATGGGACTGTAAGTGAATTCAAAAGATGGTAGGTAAAGGTGGAATTCAGACCCTCTTAGTACTCTTCCTCCTTGTAACATGCCATACCTGTGTTATTCCTGAGAAGTCTAAATTCAAGCTACAGAAAATAACACTTCTATCCCTCAAGATATAGAAGCCATTCATACAGAAATGAGAAGCAAAATGTGTACAGAAATAAACTTTAAATCTTATGAGAGTAGCAGCAGGTTCATAGTGTCAGGAAGAAAAAAATGATGAAAGGAAGCCAAGCCTGACAAACTGAATTGTGGCTCATCTGAATATTGTTGAACTTCATTTCACTAACAAAGCAGAGAGTTAAAAAAGGGAAAATTAGAAAAAGTCCTTCTTATCACTGTAACATACTGGTTTTAAAAGAAATGTGTGTATACTAAGTAAATTCATAGATCTTGGCAACTATATATCTATTTTCAATATTTTAAATTGGGAGCAGAGAAGAGGATTTTAGTAAAAGCTGTATGATCATACAAAGGATGGAATTTGATGATAACTTGTCTGGAAATGTGTAGAAATTCATACAAAATCAGTGTAAAAATCCAAAGAATTTTTCATGTAAGAAATGGCATATTTCTGTGTGTTAATATGCAATAATTTATGAAATGTAGTATATTTATTCTGTATTATTATATAAAGAGGTTATACATCGCATACATAGCATATGGAACAATGCACAATATACATATACATATACATATACATATACATATACATATACATATACACATGTGTGTGTGTCTATTTCCATATCCAATCTCTGCATAGATTCCATCTTCCAGTTCATGTTTTTGTGTAAATCAGGAGTGATTTTGATAAAGTCAATGTTTAAAATGTTGTAAGAAGTTATTGTCAAGTCCATTATATATTAAACATATATTAACATTTAAGAGATGAGCCAAGACAGTACTCAACTGTCTTGGGTTGAGTCCAAATACTGGCTCGTATGCCAACTACTTACCAGTATAATATTTAGATAATACTCTTCAGCCCACATGTTTTCATGTTGTAAAGCAGGATCCATGTTAACTAGGTGTTCTTGGAAATAGAACTTAACTTTTATGTTATTTATCTATTTAAGCATGTTAGCCTTTATGTCTTCCAGTTTGTGATTTCATTTCAGTGAGAGTACTGCTGGAACAGCAATTTATCTTCCAGGAAAATTCAGCAGACCTTTTGAGACTTAAAGCATGTAAGAAGTCAGGCGCTGTCCAAGTGAGCATGATACTCACAATCCCCTGTACAGCATTTTTAAACCCTGAGAAAGAATTTTTGGGTTTGCAAACAATAATAAAATCATTGTCTAAAATTTTGCTTTTAATATATGTAAACATCCTAAGGGATTAAAAATGCGTTCCGCTTCATTATATGTTTTGGCTTCAGACATCATTACCCTCTAAAAGTCACTTCAGTTCCAGGCGTGACTATTTGCTATATAAGAAGTCAAGCAGCTAGTTAATTATCTACTTAAAAAATAAAATTCTGTCCTTAAGACAAAAGGAGAAGGGCACTTTTCATGACATTTTCAATGAACTGGAACTTCTTGCTTCAAATGATATTCCAAAAACTTGCTTTTTCTCTTGGAACTGGGTCAGAGTTTTTCTAGCCTTGATAGAGTTGGCATCCTTTCTCAAAATCGAAATATGCCAGCCGTAGTACTTTTTCAGTAATACAGTTATCATGCAGAAAATCTTTGATAAGGCCACATATGCACCATTTGTGCTATAGAGATCCATGAACCTGCAAGGTTATGTGACTGTCAGTACCCCTGCTGCCATTTGATGTTACTAAGTCTTTAAAAAGCTTGACCGTGAGACAGACTTCTTTTTCCCCCAAAGGCTCAACATTTTTTTTTTGTGCTACATTTTTCCGAAGAACTCTTTGTTTGAAGAAGCTGGGCAGGGTAAAGCTGGCAGACTGGAACACTGCCCTGATGTGTTGTGACAGACATGTAATCTGCCATTTGACCACTGGTTCACACATCAGTGTTAATGTGAATGTGACACCTCTCAGCATACTGTTAATCATGCATTACTCTTCTGTCTAAAATGTGGAGATGTGGAGTAGACTTTTATTCTTTTCAGAAGACTACACAAAAAAACCCTAGTGAAATGAAATTTTACAGCCATGAAAAGCAAACTGATTGACAGCTGCAAATCATAGTCACAGCAACATTGATATATACATATTTATAGATCCCTAGATTTCTAAACTAAAAAGGATCATTAGAACAGTCTGCTTAATCTAACGCACACCCACTCCAAACATGCAAGGAGTCAAACATGTAGTCCCATGTCAAGTGTGAGGAAACCTAGAAGATGACCTTCTGTAGTCCAGAAATGAGATCAATTCAGCTTCTTTTCCTCACTAACACTTTTACATCTCTTGGGTTTTGTTTCTTTTTCTCATGGTGTTTCATCACCAAAGTGCCCAGGAGTTCATCTGCTTTCATTCAACTGAAATGCATGTACCAGATGGTGCAAATAGCCCAGTATATTTCAATCCTGTATCCATGTCAAAAAACAGGCAGACTGCTGTAGTTCTTGGTTGCTGCACCTCATGGTATCAAAGGCTGGCTAAGAAGAGTGACACTGCTTGACAATGAATAAGATTTTTCAGGTCTGGCAGGGAAGTTGCTTTGGAAGCTAAAATCCTGCTTCTAGTCGGTAGGAGTTGCTTTTCATGATTAATTAATTGTGTTTACTCTTATCTACAAAGGATGTAAAGAAATATAAAAACAGAGCTACAGAAATGTGTTTAGTTGGGATAGTTTATAGCAACTTTATAGTAACCATTTCATCACCTGCATTTTAAGTATATTATTTACTTGCTTGTTAGAATTGTAATAGAAATTGACCTAAACCAGAAATTTCTATATTGTACTTTTCAACACTCTTTTACAGGAGAACCACTGAGATCTGTGTTTGCTATGTGAACAGCCTAGATCTCTGATGTCCATAGGTCGATGAAGTTTGAAAGTATCTTGAGGGCTAGGAAGTGCAGTGAAGGTTACTAGCTGCTTTTATCTGATAACATCTGCTTAGAGTTTGGCCTCAAGACTTTCAAAATATCTCCGCAGTAAAGCCTTAGATATGCCAAAGCCATAGCTCTAGAAAAATGATTATATGAGGTTTCAAAGAGTGGACAGTTGTTTGTCTTGGAAAACGGAAACTGGAGATAGTAGTTGAAAGCTGTTTGTGGCAAAAGTTGACGTTCTCTCTGTTGGTTTTCTGACTCCTAAATACCGTAACAGTAACACGGAGTACAAGAAGAGTTATGCCTTCCTGTCCATTCTTCTGGCTTGTTACTAATCCCACAAGTAATAGAAAATTCACGTGATGCAGTTGAACAGCAATGTGGTGCTTTCTCACCCTGTCCTCTGTCACATTTGCAAGAGTGTGTCTGTTTAAGACCTGGGCAAAGTATTCCTCTGCCTGTTTGGATTACCTGTGATTTTTTTTTTCCTAATGTTGTTTATAAGCTAGGATATGAGAATTTTAAAACATGCAGGAGAATTCTTGTTTGACTCATTTTTGTGGTCTGTGGGATGATTTGTAAGTGGCTCGGGAAAGGACAGCAGTCTTTTACCTGTTTAACCTGTCAAACTCTAAGCTTTTCTCTGTATTTTTTATTTTATTGAAAATTCTTCATTGTTCTGAATCCCCAAACATGTATGGGTTTTTTAACCACTGAAGAGACAGATACCTTACTTGGAAAACTATCTTCCTTCCTGAACAAAGAATTCCAGGACAGAAAAGAGTACTACAGAATAGTTTGTGTAGCTGAAAGAGCTGTCTTACAAGAAATTACAGTTAGTTGCATGTTCATTTTGCATTATCACATATAGTGTTGGTATGCTTGTTGAGAAATCTATGTATGTGTATTTGTATATATATTTAGAAGCTCTAGTTTGTCTGCCGTCATTGTGTAGGTGGTTCTTCTCCTGTGCATTATAGTTACAGGAGTATAATTTTAAGCAGAAGTCATACTGAAAAGAATTGTTTATTTAGCTAAAGGCATGTCATAGATTAGGTAGGAACCATCAAACAGGCCATGGCACCAACATATATATAACGGAAAAGTGTAAAAAATGAGAGAAATAATAATATGATACATGGAAGTGCCATGAAGACTAGTGGGATAAAGGTAGTAAGAGAAAGTTTAGACTGTCTACCGACAGTAGACTGAAAAATTGTGGACACCAAACTAGTTGCACTAAACAACTGTATATTCTCTACAAGGAAACATTAACAGTCCAATTGCTTGAGATTTTTGAGAGGCCAAAGGAGCAGCAAAATACATGTTGGGGGAAAAAGCTTGAATTGGCAGGTAGGTAGATTACCTGACCTATTAGTTCTTATCTATTGCAAACTTCTATGATTTTATGTGGGGAAAATTCCTTTTCAACCCACGCTGGCAATCTGTTTATGTTCTGAAGTATGATGATTGACATCCCTTTTAACTTTTAACCTAGAAAATGTCTCTGCAAGTGTTATTCCTACATATAAATGTCTAATGCTTTTAATAAAAAAAAAAAAGTCTCTCAATTAGGGGACTGTATCCATGTGCAAATGCAGAATGGAGATCACAACAGAGTCTGAGGTGTTATCGCGGCATGGGCAGCACTCCCACTCAGGAAGGATGGGGCGTTGAGAAGGAAAAGGGAGCATTTGGGGCTTTATAGACTAGAGAGTGAAGGCAAACAAGAGAAAAGTGGATAAAAACAGTCAGAAAGAAGGGTATAATTTTTGTTGAAAGGGGAGTAGGAAGGAAAGACTAGAGAAAAATGGGAAGGTTTCAAGGTGTAAGAATAGAGAAGCAAGATAAGCAATGAGAGCTAATTTATTAAGTAGAAGAGAAAGAACAAATAACGATTTTATGCTATTATTATGGTGCCAGAGTAGCTTGCAACCTGTGAGCATTTAGCTTTGGTTCATCTACATACAGCCTTAAGTTTTTTTCTATTTCAAGCAGTGTAATGTTTTGTAAGAATCACTGAAGTGCACTGCATGGATTTTTTGTGATAAATAGTGAATTTTACAATTAAAATTCAGGTTATCCATCTTTCCCATGAAAGTAAAGCTTACAAAAATATAGAGCATTTAGAAAACTATAGCACCCTAGTTGAAAGAACTTTCATGTTCTTCAAGCCTTTCCTGCATTTTACCCCTAACTGGAGGACTGGAGATGGATTTATGAGAGGGAAAACATTAAAAAAGAAATATTTAAGAAATTATAAACTAGCAAAAGTTCATGTATTTAAATATTACAAAAATACTCTTCACGTGTTATGGTATTAAGCTAGAGTTCATTGTACAAAAAGAAATAAAAAATGCAGAGAATTCCAGTTAATCAAAAATATCTTTGCAATGTTACTTGTTCTGACTTAAAGAAGTTTGCTGAAGCATCAACTTCATTTCTGTCGAGGACTGTAAAAAAGATTGAAGCTGGGGCCTGGAATATGAACAAACAATGCATGTAAGTTAGTGCCCCACAGAATATTTTAAAATTATTTAACACAAATCATCTCAGTGTCAACAACTCATCACAGATAAACTATCTAATTAACAGAAGCCATCATAGTATTTGAGAACTCAGTCTTGGCTCAGTTGATATACCAGAAGGGCACTCCTTGATAAGCAAAATTTATAAAGGAAGGTTTAAAAAACATTACTGCCTGAAGTAGATTCTTCTTAGTTTTAAATTAACCCTCTGCTAGGTTGGGATTTTTAGTTGTTTGGATTTTTTTAATCTTAATGAGATAACAAGCACAGGTTGACCTCATGTTCTAAGGTATATTCCAAGCTAAGACTCTGTTACACAGTCTATTTTATGATGCAATATTTTTTCAGTGATTCTGCCATGCACTTGGAACCATGCCAAAATGACAGCTCAGTTAACAAAAGTGTCCCCAGCTTTTGTAAGCACTTCTGAGATAGTTTTATCCCACTTCTTGAAAATTGCAAAGGTTGTCAAAATCCTGAGGATATAAAACTTTACTGCAAAACACTTTGGGGCATCAAAGCATTGGCTGGTTGTTGTAGCACCAAACCAGCCACTTATTGGAATTGCACTTATTGCAGGTGATTCACTTCCCCGCGGGAAGTCTGTGGGGAGAGAGAGATGATAATGGGATCTATAAAAATATAACATGGACCAAAAGTCACTGAAAATAGCTTGTGGGAAATACTGAAAAGAGATCTCTCCTAAGTCTCTGGGAGGTGATGTTTATATGTTGCAAGGAGATGATCTAGGACAATAATATTCATTACTCTAAAACTGCTCCTGAAAGTAGTCTTTTTCACAGAGGAAATGTGAAATAACACTTAGGTAGGAGTGAAGTACTGTCTTTTTTCCATCCCATCCCAGGTAGATTATTTGCTACAATATTCACCAAGTGTATTGCAGAAATGGGTAGAATTGATCTTTTTTTCTGAGCTGAAGGAGATCACACTGCTGATATCAAGTCTTGGGAGAGAACAATTCATCCTTAGCCATTATGTGATTCCTAGAGCATTCCTAGATTTGAACAAAGCATACTGTCCACCATCTCAGCAAATTACAATACTGAGCTTCCCAAAGTCTTTCAAAAAAGAATTTTAAAATGACTGATAAAAACAGAGTAATCAACAGATGTTTTTCAGAAAATATTATTCTACAGCAGAAAACAAATTTTAAACCTTGATTTGACTGAGGTTTATTGTCACATCTGTGGAGGTATTTAGGCAGCTCAACCACCTACCTTTTGCGAATTAGAGTTCTAGTTTTAAAAGAAATTAACAGGAAAGTAAAGAGAAAGGTACATATGCATCCTAATAATAACAACAATAATAAAACATATCTACATATTTTCATCAAAACACTCAAAATTTTCAGTGGACTAATTGGAAAATGGGTTATTTTCTACAGAAAATGCTTGAAAATAAATGTTCCCTTCTCTCTTTGAAAAATTTGAATGCTGTGAACTTTGACAAGAATTCATATGGTCAATTCATTAAAAATTATTGCCCAGTTTCAATTCTGTATTACTTTCCAGACCTATTGAGGGAGCCACTGATAAGGAAAACAGTAAGTCATAATAATCAATGTAACGATGTCAACGTGTCAGACAATGAATCAAATGTACAAAAATTAATTTATTTATCTTGATTTTCACTTGGCACTTCAGTAGAGAGGATGCTATTCTAGGAACATTCCGATAAGGAACATAGGAATCTGCAGGGGCAGATTTAACTTTAAGGGCAGGAAGCCACCTAATAGATACGCAATACATGCCAGTATAATTCTATTGCCTTGCATAGAATACACTGAAAAAAAGTCACAAAAGCTGTCAGCTGCTGAAGAAACATTGTTGGAAAGACCAAGACAATTGACAATGTGTTTGGTCTGCCCCATTTCCAAATTTTTTTTGACATTTCTCTTTATATGGGTTTACACAACTTGAGGTAAATTTATTTAAAGTTCTTAGGAGATTTTTCCACTGCATAACATTCCAGAGAGACTTCTTGTGTTGTTCATCACATGAATACACATGTTAAGGAGCATAGCTGGATATGGGTATATTACCAAAGTAATTTCTGAGTTATTTCTATCATATTTAATGGATTAATGTACCATTGAAGCTAGCAGCAGTGATGACAATGACATTCTTGTACATTCCTCAAAAGATATGGAGTATCTCAGATGAGTGTTGCAGAAATAACTCGTTTTTCAGCTCCCTGGCAGTTCCAGATAATGATTTCAAATCAATTCAAATTAATGGCAGCTCTTGGACTATTTTCAATGTTTAACATGCACACATATTGTTTTACCAGACAGAGATATGCACAAACTTGATGTTTTCAGATGTCTTCTCCAAGTCTAGGAAGCTACTACATATATGTCCTGTTGTCTTTACCAGTTCAAGCAAGTGATGATCCTAATCACTCCACAAAAACAAAGTAATTGTTAATAAGGCCTAGCTGACCTGAGTTAATTTGTTTCTATAAAAAGAATAGCAAAAACCTTGAAAAAAGCACTGATAATTCCCCCCACCCCCAAGTCCCCAAAGTATCAGGCTCCACCCCTAATGCCCCTTTGCAAGAAAATGTGACAAGATAGGCATCCTCAAAAAATTATGTGAAAAGACTAATTTCAGAGAAAGATTCTTCAATATAGAATGGAAATGACATTATTTCTCAAGTGATGATTTGGATTTACACATACTTTGCATCTATAATGAATATACACACAACAGAATGACTGGAGTCCAAAAATGTCTCTACACCATCACTGTATTTTCCTGAATCTGATACTGGCAGCATGCTGAAGCACTCTCTCATAAATGTTAAAAAATGGTGTGGTCTGCATCTGATAAGTGTTAGAAAAAGGGTTAGCTTTCTTGGGGTGTTTCTATCAAATTGGGATTAACATTTTCTACTTAGCCCCTTCTGCTTCTGCAGAGGCTGACATGATTTTATGACTATGAAAGTAACACTTTTGTCATTTTTATTGTACTTCATTTCACCTTCTCATTTGTGTCTTTTTAAAATAAGATGTCTAACTGAATACAGTAATCAATGTGCCATCGATTTATATAATGCAATTGTAATCTTCTCTTTTCTATTCTCTATTCCCTTCTTAACACAATTTAACATCTTATTTGCTTTTTTAATCACCACTGAACAAGTCTCTTCATTGAGCTGTCTACAGTAATGCCTGGATTTTTTTTTCCTGAGAGGTTACAACTAATTCAGAAGACATCATTATGTATAAATACTTTAGACTGTTTCCACTCATGTGTTTTTTAGAGGGGGTCTTGTCTGTGTTGAGGCTTACCTGCTGCTCAATTGTTCAAACAGATTTTTTTGCAGAATTCACCTAAAGCTCTTCATAGTTCCTTAATTTAAATGATGCAAATGAATTTACAATTTCAGCTGCTTTATCACATTTAGTCTTTATCCTGTTTTCAAATTCAACATACAGAGTGAGCAGTACTTTTGCCAAAACTGTTTTACGTATTTAACTCTGTATTCATCATGCTGGAAACAAGAATTTTGTTGCTGTTCCGTTAGTCTATGATTATATAGCTGCGATATCAACAACCACTAAATAGGATAAACACCCAAGAAACACCTGAAAAACCCCTACTATAAAACTGTATACCTGAGGTACATAACAGTCTAGCCATAGCTACCTGTCACAGCATTGATTTATCCTCCTAAACCAACCTTTATCATAGGACACCTGCCTCCTGTATTATGTCTGTATTTCTGTATTATCAAATTTTTAATATTTAAGACTTTGGTAATTTACTGAGTTCTGCTTTATTATAGAGATTTATGCTGATTTCCATGTGAATTAGTTTACAATTAAGTCACCCATGTCAAAACTACAATGTAGTCACTAAACTTGTAGTGTCAGTACAGAATATATTGAAAGTAGTTTTTATATTTCTGGCAAGAAATCTCATTGTTTTCTTGCAAAGAACTGTTTCAACACCACTGGAAAATTTAAAATATTTTTAATATTTGTAAAATTATGTTCCATGATATCTCTTCTTAAAACAAACAAACAATTAAAATAATGCTGCAGGAGAGGGTTCTGATACCTTCCATTTTCACTGCCATTTTTCTGTATTTGTCTAGACCATATAAAGATAAGAGTCTTTTGCCTCTTTGGTGCAATCACATTACAATTAGTAGACAATAAACACAGGAGATTTATCTTCTATTACACCACTTTTAGGTTGCATTGTATTTCTCTGTTTAAGTGTGTTAACTGTTACTGCAAGACAGCTCACTGTTAAATGATTTTCGGGAAAACATAACTACCTGCTAATATGTGTAGCAATATTTTAAATTGTTTTAATTTTCTATTTCTTCATAATTTAGAGACTGATGTAGTTACATCTACACATGTAACTACATTACGTTGCTGGATTTCCTAGTATTTCCCTCATTAAGTATTATTTTTTAAAATTAAATCTCTCCATTCAACCTTTGTATAATAGCTAAGGGTAAAGAATCTTCAGCCTTCTCAAAAGACGAATTTTATGCTATAAACAGCATGCCGTTACAACTCAACTGATTGCAAAGAATTTGGATTGCAGTGTGATTCAAGTCTTTCATTGAACTGATATTATCCACTCAACCTCAGCAATACCTTAGAGAAATACAAAGCAGAGTAACTGTCTTTTATATTGTACTCTCTCAGAGAAAGAATAATAGAGATGCCATGAACATTGCAGAGGTGTCACATTAGCTGCTGATCTAAATAGTGTGAAGGAAAGGGAATTCATTGTTAATTTTTTTACAAGGATGGAATAGATGAACGTTGCTTACAAATGAGCTTTATTTAGTTTTAAACACATTTCATGAAGTAAATAGTATATTTCCCTAATTTTCATGGCTTTTGGTATGCTTCCAAAAACTTGGAAGTGAATTAGTGTGCAATTTGCATCCAAATCTCAGCCAAGGGGATGTGGTTTATTATAATACATGGCCCTCCTAATTATTGAACAGCCCGAGAAAACTAGGCACAGTGTGCATCTGTTATTGCTTGACCACACTGCCAAACATAATTTGGCAAGCACAGAAATGTACATTGAGCAGACCTACAGTCTCATTTGCATTAGTTTGTAGTAATTATATGAAAGCTATAACTGAACCAAGCTTGTCCTCTTTTTAGAGCACATCATTCTTTTTGAAAAGAAATCTCAACTGAAAATCCAAAACAATTAAATAGCACACACATACACAACCCTGAGAAACTCCTTGTTTGCACAGTAGACTTTCACAGTATTATTTAATGATTATCCAAATGTTATTTCTGTGTATTCTGTAAAATATCAAACATGATTTTTTTTTTCCTGCAGTTTACATAGGCTTTTCTGTGTTTTCTTTCATCCCCATTCAGAAATTTTTTATCTCTTCTGCCAAATTCTAAAACCCTATATGGTTTAATGCCTGTAACTGATGATTAAAGTTACTGGCATTTTTAAGTTCAATTCCTAAGGAGGAACAGGAGGAAAGTCCTGCCTTTCATCATCTGCCTTTGACCCTTTCTGTAATAATTTAATTCAAACTCTATTCTGACTAAAAGAACAAGTCTTAGTATAAGCCATCTCATGCCACAGTAATGCTGGAAAGTAGTCACCTAAGCTCAGAGAAGTTGGGATGCTGTGGTAAAAATACATGCAAGTTTTGGCCTACAGAACTTCCAAGGGAAAATTCTTGTTTCCTCTCTTATTTTTCTAGTTAAATTATGTCTTCAGATACACAGACATCATGGCTCTGTATAAAAGATGATGGGAAACCAAATCAGTAGATGAGGAAATAAAGCAGAATCTCATCTGCAGGAAGTATTATTGTGTAATATTTTCCAGAATTGCAGAGGGATAAAAAAGATGAGAGAGTCAAATTAAATCCCCATTGAAATCAATGACAAAAGGTAATATTCACTCCAACAGCCACAGGATAAAGTATAGTGGAAGGGGAGTTCTTTTTCTCCCCTTCTTTAAGTAAACACTGGCATTTTCAGCTTCACTGCAGGGGCTGAGAAGCAGAGGCACAGTCTTTGTTGTTGGTAAACAGCTTGACATTTTGTAGTATTGGACTAGTCAAAGGGCTTTCAATCTAGAGTTTAAGAGATAACTGTATATTCACTTTGTACTTGGGTATTCTCAGATAGCTTAGGGTAATTATTAGCCAGCACACCCAGAGTCAGAAACAGTTACTGTGAAATGACCATACGGAGACTATGTAAATGAGCTTCCAAGAGAGAAAATGCAATGAAGTATAAAAGTGAATAAAACCTGCTGAATATTACTGAATGAGTGAACACTACCTCTACACTCTGATTAGCTGATCAAATCTATTTTCATAAACAAAACCAAACTTGCCATAAGTTGGAGGCGACACTCTTCAAATAATTTTTTACTGGATCACCAAGCAAAATAAAATTTTCTCCTTAAAAAATAACCAGACTTTAAGGAATAGAGCTTGTAGTCAGTAGTCACACTGGCTTTAAAAGAAATTTTTTCACTGAAGGTTTCTACTGAAAATGTGTATAACTGCTTGTTCTTATCTTAGTGTCTGTATTTAAGACACTAAGTCTTAATTGACTGTTTACAGGCCCAGCTTCTATCCTCTTAGTTACCTAAGAATAAATCTTGCCTTGATTTTTAATGCCATCTTTTTTCCATCCATTCCATACAGTCTTTTCCATCAGCCATAAAGATTACCTGCATCAGTGAGGCCTTCAGTATACTTGCTTATCCCAGTTTTTTTCAGAACGTCTTTAGCAGCACCAGAGCACACTCAGTGACTACTGAGCTGTGAAAGGAGTGGCAGGGTGAATTTACCAGGCTTAAGCAAGAAAAGTGGAATAAAATATGGTACAGACAGACTTGGCTGTGTAGAATATTAGTAAACAGATTGTGGTCGCTGAAAGTTGAAAGAATGCACTTAAGATTATTTTTGCCACAATACTGCAGATCCGACTGACTATGTCAGGGGGCTAAAAGTCTAAATGACCACTTCTGGAATTCCCACTTGAGGAATATTTTTACTCCTGTAGGATTCCATTCTGTTCCTTTGTGTACTAATATGTCCTACAGGTTCTAATATAAACTTTATAGAACTACGTAGATTATCCTGACTATGGGAACTACATAAAACTCAAGCACAAAATTTTATCTATCACGTTTTTTCCTAAGCCAAATAACTTGTGTCAGGCACCGCTCAGGAACCATCTATCTAAACCATCCAAACTCTACCAGCAAGGGAGTGCTATGCAAAGTTACACACTTAATATGAGTTATCAGGGAAGGGAAGTTCCCACATTTTCTCTCAGGTAACAAATTTTGCTTTGGATTAGTCAGGGAGGTCTTTCAGGGAAAAAAAAATCCATTTCTGTTTCATATAATACAGGCAGTGTACAGTGTACATTGCTGAGTTAATTTGTTCCAGGAGTTAATCACCCTCATTGTCATAAGAACAATATAAAAACAATATAAAACTAAAATCTTTATTTCTTAGTTTATCTTTAGCTTTTAGTGAATTTCTCAGGGTTTTTTGCTAGATGAAACAGCTGTTTCATGCCTGGTAATTACACATCCAAATCAGTTGTCCTTTATGAACTAAGCAGTTCATAAATATACTACTTGAGAACAGTTTTCCAGTTTAATGGCACCAATTGTCTGGTAGAAAAAATCAACATGAAAAACTATTTTGTCAATGTTACTTTTTTGTCATATAAATTTTCCATAACCAGACTAAAAATTTAAAATATTCACTCTTCTTCACTCTAAGATAACTTATTAATTTTTTCCACAAAGACTTTTTGGTCTTGATTTAGCATACAGAGTAGAGAGTGATTAAGTGAAAAAAAAATCTTGTCTGTAACCAATATAAACAAAAAATTGTAATTTGTTCCAAGAAAATTTATTTCTTAATTTATTTCTTTTTAATATCATGCATAAGTTTCTACATTGAGCCTGTTTAATTCAGTTCTCTCTTTTCCAGAAAGATTTCAAATAGAAACTATTACTTTTCACAGACATTGAAGGAAATACAAAACTAAAATGCAAAGTACTTTCAGATTTTGTGAATATAGAACTGTGGAGAGAATATTCCAATCTGAACAGCAGGTAATTATACAATGATGTCTTGGAAATAATACATTTTCATGTTAATATCATGTGATTTCTCCTTATATTTTGTCAATATAATGGCACATGAGGGCCTGAGGTTTACCTTGACTAACAGCATTAAAGTGAAATTTGTCTTCTTGTTTTCACTAATTTATAAAAGTTTACGTTGCTTGATATAAAATACATCATTTCTCAGCAGCGAAAGACATAGCCTGAATCTTCAGACAGTGTGAAACAATAGCTCTAAGGAAAATGTAAATTCACTTCTGTGGTGTTATAATTCTGACACTGAATCCTGAAAGGTAACATTTTAAATGTTTTAACAAAATTTGGTAGCAATGAATTTCTTCAGTCTTCCCTAACTGATTTCCTGTTTGCTTTTTCCACAACGCAGTTTTCATGAGAGCACTTAGAGCCTGAAATAAAGTGAAATCCACTTGTCTGAGAGCTTCTTATGCTGTCTGCATTATAGTGTGCAATTTATTAGAATTAATTGCCATCAGATTGACTACTAAACCTGTGTGTGTTTGACACAGAGCAACCCCACTTCTGCAAACTGTAGTCTACTTACTAGAAAAGATACAGTCTTGAATCTCTAGGTACTATCACAGAGTGAATTTTGAAATTTGTAGTTTGTTCCAGTTTAGTTTATAATTTTCTTAAGTAGGACAAAAGAAACTAAATCATATGATTTACGATGTGAGGCTAACACAGCAGGAATTATATCTGCATACATAATTAATAACCAATGTACACTGTCTTCATATGGCGCAGAGTACAGTACTTAATATAAACATAATATTGGATTTTGGAGAATATTTAAACATTTTTACCTACTGATCTATTTATCGTGGTGGGTGGTTATGCTCATAAACTCACTCCATCATTTACAGAAAACAGTTTGGAAGGTTCACACATACACACATACCCCCACATCCCAAACCGTTAAACTGATTTTTGTTTTCAATGTGAATGAAAGAAAATGTTTCATTTACTTACTTAGATCTACCCACATGTATCTTTCTCTCTTAATATTTTTTTTTTTTGTCCACACTTGTGCCATCCATTATAAATTTGGTCACTCTGATAGTGCTTTTTGAGTTATAAAGCCACACTAGATACTATATGCGAAATGTGATTAATGACTTACTATATTGAGATCACTGTCTATTTGTACTTCAGTGAGTCATTATAGAATTGCAACTCAGGAGGATGAAATTTCTGAATTTTTTTGCCCAAAAAGAAACAGATTTTCTAGTGAAATCTAAACAGAAACATTAGTATCAGAATTTAATATCAATATTGTGATATCTAGATTGAGATCATAGCTAGAAGGCAGAAAGAGAGAGACTGCTTTCCACACTTATCCTTTCCTGTACAAGTCTATACTATCTCACATTTTTTTGAAGGCTTATTTAATTCATGTTGGCATTCGCCAACATTTGATAAACATGTCACTCCTCACCAGGTGTTCTAACTGAAAACAGAGATGGACGAAATATATTCTACAGTCTGCTTATAACAGGGGTCCACTACATTAATGAAAATGCAAAAAATTGTGTTTGTAAAAGTATTTGCAAAGTAATCAATAAGAATAAATATGATGAAAGGGTGCCTACATTCATTTACATGATTTTGTACAAAGTTCTTTTTCATAAAGAGATTAATTTTTGTGTACTGGCAGCTGCTTTTGCATGTTAGGTAATTTTTCTCTTCTGTGTTTTTTCTTGAGGGGAGTTTGATGATCTGTACACATCATAGGATAAATAGCGTGGCTGTGTCTGTCTAGGAGAAATCAACCGAGAATTCTAACAATATACTAAACACTATCCTCAAAGATATAATCTGTAAAGAGCATGTATTTTTTCTGACAAACATGATTTCAATTCAGGAAACAGCTCACAATCATTCTACTGCATCTGACATCAGTGGTATCCACATAGCCATTCTGTGCAAACTCCCTGGTTTAAAGGTCTTCCCATCACTGTTATTGGTCTCACAGATGATGAAGTATGACACTCCATAAACAATGAACTGGGCCTTTTGTAGGCTGCTTTGCTTTTTTTGGCTTCAAACTGCCACTGAATGTCAAATCAATTTGGCTTTCATTAGAACAGCTTTATACGTGCAAATGTATTTGTGTCTGGTTGCTACTTTTTTCTATTTTTGCTTTCCTTTCCCTTTGCTTTTTTTTCCTCCTTTCCCTTGAATGATGTAATTTTTCTCTAATCAAAGCCAACACCTGTTTCTCTAAAATAGGAGCCTCTGTGTAAAGCTCTTTATCGCAATTTGAGTACACTCTAGATGGGCTCATTATGAATCAAGTTCTCTCAGAACAAAGAGGAAGTGCTCTGCTACAGTGACATTGTACATCATAGAGCCTGGATAAAGTCAAGAGCTGATGTAACCTTGACTTTTGACATGCCAAGAAACTGCTGTCTAGATAATGCAAGGTGTGTAAGCCACTGTGTTTGATAAGTAATAAAACAAATCATAAATCTGACGCTCTGTTTAAGAACAGCTCAGCTGTTACACAATGCTGTATTGGGCTTGATGGGGTAATGGGTTTTGTTTGTTTCTTAACCAATTTAAAAGGAATACAGAATTGCAACTTTGAGGATTTCTGGGTTTGTAAACCACAAGCCTGCTTAGACAAGCTAAATGAATAATGCCATAAGATGAGAGGAACAACATAGGAATTACAGAACTCCCAGTTATGGGTCAGTGAAGATCTGCTCCAACAGAGGACGTTACAAGTAATCTGAAATGGCTGAAGTTTAGGAAAGGGAAATTAGAGGGGGAAAGGCTATATGTCCTGAACAGCTACCATAAACTTTGTGGTGTGACACATCTGAAAGAAACACAGGCTTACTTTTCATGCACCTAAAATCCCTTGCCTCTGTGAGACTTGTCTCATGAAAATAGCTATTGTAATTTACCATGCCTGCAATGGTTTAGGATTGTGGTGAACAAGAGCATAAAATTATTTTTCCTCCTCCAGAAATATCTTGTTTTCCAAGTTTCGTTACAAAACCATTGCCTCTTCTCCCTCCATCTTATACAAGCTGAAAGTCAGGTTATATTTCCATTCTCTTCATAGATTTATAAAATCACTAAAGTTGGAAAAGATCTATAAGATAATGAAGTTCAATAACTAACCCAGCACCATTGTGTTCACCACTAAGCCTTTTTCCTAAGTGCCAAATCCACATGTTTTTCTGAACACTTCCGGGGATGGAACACTTTCAAGAGAAATACATGTTTTGAAATAACTGCCTAACTATAACCAGGTCAGATGCATGTTCTATCCCAAGTAACAAGGCACTTGTAAGTAGTCAAGCTACATGCTGTGTCCTCTTGCTAGTGTTGATCATTTTGCAAAGAACCAGAAATATATTTTACTTCTTTAAATGGAAAGACATACGTTTTAGAAGCTGGGGAACCTACAGATAGTAGGAGTGAGACAGAAAAAAATAAATGGTGACAACTTTATCCCCGCTCCATCTAAACATGAACGTTTGACACTTACGAAGGAAGAAGCTTTCTCTGGACATTGCAGAATAGAAATAAGATGAGAGAGCCAGCCTTTGCTCACCACTTGCAATAATGGCCTAAAACATCTTCAGAGGACCTCAGGCTGTCCAGGAAGGGTCCTTGCTCAGTTTATGAGTGGATGACCTCACTCCTGTACGGTGGGATTCTGTGTCAGACACTCACAAGTAAAGCGCCTATTTTCAGAGCTGAAGAAGAGGTTTGCTTGGCTCAAATACTCAGTGATTTCAAATCCAGTGCTAACTCTAACTGAAATATATTGGTAATCTGCCATCTGTGGTTTTCTTGAGCAGAAATCTTGACTGAAGTCCAGGTCTTAGTAGATATGAGGCCACGTTACCAAATCCATCCTCCTACTCGACATCATCCTTCATACTGTCTTAGTGTGTCACTGCCTTTCGATTAAGGACCACAGCAAAGTATGGGAAATGCAGATACTTCAGGTGCCAAGTCATTTCTTGGTCTCTCTGTTGAAGCTATCTATAGTGAATGTTTCATTGCTGACATCTATTCTAGCCTCAGTATTGTCAAAGCACTTTTTCTTGTGTAATAAATTTGCATAAACACTTCACCCCAAATATAATGAAACATAGGATAAAAAAGACCTAAATTATATTTTAAAAAAATACTAAAAGACTTCTTGATTGATTTGCAGAGGCACGACTAAATTCCTCCATATAGTGGCCTCATGAATGAGATGATAATATGCAAGTAAAGCATAATGATTGGCATATTAAATGCAAGATCTTTGTCACCATCTGTTTCCTGATTGTGTCAGCAAGTTGGGTTTTTTTTCATGGAAGTGTGAGAATACACCATGGCCTCGAAGTATCAAAATGTCAATTATACATCACATTTTAAAGTTGGAAGCCCAAATCACAATTGTCCCTGAATTCTGCTTGAAACACTGACAAATTATTACCTATCTGTCACATTTAGTCTTACTTTACAGTAGCACAGTTATTGTGCTGGAAAATAAAGCAGTGCAGGAACACTATCAAGGCCAGGTTTACAATTTAGTGATGAATACTTTAAAAAAAAATTGATACAGAAGGACACTGGGAGAGAACTAAGAATTCAAAACAAATTGAATAGTTGCAGAACAGCCCTATCAAATACTTGTTATTTCAAGCTCAAGTACTTTGAAAGCAGTTTTGCATTTCTGATATTTTTTATTACAAATAATGCTCATTCCTAAGGAAGACAGTATTCCCTTTTTCTATATTTTCATTTGCTCTGGCAGAAGAAAATTGTATCCTGAGTGCAATGAATCAGTACGAAGTGTAGAAGGAGAAAACCAACGTGAAACATAACCAAAATGAAGGAACCTTTCCACTAATACCACAGGTCTTGCATTACACTCTCAGTGTTGTTATATCAGAGTTGGTGGGAGATACATTTTAATGTCCTGCATAGGATGAGGTATACTAGCACCATCAGCTGCCAGAACCAGCAACCAAGAGGTGAAGGCACACAAAAGGCTGCTGATTGTGGTTCTGAAATATGAATGCAAGACTCTTCCAAAACTGAAAAGTTCATTAAAGTCTCAAGGCATTATTTCTGCTAGGGGGAGGAAACAGAAGAAACAGGTATTGTGGAAAGTGATTCTTCATTAGCTGAGAACAATGGTAAGATCACCAAGAAAATGCAATGGCCTTTTGATTTGCTCCTAGACCAATTACTATACCTGTCGAAAGGAGAAATCTAGATTTTTGTAAAATGGGATAAAGAGCATAATCATGTCCAACACTCTAACATAAATTAATGTGGAAGAAGACTATGAAGAGGTTAAATGAAAAAAATTCTCTTCTAAACATCACTAAGGATTCTAAAGTACAAGTGATCTTGTACTTTATTGGACTTTTCATGAACCATAATTTCTTCTGTCTAATAATTTCTGATTACTGTAATATTTACACATGATAAAGTACACAATCCACTACTTAAACAGACTGCTTATATGACATTTGCAGATGAAAAATAATTTTTTGCTGTAATAAGACAGAAAATTATAAGGTGCAAAATTTATTCCAAATGAGACTGATTCTAAAATGAGGAGATTGTAAGTATCATGATTTATATTACGTGTTTGGGGTCAGTCTCCCTGCCTGTGAATCAAGGTTGCTTATACTTAATAAATATGAAGTACATTGATTCTAACTAATAATTATATTTTAGTATGGCTATGTATTTTAAGCATGTGTGTACATACATGTTAAATCAAAATGTTTGGGAAAATTCAGTCTGGAGCTTCTGATTTAAGCAGTTGTCCGTGAGCAGTTGTGTATAGGCATGTCTTCACTACTAATAAAAATCTTTTTCCTTCTTCAAAAGGTCATGTAAACGATCTGTAAAATTTCAGCAGAGGTTTATGTATTTCTGGTGGAGCAGTGTGCACTGCCATATGGTTAGCAGTCTCTCCATTCATCAGCAAATGGTGAATCATAAGCTGCTGGAAAGCAGAAAAGGATAAGAAAAGTCACAGTTGAAACTTTGCAGCTGTAGTTTGATAGATAAAGTTTGTAGCCTGAATGTACATTTGGATACAAACCAACACTGACCAAAAAAAAAAAAAAAAAGAGAATATGTGAGAAAAAAAAATTCTTCTGAGAACTTTCACATGCATCTGTTGCTATGGTAATCACTGTTTGTATGTCTTCAAACAGGTATCTTTTGGGTGTCTGACTCCCAGCTTGTGCACCTCACACCAAGATGTCAACTGAAACAGCCAGTAGAAACTCACTATGAAAAATATTAGTGTTTTACAAACAGATATGGTTTTCTATGTGTCCATACTATTGGTATCACTGTCATCTCTGAAAGTGAAGTCTGGACATGCATGCGGTAAATAAATATTTTTGAACATTGTGAACTGTAGACCGTCTCTCAGATTCTTACAGCAGGGACTGAAGGAAAATGCCCTTAATGTCTCTTTAATGTTCTCCTTTTCCTTTCTCTAAGTCCATCATGAATTTCTCACTTCATCCTCTATTAGGTCCATTGCGAAATCACTCCTGTTCACTAACAGGGAAAAGCTCAATTTTCCCCTCTGGCTGCCTTTTTTTTTTGTTGTTTTCCTTTCTTGACTGCTCTGTCAGGCATCCAAATGAAGCAAGCTTTCTTCAAAAATGAGCAAAAGTCTCACTTCTTAATTAAAATTTTGATGTATAGGACATGATCATGAAACAAGTGAGTTTAAGGGAAGTTTTGTCACTGTTTTTTTTCTTCCCCCTCACATCAGGAATATGTCATACAAAATATTATGGTTTCTTTGATGTGTTCATCTGGACTTTCAAAAGAATGCTTTGAGGCTTTCTTTAATACTCCACTTAATAATCTTGGTGCTTACAGGACTTTTCTAGTTTTTATAATATATAGTTATCTGTATTTCTTTTTGAATTCTATATAAAAAATATATTTTGCAATTAATTATATATGTGTTACCTTAGAAGCATAGAATGGTCTGGGTTTAAAGGGAACACCAACTCTCCTGCTATGGACAGGGATACATTTCACTAAACTCCTTTCAGCCTGGCCAAGAACACTTCCAGGGATAGGGCATCTACAACTTCTCTGGGCAACCAGTTCCAGTGCCTCACCACACTCACAGTAAAGAATTTCTTACTAATATATAATCTAATCCTACTGTCTTTCAGTCTGAAGCCATTCCCCCTTGTCCTATCACTACATGCCCTTATAAAAAGTCCGTCTCCATCTCTCTTGCAGGGTCCCTTCAGGTACTGGAAGGCTATGATTAAGTCAATCCAAAGCCTTCTCTTCTGTAGGCTGAACACACCTGATTGTCTAGCCTTTCTTTGGAGTAGAGGTGCTCCATCCCTCTGATCATATTGGTGGCCCTTCTCTGGACTCACTCCAGCAGGTCCATGTCCTTCCTGTGCTGGCACCCAGAGCTGGATGCAGCACTGCAGGTGGGGTTTCAGCAGAGCAGAGCAGAGGGGCAGAATCCCCTCCCTGGCCCTGCTGCCCAGGCTGCTTTGGATGCAGCCCAGGACACGTTTGGCTCTCTGGGCTGGGAGTGCCCATGGCTGGGTCATGTCCAGCCTCTCACTCTCCAGCACCCCCAAGTCCTTCTGGGCAGGGCTGCTCTGGGTCTGTTCATCCCCAGCCTGTGCTGATACCAGGGATTGCCGCAACCCAGGTGCAACACCAGCACCTGGTCTTGTTAAACCTCATGAGATTCCCATGGGCCTGCTCCTCAAGTTTTTCCAGGTCCCTTTGGATGGATCCCATCTTTCAGCTGTGTCAACCACGCCACTCAGCCTGGTTTCATCTGCAAACTTGCTGAGATTGCACTTGATTGCTTTGTGTCATTAATGAAGAAATTAAGTAACAGCGGTCCATACAGACCACTGAGGGACACCACTTGTCACTGATGTACATCAGTACACTGAGCCATTGACCACTGCCCTCTGGATGTGACCACCCAACCAATTCCTTATTCACCTAACAGGCCACCCAAAGAATCCATGTCTCCCCAGTTTAGTGGGAAGGGTGTGGTGAGAGACTGTTTCAAAGGCTTTGCAAAAGTACAGAAAAAATGTGTGATAAAATACAATACATATCAGTGATACAATATCAATTTGTTCAAACAGAAAACAAAGCTATCTCCTTAATCTTTTGATCAAAAATTAATAATCTTCACTATTTTTTCCTTTAGGAGAAGCTAGAACTAGGTATTGAACTGTTCCAGAGCCACAAATGCAACATTCAGTCTTCCAGGTGCTTGTAAGTGTGCAGCATTACTCAGAAGGGTAGTCCTGAGTTCAAAGTGAAGTCTGTTCAATTTTCAGTCTGAGTACTCAGGTGTTCAAAGTGTTTAACCAGGATTTCAAAGTAGAAGATATGTTTCTTGAGGCTGTAAATCTGTAACCATGTGTCAGTTCTTATTGATAAAAAAAAAATCATAATATTTAGAGTTGATCAGTAATACAAAAAGCTTGTCTCTACTTTCATTATGTTAGATTTAAAATGAGATGGATTCAGAAATCTTCACGGTTCCTTTGTTTTCATTTCTACAGATACTGAGGCAATCTTACTTCACTGGCATTAATTTTTGCTGAAACTAAAAATAAAATTCAGAGAATTATTTGTATAATGTGTTAACAGTTCTATTCTATCAGAATATTTGTCACTGAAACAATGCCTTGTCACTTAGTAAACCAACAGCAATTAGACACCACAATTCAGTTCATTCACTTGGAGTAAGAAAATGTCCAAGAGAATGATTTTGCAGCATTGCAAAAAAGTGGCAAAGTAAAATGAGAATTTCTAATTGGTCCTAATGCTGGATTTTTGATTTAACTCCCATTTCTTTCAATCAGATTTAATATGTTCTCTCTTCCCGGAGTAAAGTCAAGATAACTCACTGTTTGGAAATTATTTACAATGGTAAGTGAGATAATTAGAATAACTGATTAAAAAAGCATCATGATAAAAACAAGCCCGTAAACATAAAATAAATTTCAACAAAGGTTTCAAAATCCAAATTAGAAATAAATTATACAACTATTTTACCCTAACTATCTCATAATTGTGTGAAGCAGTTAAAATAGTCAGATCAATATTATAGTCTTTACAAGAAACTGCTGAATCACAGCAGGAAATTTGTGATATTCTGAAAATGGATCCCATAAAGAACACTCTACTGATCACTTTGCGGGAAGAACAATGATGGAAGTACACCATAATCTACCAGGAAATAAAGGTCACGCATGACACACAGAAGCCATATACATAGATTATGTTTCATTTAAAACAATAAGAAAAGATAAGGTAGGTAAGGAAAGCTTTAGTCTTTTATTTAGTTGGATTTTTGATAAAGAATAGTTACTTTTCAAGGACTAGCAGGAATACTTAATGAAAAGCTTACTAAAACTTCTGAGACCAGGTTAGGGTTAGGACTGGGTTTAATTTAGGGAGAGGGAGAAAGCTGGTGACCTTAGTAAAGGCTCCTATGAGATATTTTTCCAACTCAGATTTTCCCCTGGAGCTTCAGTATATTCTGTGGCAGTGTTTTCCTTCAGGCTTAGGATCAGTTAGGAGAACTATCCTCCTTCATCTTGGGAGGGTATCTCTGACAGATGATCTCTGTTCGAGAAGCCTCCCCTGACCTTGCAGCTCTTTGAGGAAGAGCTGGAAAAAGCTGCAGGAGGGGTTTCCACCTCTCTGACTGACTTAAACTGCATTAAGTAGAGGCTCTCACATTGGTCCCAATCTCCCACATTTGGTTCAATCCAGGACTGCATTGAGCTACTCTGCAGCCATGCCAGTGATGCCTTGGGATCACCAGTGCCTGTGTTTGCACCTTGTTGATCTGGACTGTGACCCTAACCCATGGGATGACTTTCTGACTTCCTGACAGGACTAAGCCCTTTTGTTGGTGAGGCCATGGCTTCCACCTGATGTGCTGTCATACTTGGCTTACAAATTCTCTTTTCCCTGCTAAGGAGCAACTGCCTTTATTGTTCCCTGAGAGACATGTGGGACCCATAGGATGGGTGAAAAGACTGAGTGGGGGCTTCTGTGAGAGTTCTCCCAATTACATATTTTTTCACGAGGGGCTTCTGCATGTCCCACTACAGAAGTGTCCACCCACACTTGGGGTTAGGCTATAGAAAGAGCAAAAGATATGAGACCCGTGAAAAGAGTGGGATTGCAAAGGGCTGGACAAGCCATAGGAGCACTGTGCCTTATATGGGGACTCTCCCCCATCTACTATTTCCAACAATGGCTCCAGCATGTCTCTTGGCAGAAATCTCTAGCCATATTTAACACAAGGCGTAGATTCATGAGCAGAGAGTCAGATATATTTTTCTAGACAAGTGTTTTAAGGGTTAGCTGCACAGTGAGTGGCTGCTTCCCACATTTCTTAAAACTGTGAGAAAACATCCAGGGGAGGCTTTCAGTCTAAATTAATAGAAATTGTTCATTGAAAGGCTTCAGTGGTGTAAGAGTTTCCAATTTGAATTAAGTATTGAATTTTCAATATGAGTTAAAAATGCTCTTGAGGACCATTTTTATGATAATATTTATAATACTTCTGTAATATTCTAGTATTTTATGGTATTTATGACATTTATGTATTGATAGCTTTTATGAAAAATTGAAGATTGCCATTTTGGCTTGGAAAAAAGTTCTCGTAGCAGTGGTGTACTACTGTATAGAATGCCTACCATTTACCCTTAAATATAGTTATGGGATTAAATCAACAAAATTGATTGAGAATTACATGAATATACTATAAGTAAGGTATAAGTTAGTCTTCTCAGAGGGGAAAAAAAAGATCATCTTACCGTGCATCGAAGAACAGTGGAGTTCTTGGAGATGAGGAAATACAATGTAATGTTCTTCAGTTATGATTAAAATATTTTCATAAGAAAGATACCACCGAGATATATAAGGTTACATATAATAGTACTTCACAAATAGATTGATATCTGATACAATATTGACACTATAATTTCATAAACTCATTCAATAGTAATTTCAAGACTGAATACATGCCTTTCCTGCTCTTCCTTTTTTGCTATGTTTATTTGTTTGGTTTAATTTCGTTTCTCTAGTTAGAATTTCTAGAATGACAGTGATATGAGGCCTAAACTGAATGTAGGCATTAGGCAAGAAATCTTGCAGGATATTTCAGCATTTAATTGTTTATTTTAATTTGAACTTAATTAATGTGAGATCTCAGGCGCTATAAAGACAATGAGTGCCATCTATAAATGCTAATATAAATCAATAAAGAGGAGAAGGTTAAATGATTTATGTTGGAACTGAGCAACCGTGTAATGACTGATGTTCATTACAGCCTCAACAATGAATGGGAAATCAAAACATTAAACAGTGCAAACAAGGAGACAATCCTATTTTGCAGTAAGCTTAAGATACTCTATTCATAATTAATTTTTATTCTATTAAAAGGTAGGTTAAATCTTTTATTTAAATAGACATCTTGCCTAAGAAAGGGCTGCTGGAGTTTGACCAATGTTTCCATGCCTTTGAGTTGTTGCCAGCTTTGCCTGAAAAATAACAAATATAGTCGCCAAAAGCTACATGCAGTAACATTATTGTAAAAGAGTACTATAGGTACAAGTTTTAGGTATGCACTGTTTTTCATATCTCTAGTAGAGTTTACTACATTATTAATATTTAATTTTCATTACCTTATATTAGTAAAATAGGACTTCAGAATTGTTTTGCAAATGTCTCTTGAAGAATAAAAACAAATAGTTCTACTTTTGGGCATTGATTGGCACATTATGAAAACATCGAAAGTCTCTATGAGTAGGGCTGTACTGACACACTGAAAGCAGGTCTAATATTTCTCCAGAGATTTTATTTGTTCTCCTAATTTCTCCTAATTTTATTTATTCTCCTAATGTCAGCACACATTTTCAGATGAGATTTTCACTCTTCCTATCATTTTCTTAATAACTGTATTTTAGTTAATTGTGAACATAAAAGATTTCAAGTCTTCTTTCTGCATACATGGTTTAGGTAAAAAAAAAAAAAAGAAAAAAAAAGAGTGAAAGAAGCAATATCCTCCCTTAATTTGACACTTAGAAAGTCTTAGAGGTACCCATTCTTTGCTAACATTTGGAAGAGAGATCAATTTTGAACATTCTTCTGCGTAACTGAGAGAAATTTCACCAAGACTAAACAACTGGTGGAACTTGACTGAAAATATTGTCTTAGGAAGTGTCACTGTGTCAGGTGACTGTCAAGCGAACCATTTCTCTTTTCCAGGTACTATTATTTGAGTGCATGAAAATGATATGTCCAAGTCCTCTGCAGTTTCTGGAGTTACTGCAGTTTTGGCTGTTTTGCATTCCAGAAGGCATTGTCATGGAGATTTACGAGCATGGGATCAAAGCACATGTGAATGATGCCTGTGGTAGAGCTATAACTTTGAAGATGAGGTTGTTTTACATCAGTTCCCAGTCTTCTTACCAAATTTGATGCTTTTGAGTAAGAAAAAAATAACAATCAAAGATTGTTTCAGAATAAAGTTAGGAGAGCTATATATTACTAGAAGAGAAGATATGTAGGTCAGTTTTTGTGTTCTTCATATCTACCATTCTGTCCACTTCCTGAAGAAGCTCCCAGGGATTCAGGCAACTGCCATTTAAATAGTCCAGAAGAACGGAGGTTGCAGGATTGTATGAGCCACCAGAATGATTAACAGTGTATACCATTAAATTGAGACAGAGGTCATAGAAATTTGCCTAGATCAATACCCAATTCTTAACAAGGGTCGAAGATATTAACAGGCTCCCCCGGGAAGTGATCACAGCACCAGCCTGACAGAGTTCAATAAGCATTTGTGCAATGCTCTCAGACACATGGTGTGATTCATGTGACTGTCCTGTTAAGGCTGGGAGTTGGACTTTGATGACCCTTGTTTGTGCCTTCCAACTCAGAATATTCCATGATTCTATATTCTTGCAACTTATGAAAGTTGTATGAGTAACTTTTTTATAAAAGACTCTAATAATGGAAGTTTCTCAACAGCTTGCTTCCAGATACCTTGGCCCAAGAGTAAGTTCATATGATAATTAAAACGTTTTTGTTTTCATTTTAATATTTCATTTTTTTGTTGCAGTGTACTAGAGGTTATAATATCATTCTAGATATAGCAACTTTTTGGTTTTGAGAACTGTTTTAATCTATATTGTAGGTGAAAATAATACACTTTTTAACCTTTTAATTGGGTCAATTTTTCAAAGTTTTGGTTTTTTCATAGCAATTTATTTTTGCTTAACACAGTTTGGAATTCTTTACTTTCCTCTTCAGAGAATTTTCCTCCATGATTAGTGTTTGGACTTATTTTGATATCCTTTTGGGAAAAGGATTGTCTTTATTTAGATGTGAGTGGAAATCACTCTTGGCTCAGCTGTCCTAGGACGATAACCTCAATGCCACAAATTCACTCCTACTTGTCTTTTGGTGGACATAAAAGCTGCTTGCCAGCTTTGTTGCATTTGTTCAGTAATATCTAGTGAGAGTTTCAGGAAGTTATCATCACATCTATGGAACTTCATATCTTTACCAATTTCTCTGATTCTTCTGCTCATAATGACTGCCTTCATAAAGGGTGGGAGATTTTCAATTATGTTGATAGATTTTAATACTGCATTTTGAGCTGTAGTGGAGTCAGCCCTTGAAACAATAATGTTGAAGATATACAAAGGGTCAGACAATTCTTTTCATTAGCCTAAGACTAATGGCACTAGTCTGAAGCAGGGTTTGAAGCTACAAGGTCTGTCCAAACACTCCCACTCTCCCACCCATCACTCTCCAAGCTGTCTGCACAGATCCTGAGCTTTGAGGGGTGTGTTAACTAAAAGTGCTTTATACAAATGACCTTTCATATGAAGGAGTTTAAAAACCAGGCTGCTGTCCTTCTAGAAACACTTTTCTGCCTCTTCTAGCTTTTATTTTCCAGCATTCTTTCCTTTGCATGAATGAAAGGATAACTGTTTGGATATGTGAAATGATGATTTATTCTCAGGATCATTATAGTAGCGTTAAAAACAAATAACTCACCAACTGTCTGTTCTCTTAAACATGTGGTATCAGAGTGCTTCAGTGTTCTGTTCAAAGCAGAGACTCTATCTTTATTCATACAACAAAAAGAGCCCCTTTACATTATTTGCTTTAGTTTAGATCACTGTTTCCAACTGTCATAAGTATGTCAGAAACACAAGATTTAAACATTATATTTTACTTGCCAAAACAAGAAATAAAAGAATGAATGGGAAATATTCTAGGAATTAAAAATATTTGACTGTTTGAATGTAGCTGTTTCTAAAGCAACAAAAAACCAAAAAATATGTGGGAGAATGAAGGGCAGCCTGCTCTCCTTTATGAGTAAATGACACAGTATATTTATTTCTGGAAAACTGATTGTAGGCTCAGGTTATCTGACCTCCTTTTCCTCTCTTGATCTGTATGGGATGTTTCTCGTAGGACGTCCTAAGTTGGAAAGATGTGGACAAGGATCATTGAAGCCTGTTCCTAGTCCCGCACAGAAAAACCCCAAGAATCACACCATGTGCCAATGTTCCAGGTCTTAGCTGATTGTATTCAAAGGGTCTTGTTTTCCTGCTATATATTATGAACAACTTTGGAAGAAACATCTGGAAATGCTCATCTTGTGTGGTGACACCAAAATGCTGGAATAAAAGAGGGAAGAAGCTGGATATCCTGGCAGTTCTGCAGTTCACCACGTCTGTTATTTCTGTTCTGTCTTTATAATGGCCATAAAACATGATCTGGGAGTATGATGTCAATGCATCCACTTTCAATAATTGATATGATGAATAATCTCAACCTCCTGACACTTTCTGTATCTTCTCACATCTCAGGAAACTTCATTCATCAACCACATTTGAAATGTTTAAGTAATCTCAGTGATGTATGGAGCACTGAAACTCCCTTGTTAGAAATCTATGTTACTAACATTCTATCAAATTAAAAAGCCACTGAGCTCTTGTGCATAAAATTATCATAAATTATCTCTGAAGGTTCATTGCTGTTTGGAATGTTTAATTGCTCACTCAACTGAACTTCAGCAGCTCAAGATTATTAATCAATTTTTCAGAAGGTTTCTCATAATGTCATCTTTTACACTGTGGTTATATGCAAGAAAAACCCATGGCAAGACAGTTTTATGCAGCAAGTCAAAAGTATCCATGCATATCTTTCACAATATTCATTTCATGTATTTCTAAGAGTATTTTTCAGTTGTTGACTTCTCACAGAACGTAGGAAAATTGTAATTACCTCAGTCTAATTCATCTGGTTGGAAAAGTAGATTCTCAAAACATATTTAGGGCTAAAATGGAGACAGATGATAAAATGGAACTCTTGAATAATTTAATCCTGGACTACTGTTGATTGTCCTCACTAAAGAAAATATTTTGCTAACTGCAATAAAGATGTTTTGAAAATGCCATACCTTAAATGTGCATGAACAGCATATTCAGCCATTTTTTCTTACCACAGAATGCATTTTTGTTTTAAAGTAAATTTTCAGGAGAGAATTTGACTTTGATGACATACTAAACCAATGTATTTCATCTTAATTGAAATACATGTTCCATTATTTGTTTTGATTTTTTTTTTAAATTTCAAAGGTTATAAATTCGTCAGTTTTATACAATTTTCTTTCTTTTGTTTTATAAATGCATCTGTGTATAAAACTTTATGAGTGGGTCAATGGTAATGTTTCTATTTGTAATTTTTTTAACCCATCAATTCTTTAATGGAGCAGCATAGAAGTAGAGGATTCTGCATATCCAGTTCTAGAGAACTGAGAAGAGTTTTGGAGAAACATATATGACACTCTTGAACCCATTTTATTTTCTTAAGCTGAAAAAGTTTCAAAATATAAAGACTGGAATGATCATGGACATTATCCACTTTTGCTACTCCATGAATGATCATCGTATTATTCCCTATGCATGTGGAAAGATAGAGGATGAAAGCCAACATATAGTTAATAATTGTCAAGTATCTGTTTGATATTAAGTATTTATGCAGTATATCACACCATGGTATTTCTACCAAAAAATGAAAATGAAAGAAAATATCAGAATTTTTTTTCAAAGATCTTGCATGAAATAAAAATATTGGAATGATAAATATTCTTGTGTTCAGTTATCAGAAATACGCTGTGAACTGGCCTTAGTTTGTTTGGTTTTTTTCCATGCATTTTTTCTGTATTGCTTCAAAGCCTTTCTTAAAATGTATTATGTCCCTTTGGCTGATGATAAAATGGGAGACAAAACAGAAGTAACAAATACATTGTATACACTTTCTGACATCTGGGGTTATGAAAGCACACCACAACAAATGTAAACCAGATCTTTGGCACAATTTCATCACCATTACCCATCTCCATTACAACAAAATTTCTAACACCAAGAAATAAAGATTGTCATTATCTTTGGCTTCAATTCAACCCCAAAATGATATGCTGAAGATTGAGTATAAAATCTGAAGAAATAGGCAGAGAAGCCAGATCTTCAGATTCCCAATAATATGTCTTAACACATGAATCCTTCCTTCATCACCCTGCTCAACAGTGATGCCTTACAGATGAACAACTGAGCTGTGATTAAATAGCTTATAGACTTCTCAGCATTTGTATCTTTTTTTTTTTTTTATCTTTTCATTATACAAGTCTGCCATAGAATATATTAGCACTAGGAAAATATAGGAATTAGAAATGCCGAGATGAACATGTTTAAAATGCACTATGGATGTGGCAGATCACACTTTCTAGAAATGTTCAGTTCTGTAAGGTCTTTATACCTCTTTTTTATCCAACTCCTATTGATTACTTCAAATCAACTTGGATGTGAACATACTATTATGCATGATCCCAAACCTGCACATACTTGGCTCAAATTACCTCAGAACCATACTGAAAACAAATTCATCAGTAGGAATCAAGACTGTCACTGTTTCAATGAAAAAAAATTGAGGAGAACACAGGGGTTTTGTATATTAAAAAGAAGGTTATGCATCTCTGGCCATGTATAGAGAAAATGAAAGTGGTGCTGTAATTAGCTCATCAATAAATCAATAGGAATGAACGATAACTAGCATAGTTTGGATGTCAAGAATCCAGAAGCTTATTATATGTGTAATAAAATAAAGATCAAGACACATAAGTTAGAGTTCACAGCTTTACTTATGTCTGGTAGTTTCTTCTCCTTTCACAACACCATTCCTCTTCTCATTTAATCATGAAAGCTAGAATAACTTCTTTTGTCATTCAACCATTTAGAAAAACCCCCTGATAATTTAATTTCTTTATCATTTATATCAACTTTGAGCCTGAACCAGAAATTCTAGTGATGTAGTTGTCAGTCACCCCTTGCCCAGAGACAAGTATGTTACAAGTAAAAATTGCTAGTGCAGACCCCTGTCATTCCATGTGCCAGAACACCTAAAGTAACATAGTAATGCATGCTTGCATATCAGAAAGTGTGCTAGCCTTTGATGGACTTCTTCCTCAGTACATGACTCATTAATTTAATAGCTCATAACACTCCATCATGTTAGTCCAGCTATGACATGTTCTGTAGTGTATATATGAAATGTTATTATGTAATGTTTACTTGAAAGAAAATGCAATATTTAAGCATAAGAAGAATAAGAAATCGCATTCTGCTATCTTTTAACATGTAAAAATTTTATTGGTCATGAATTTGTAGACCGTTTTAGACATAAAAGAGATTATTTATATATTCTTGAAACAGAAATGCTGAAAAAAAAATTTACTTAGTCATTTATTTCACTGTCCATTTGAGTCAGTTTCTGTTACTATGGATTTGTCCCCATGTATGTGAAGTAATGACTTTAATGGAGAGAGAATTAACAGTGATCACACAAAAATCAGTTTCAAAGAATGCAGTTCTCAGCGTCTTGTGAAAAGCTTTGCATCAATGCCTTCTCAGAAGACTCAGAAGAAATGATCTGTGCAGCAGATTTCTAAAGCTTGAACTTCTGTGGTCCCACTGACCATTCTAGGCCCTCTTGGAGACTCGGTTTCCATCAGTAGTTATTTTAGATGGTAGGTTTAACAGAGTTAGCAAATGATGTCTCCTATCATGCTCAAAGTGACTTGATATAATAGTGAGTGGGCCTCTCAGATGAACAAATCATACTGATTTTTTTTCTCTATGGTGAGCCACTGTCCTGTTCTGTCCAGGATTGGGTTAATTTTTACAGTAGCCAGGAGGGGAGCATGTCCAGGACTAGGAGTTACTCTTCAGCACCTCTTGTCATTTCCAGGGGTGGCAGGAAGAGAGTCTCTTCTATGGAGAAGAGGTTCCTGCTGTGAGTGAGCGTGGCACCAGTTCCAAGGTGGCAGGAGTGGTTGGGTAATACCAGTTCCAAGCTGGAGGGAGCAGTGTAAGTCAAGTAGTCTGTTATTGGGTGTTTCCAGGAGGAGCAAGTGTTTATTGTCTTATACCTTCTGTCATTAATATTGCTGCTAGGTTTTTTCTTATCACTATTTTCAGTCAATTGTTCTTATCTCAACCCGTGAACTTTACCTTTCATACTTCCAAATCTTGAGGAGGAAGGTAAAGGCAATAGAGAGGGGGAGTGGGAGGTGGGTAGTGAGTAAGTTTCTATGTGATTGGATGTTTTTCTGGGAACACTAATTTGAGGAGTACCATTCTTAAACCATGACAGGCACTAAAGAAGCAGTACACCTTTTAAAGCAAATTCCTAGTGCTTTTACACTATTGATTTTTCAAGCCTTTCCTGGAAACCTCTGACATACTAAGTTAAAATTCTTTTTTTACTTTATAATGCATTAAAGGTATTCACAAAGAAACAAACTGTAGGAGTAAATTGCTTAAACACACTGCAGAGTGAGGATAAATTAACATGTTTTGAATACAAGAGACCAGATTCATTCAAATCACCCCGGATGAAACAGGTTATCCAAAAATTGACACAAACATTGCTTCCTTTTTTTGGGACAGGCATCAGTCAAACATTACCCTTCTAAAACCTAAAGGGACATTACTTCAGCCATTTCCCATTGACACATCTTTTCTCTTTCATTCCTTTGAAATGCTTTTAGCAGGTTAAAATGGTTATTACTTCATCAGATGTCCTTGGGAGGGAGGGTAGTTGAAAGAATCTTTTGCATGCAGACGACTCCTGCTGGGTAATAAATCTCAGCCTGAAAGCATGGCTCTTCTCAAGAATCTCCCTAATGATCCGCAAACCACTTCAGGAAGATGGTGATGTGAAGGGTGAGCAGACATAGGTAGTTTTATTTCCAACTGCACTCTACCCTGTCTAAAAACATTACAAACAGCCACGTTCATTTACATTTTTAAAAACAGAGGATTTATCTTTGTGTATTTCTATAATGGCTGTGCAGGCTACCCATACTTGTCTTGATAGCAGGTAGAATAGTAGTCAGTCATTAATCGTTAGCATCAGTCTTCTTAGGCAGTTGGAGACATTTTCATTTAAAAAAAATAAATATATTTAGTAGACAAGATTCCTTTTGGAGTCTATGTTTCTTTTGAATAAGATATCCCAACAGCCGGGAATGAAGTGACAGATGGAAGTGCAGAGTTTCTCTACACTGATCTCGTTCCATTTTGTTTATACCATTTAATTAGCAGGAACAGCATAGATGAATGATTGATTATGTCACCTTCATGGTTTCTGAAACTTCTCTCCTACATACCTGATGATAGTTCACACAAAGGTGGCCCATGCCACCAGTAGTGCATCTTAATTAAATCCTTTGTGATCCCAAACCATCTCTTCTCAGTACCAGAAAGAATAAGTAAACAACAGTGGTCTTTGTGCAAAACTAATTCTGATAAGAGACCAAGCAGTTGGAATTCATACCTTAAAGCTGATGATAGCTGCTGAAATCAAATTAAGATGATGGTTAAACAAAAAGACAGAAAGTCTGTACATATTTCAATTCCAGCTTCCACAGCTAGAAAGGAACAGTATGGTGCCAATACTATTTTCTGCACAGCTACCAGTGGCAGGCCTTCACCCTTGAACCATTTCTGATGTAACCTACAGGTCTGCTGTTCTTTTCTCGCAGTATGATGTGTTGCACCACCATATAACACTCTATTAATAATGACCATATGGAATTTTCTGTCATCTCTGATATTCTCTACAAGCTCTTTAAACTCTACAATGAATAAGAGATTAGATCCTATAAAGTGTATATTTCCCTTAAATATTATTTTTTTCAGTTACATTTCAATATTTTTGAGAGAAGAAAATTGGCCAGAGGTACTAGCTGGGCAAGTGCTCTGTTGAGTTCTTGACATTGTTCCACATAACCAGAAATTATTATGGAAAGACTCCAAGCTTTCTTCTGCTACTATGTCATTTCAGTGGTACTTCCTTTGATTTTCCCAAGTAATGTTTTCTTTCAGTTAATGTTTATGATTGACTTCATGACCGAAGTGGTACAGATAATGTATTAAAATGTATTCTCCTTGGTTTTGGGTATGAGTCTAATTATGTCACCCATGAAAAATAAACAATTTTGCCCATGTGCCAGAAATCGATTTTTTATCACTGCAATTCAAAACTTACAGTTCATTGCTTTCAGTTCAAGTTCATTAAGAAACAAATCAAAACAGAAATTCATGTTCATCAGATTTCAGTTAGCTGAATTTTAAAAAAATATATTTATCACTGAACTTTATCTGTGTTCCAATCAGAATTTCACAAAATATTACTTATATTATTTTTGTTATTATTTTTGAACACTCCTGGAAATTTCTGCTGTGTGAATCATTTGGTGGCTCTCCTTCACTGCTAGTGAAGTTGGTGGTTCAGAGGGGAAGCTTATTACAGACACAATAGGCTTCATAATTTTAGGGGGAAAAAATGATTGTTGCACTAATATTACACACAAAAGCTCCAGTCAGTTTTATATGTCCATGTACAGTATACATATTTTAATATTGTAGAAGTTTTGTTTCCACTACCCTTTTCCCTAAAAAGTGGGATATTTTTTGATAGAAATTAGATTAGTACATCTAGTAAAAAAAAATGAATCCTTTACTTATATACAGGGCAGAAATGGGCAAGCTTCTCTTACACATAAATGCTCATGCTTGATATCTCAGTCACTTTGGGAGAGACTTCTTTTTATGTTGGTACAGATAGACCTGTCTGTCTTGATAGTCTCAGTCTAAGTATAAACTACAGAGCTGATGCAATTTGACACCCTAGATTTCAAATTTGTATTTTTTAGCATAGCTTTTTAACAAGAAAATAGAAGAGGACAAGGGGAAGTTTGATCACTGACATGCTTCATCACTGGCATACTGAAATAATATAGAGCAAAATAAAGTTCTAGAACTGTAAAAATTGCTATCTTCACCACTAAATAATTAATATTTTTAAAGTGATCTGAAGTTTTGGTTATATTTATAAGCCTTGATATTTCTTTCAGCTGGTTTTGTAGAAATTTATATACCCAAGAAAGATATCCAACTGAAGATGACTGTCAAACAAAGGTGAGGAAAAGGGAAATAATTGTATTCAGTTTAAGTTTCTTCTACTATTAGCTAAAGAAATAATTTCTTTAGACAATTTATTTTCAGCTTCTAATCAGACTGTCTGTATCATATGGCAAATTTCTTAAATTTGTATCAGAAAAAACAAGTCCTTAGGAAAGAACTGCAGAAGCACAGTAACAATCCAAGGCATCTGGAGTGGATATATGGAGAGGGATGTTGAAGCATGAAATTTCTTAAAAATAAGAGAAAACTTTCAGTCTAATACAACATAATGTGGCAGCCCACAGATATATTAAACTTAGTGACATAACCAAAGTGAGATGTTGAACATCAATGTTCTCTATTAATACATGAGACAAGCATGGTGTGAAAAAGGCCAGAAAGAAGAAACTGTTTAGGACTGACTTAAGAAATTAGTTTTTTCAAAATGTATTGACAATATGTAAATAAGGGTAGAATTGTGATGATAACTACTGCTGGATCAAATAGAAAACTGCTGCTGGATCAAACCTCTGTAAATGTTGCAGAGGAAAAGAAAGTTACAAAGAGAATTTTAGTTTTCATTCTTTATTTATTTATTTTATTTTTAATTTCAAGTCAACAATTTGTTTTATTAATATTTTCACTTGTAAAATGGATTCATCCTTGTACAAGATTTAATGATTTACAATTTTGTTTTCAAGTATCATAATAACAGTGTTAGAATTACAACACAATTTAGATGACACAAGAAAAGGCTTCTGACATCTATCTTCTTCCATTAGACTATATTTATTTAACACGTAGTGAGGTTGTAGATGAAGTTTTAGGTCTAAATTAGGAAATGGAGATTATTTTTTTATTCTTTTTTTCCTCTAGCAGAAATTTTAAAAATCACACATATTTCCCCTGGGCACAATTAATTTCCAAAGTATGCTGCCTTATGACAACTGTGAGTAAACTTTTAAGGTTGACAGAAAAGGTAATTGCGTCTCTGCTCTATCCATTGTGGTGCTTTACTTTATAAATAGTAAAATACATATTAATTCTAGGATTTTTTAGTGTCCCAAAGTGCATAGAGATATAATGAAAACCATGGACTTCTGAATGTTGTTTGAGTTGCACTTTGAGTTATGGCTTTTTTACAGTTACTATCCATATTATTTTACTCTTGCCTTCATCTGAATGATTCTTCCAGGAACAACCCTAACATAAATATTAATTATTAGTAGTATATATAAGGGATAAAGTGATAGTGATGAGATGTAATAGATGTCTATGCACAAAGCATTCTGCTGGGAAGTCTCTGGCATGTAATGCTGAAAATCAGCCACCTCAATGCTGAAATTCAAGAGCTGAAAACAATTTAAACAGGAGCAGAAGATTATACACAACTGAAAGGATGGGCAGAATTACAGACCAAACAATGGTAGTTCTTCTGTTCTTCTCTTCCAAAATAATGCAACCAAAACGATGCAACCTATTAGATTTTACTACCATTTTGGTTTTCCCTTTGTAGGCCTGAAAGGTAAAAGGCCTTTGACCATTAAGTCTCTTTTTATCAATTTGATATATTTCTTAGTAGCAATATCTTAATAGCAATATACTATTGAAAAATTACACTTTATATATAGCTTCCCCATAAAAATTACAAAAATTCAACTACATATTAATTTGACTTTTGCACGTATTTGTGTAAGAAGGTGGAGGCTTTTTGTTTTTTGCTATTGGTTTTTGAAAAAGACTTTAACAAATGTCAGTCTGAAATCCTCCTGAAAATATTTTCATTTTGTAGCTTCCACAAGCAGAAGAAAAACAGGAAGTTTCAGGTGTATAGAAAAAATTGCTAAAAAGCTAATACAGGATAAGTGCAAACTAATTATCTTTAGAGTGAAAAGTAGTTATGGAACTGAGGCAGAATTTCTTAAGAACTTAATTACTGACTTCTGAGGTTTTTCCAACAGTACAGACTGACAAACCCGTGTAGAGGTTTCCCAGATAACTGAAGAGTGGGATGAAGACAGAAAATGTCCTGGGCTTTCCTTTTGTATTTTGAAATCAAGTTTTCACTCAAAGAATCAATGAATTTGGTAATCCCAGGAAAAAAAATACAGCCCTGTGAAACTGATTCTCTGCTGTCAACTGTCAGCTGATCGTTGGCTGGTTTGTGGTTTTGTTATCTGATCAGTAACTTCATCACAGGAGAGAAAACCTCCATTCTTCACCACACGAAAAAGGCTTCCACTTTCTGGTTAATGCAGAAAGTTGCTGTGAAAAGACACAGTAGGAGTCATCGCTACCTAAGTTTAGCCTTCACAAAATGTCAGAATTGCAAATTTATCTTCATTAAGCTAAGGTCAGACATTAAACTCTTCATATTAATTCCTGGCATACAGCATTTAGAGACTCAGCTGCAGCAACACTATAGTTAAAAGAAGCAAGCAATTATCTGCTGTGAATTTGGGCCTGGCTGCCCTAACTATCCAGCTGTTAGATGAAGTTTACATTAATAAAATATTTGTCCCTACCCAAGGGCACTCTGAGTGGCCTGTATAAAGAACTCCGGAAAAATGAAAAGTAGATTTGTTCCTAGCAGGCAGGAAGGAAGTTGTCAGGCGGGAAGAGGATATGGACCTGTTTGCATGCAAGGGTCAGTATTTGCTTGCTGGATATTTCCTCCCTGTCCACACGACAAGAAAACCCTCAGTTTCCTGCACTGGACAAATAGCAGGAAAGGGTGTGAGAGTTATTGAATGACATTATCATCTCATAGCTTCATCGGTGAGGAAGGCTGCTTACCAAAACTGAGAGCAAAAAACTGAATTTCTAGATTAGATATAAGCAGCTCAAATTGTTGAGGGGTTCATACTTAATTTCCTTAAATGAATTTAGTTAACATACTGTACCATTCTTTTCCATAAGTTCATTAGTATTTTCCAACTTTTTATTCATCAGATGACTTAAACTGTGTATGGAACATATCTGAAGAATTGGAAATACCCACAGAAACAAACCTTAATGACTCTATTTCAAGCAGGAAGGTTAAAGACTTCAAAAACTAACAGTTTTAAGGAGCAGCTTCTTTGGTCCTCATTTGTTTGTCGCTTTGGGATTTTTTAAACTAAAACTGTTAACACATTGAAGTCTGGTAAACACCTACTCCATTGGATAGCTTGTGTGATCACAGAGATCATCAGCCAATAAATAAAACAACTTGACCTTGGAAATATTCAGTCCCATTTTAAATACAAACTTGACTCACTCCACAGGCCAGAGAGGTTATTTGGGCAAGACAAAATTTTCCTGTGCTTGCAGGAAAGGTCATAGGACTAAACCTGTTAAGTTTAGTGATTAAGTTATTCCTCACTATTAATTTATTTGTAAAAATTAATTTTTTGCAGAATTTGTTTCACAGTCCTTTTGTTTGCCCTTTCCCAAAACTTCATCCTTTTTCACATACTTATTGAAAAAAACACATTCAGCTGTAAATACAAACACAAAATGGTACAGAATTTGTTTGTAGTGGAAATCAGCAGACACCCGAAATAGTCCAGGTCTGCTACTTTATTCTAGGCTTTCTAAACACGCTATGTATGAGTGCTGGTAATACCTATGTAACATGAAGTTATAAATCTGATTTGAATTGCTGCATGCAAAAGACAGTGCTAATAAAGCTACTATCTACTTTACAGCATTTAAGTAAAAAATGTATGTGACTTAATGATACACATTTCCTTGTGCTACTGGAGAGACATTTGTGTTTACTGAGTGCTAAATTAGAAATTCTGGAGGGACTGGCTGTGGGGCACAACACAGTGCACTCCGTAAATGTGGTTTTTTCACACACACGTGCACACATGTGTGTATTTATTGCATTAATCTACATAATGGCAAACAGACTTAAGAAAGTTGTAGGAGGGGTCATTCATCTATAGCAGATGAGGCACAGCAGAAACATGATGAATTGGTTTGTAGGCCCTGAACTGCAGGGACATAAATAAAGTATCCTCTGGGCTACACTGGGGATCCAGTTCAAAAAAACAAAAAAAAAAGAGAAAAGGATGGTGGCACAAAATTTATTCCTTTCTTTGTTGTTTGGTGCAGAGTTTTCTTTGACACATACCATTTAACTGAGAAATGTTCCTGTGCAATCATAACTTTTAATGTGTACAGTATGATAAATATTGAATTTGCACCACTTCATCACTTCCACCCCTACTGCAACAATAAATAAGGTTTCTTCAGTTATTTTATAGTAATTAGTCTAATGTCACATGTAGTTTACATTTATCTATAGGGCCAATATAATTTATATTCTTAGGGAATCTTAAATATTGATAACATGATGTATGATGGAATTATTTCACTGGATAATATTAAGAAGATATCTGTTTTGTTATCTATTTTGTTAACAATGTCATTGTATGATATCATGTCCCTTTATGCCACGAGCATACTAGGCAAGCCAGTTAATAAGAATTTTATTTATGGCACAAACCTTACCCAGCATAGAAGTTCCCTAAACCTCAGCATGCTTAACTGCTGCATTCCGGACAAATTAACTGTGTCCTTAGAGTAATAAACAGAAAACTCTATGCTAAGTAAATTATATACATATTACTGTCTATGAGAATGCAATAGCACAGGTGTTCTTTCATTCAGGTGTAAATCCCCATGGAGAGAATTAGTCCTGAAGTCCTTCAGAGAAAAGGGAGAATCTGAGAAAGGAGGGGGAACTCTCTCACTCTTTTGTATCTACCATCTTGAATCATATCATAGCCATATTTCCTCCCCACCCTCACACATACAGTGGATAAACAGAAGATCTGGTATTTCAAAGAGGCAGTAGCCGAACACAATCATTGCAACTTTAAACTTGCACATGCTTCCTTTCTATGCTGATAGTCTTCAAAGCATCAGAGAGAGGCATAATGTTATCTTGACTGCTACTCTGAAAATTTAATGTGGCTTTCATACTGGCTTGATAGAAAAGAGTATAGCAGGTACAAGAAAGAGTTTTCCCCCTCTGTTTTGAAAAAACTGCAACCAATCAAAATCAAGGTAATCCCTGCAGGGAGCTCTGAACCTTTGGAAACCGACATAAATCATATCAATTTTGTGTTCTGATTCAAGTAACTGTGGTAACTGTGGTAACTGTGTCTTCTCAGACTAAGCTGCGATCACAGTGATTATGTGAACTCTTCCTGGGGCCTAAGGACAATAACTAAGAAGGAAAAACATACCAATAAGCAAACCAAAACATCTTAAAAGCAGAAAAGATTGGCACATCATGACATAGTCTGAAGAGAACAATGCCAGCACAGAAACCAGATAAAGAAGAAAGCCAACCACATTACAGAGCAAATTTGTAGACTAAAAGAGGAAAAACTTGGCCTTGTGGAAAAAAATGTAAATCTCTCCCCAGGAAGTGAGTAATTCATGGCTCCTTCTTTTTCCAGGGCAGTACCTTAAACGTTATGAACCTTATATGGTTGAAATTGTGAGCAAAATCTTAAGCTTATTAAGAACACCACAACATTCTAATACCGATCACTGAAAAAAAAAAATTCCAGAGCAGTGAAAAAGCCCATTTTTCTTGGCATGAGCAGTGTGACCACTCATTAGCTGAGTACAGTGTTTTGTGCTTTCAATTTGCTTCCCCACAAAAACTAAGCTCTCCTCACTTATCTCAGTCCTTTTCTTCATAAAGCATCTAAGTGTTTCTATTCTGGTAATGAAGAAACTGAGAAACAGAGACTTCTTTTACAGAAGCACAGTCATTTTGAATGTAGGAAACTAGGCTGAGAACCCAAGTTCCCTCATTTCTAGTAAAACAGTCTATCCAGCGGACCACGTTTCTTCCTAGAGTTGACACTGTGCACAGCTGCTATACAATGTCAGTTGGGGTTTTATTTTTCGTTCGTTTGCACGCCATCTGTCCTGTGAGTAAAAAACAAGAAGCTATTTAAACATTCCTCTCCACTGATCTCTTTCCTTCCTTCCGTCCGCCAATAGGCTGGGGAACAGAATGGTTTTTTAAATTAGTTTACATAGATACATAGATATACATATAACTGTAGACAATGCCACCTAAGAGTCCTGCAGCCACTTAAAAAATGCCTTTTTCACCTTTTCCCAGAAAAATACTCTCAGGTTAGGAAAACAATAATGACATTCCTAATCTCCTGAGTAGGGAAGTTATTGGGCCATTACATTCTGTCACATTGTTATACATGCACTCATGGAATATGTCCCTTTCTTTCTTTTCCCATACCCTTTCTCTTTTTCCTCCCTCTCTCCCTCCCTATGTGTGTGTGTCTCTCTCCATTACTGTTCCTCTCCCTCTCAGTAGCCACATTTACTTTTTTTGAGTCAATGAACTGCACAAAAGACTTACAAAACAACCATTAAATCACAGATATCTGTCCCCTTGCCAGTGCGGCATATACCTGTAATCCCCAGGTAGCAATTATATCTGGTATTATACAGAAGCTGAACTTAATCTTGGGCCTTAGTCAGACAAGTTATGACCATTCTTATTATGGCAATTTGTATATCATCACACCTGGCTGCATGCCTTCTATTTCTGAAGAAAATTTAGGACTGAAGATGTTGGTAAGGGGGATACATGCCCATGTCTAAGCATAGTTGTCAGAGAAAATAGTTAAGATGAACACAGGCTCGGCTGTGGATACATACTGATTTTTGCTTAGTCTTCCATAGGGCTGTAAGTAAAAGCAAAAAACAGAGCAGTCATCTGTGGGTAAAATCTTACAGTAGTGCAGAAAGATCTGCCAGAGCCCATCTGTTGAAGCTCTTCATCATATGCTTTGGGTTTATGCTTTCTCCTGCTGTGCACAGGCAGCTCTCAGTAGATTGAGGGAAAGCCAATGACAACACCAGGCAGGTGCAAGGTGCAAATCTTGATGAACACTAAATGTGGATTGGGTGCAGCCTGGTGTATTGCAGAAGCAGGACTTTCAGAATTTTCAGTTACTCAGTGAGTACTCAAAGGCATACACATAGATGGGTGCAGCCAAAAGGAAAACTGTTGTAGTTGAGTATTCCTAAAGAGGATATACGGGTGCTCTAGCCTATTGATCCTAGACATCACCTGGGAACTATTGACACAAGAGATTTCCCTTTGTTTTAACAAGATAATAAGTTTTCAGTACGTCCTTGTCCAAGAAGTGTCTTCTACTTTGCAATTTGATCACTGCTTTTGTTGAAGATATACAGTTTTTGCTGGATACCTGGAAAAAAACTGGCTTTCTACAAGCATTTAGGTTTAAAATGTGTTTGTGCTTACATTTAAAGGAGAGAAAAAGGTTTCTACATATTCTGAGTATATTTAAATTTGTCATTTTCTAAAGAATATTTATGTTGTATGCCCAAAAAATTGGTATTGATCCATGCCTGATAGAGATTTACATTATCAGTGACTGATTTTCAGGGAGCTGAATCCCTGCAGCTTGTATTGACTTTAACTGTCTCTCTGAGTAGTCAGAAGTTCTGTAAACCCTACTCCCATGATATACAACACCAGTGTATTTATAAAATTAGTTTTGTGATAAGCGGGCAAATAATAAGTCATGCTCCTTGCTACGTATCAAATCCTCATGACTCCTGATTTCCCTTATGAATCATGTAATTCATGTTAACAGTTCTCACATATTCTTTAGCAGTGGGAATATGGAGTGCCTCTCTGGACTTCTGACTTCTAGCTTTTTTTTTTTTTTTCATTAAGGGGAAAGAGACCTTCTGGTGTTCTTCAAATATAACATGATGTCCACCAAATATATCTTTCAGCTATTGGTGTAAAACCCCCAGTACTAAGAGGCAATGTAATTGCTGTGAATTATCAGAAGATTTTGGTTACTCCATTTTATGACGTTCAGTTTTAACTGACTGTATGATGTGATGAATCTAAGAGAAATATCTGTTATTAGCTGTTATTTAAACACTTTTTTTTACCTTCTAAGCACATACTTTACTGCAAGTCCTATATATATGTTCCGATTTCTTCTGGCAAGCAGCTTTAATTTATTAAAACAGAAACATTGCATATGATGAGAACTTTTCAGAACTTTTAAATAATTTTTGGATTCTTTTCTGGCTTTTACAAATACTCTTAGTTGTGAACAACAACCGCCATGGATGTCTAAAGGGAAGTAAAATGGAAATTTAGCTCTTATTTTGTTGGATATTTTTCATAGTGCATTCTCCAACAACTTTATCTTCATGAAGTTATGTCAATACCTTCAGCCAAAACATAAGGCTTTCGTCCAATTTGTATGCTGATCTCCAAAGAGAAAATTTTTGGCTGACAAGGAAGAGGAATTAGACTCTACAAACTTGGCTTGTCTGGAGAATTGTACTATGGGGAAACAGTCTAGACATGCAAACCCTTCTTGCCAGGACTGATTTTTCTTCCCAGGCTCTACATGTGGTCTTTCTCTACTTCCCATTTTTTGAGTCTTTTATCTTTCTTTCACGTCAAGTGAGTATGCATTATATTTTTTTTGTCCATCTCCATCTTCCTCTAAGTATGGCATCTAGAAAACCATGCCTTGTGCTACGAGTCTCACTTTTTGAGAGCTTTTTACAATATACTTGATCCTCTTCTTTCATTTCCAGATTAAATGGGCAAATTTATGTGTTTTCTTCATTTCCTTCAAGGGTGAATATACTGCAGAGGAAACCTCCCAAGATAAATTATAATTGAATCATTTCAGCTTAGTTGCTAGAGGTTTGGGTGGTCCTGTGGTTTGCCGGTCAAGATATTAGCACATCCTTAGTATGATAAGAGATGCACAAACAGCTACACCCATTCTGTCCAGGGATGATTCATTTTACAGAGGGGAGGGGATGTTTCCGCAGCTGTCCTGCTGAGGGGATGTGCAACAGAAAAGCCCATTTAATCACTCACCACGGGCACTTCCATGGAAGTTCTAAGAGTGGAAATTTCAAGAGGGACATCTGAATCAGTATGTCCCCTGGCTGCCCTGCCTATATCCCTTTACACTTGATGCTCTTTGGGGCCTGTGCTAGCACATTCTAGTCTCTTAGGGTTATGGGTTGTAAGGGATTTCTGCTGCTGAAGGCCTTCTCAAGGAAAGGTTCTTTCACTTCCAGCTTTCAGATGCTTGGCACAAACCCAAAAAGAGTAGGGTTCCCCTGCTAATTAGTAGATATTCAGATATTACTAGTCCTGTTTACCGTGTGTCCAATTCTTGATGAACCAATGAATACAAATTATAGCAAAAATACAGTGGAGATGTGGCAGACATCAATTCCCTTGATGAAGACTTGACAGATACGTAAAGAATTTAAAACCATGAAATTTAAAATAATTGGGCTCTTTGATTAAACAAACAATCAATCAAATTGCTCTTTTATTTTGTTCTTTTTTATTTTTTCAAAAATAGCAGCTTGTTTGGGGTGTCGTAGCCCTACCAATAACATGCATAGAAGAGTGTTTCAATAGGGCTAGTTCTTGCAATATTGCAATTGAAAGGCAAAAACTTTTAAAGACTGAGAAAGAAATTCTCATTAAAAAGCACGTCACTTAGGTTACCAACAAATTTGAAGGTGACAGAGGCAAATCTTTTACCTTCTTCCAGTTCTTTGTTTTTCTGTGCATTTCACATCACAGACCAACTACGGCAATATTGAGCGGACAAAGCCAGAGCTCAAACAGAAGTGAATGAACTACAAACTACAGCTTGTGGGTCAATCTTCCCTCTAAATCCCAAGATCTGCTTTTAAGCATAGATAAATAGAGGAGAGAAAAACTGAGGGATATTCTCTTGTAACAGTGTTGCTTCCATTACAAGGGTAAAAGTAGAGATAGAATCAACACTACTTTTGGAAGGTATGTTAAATTTTATTGCTAACTTTTGGGCCACTGCTGGAAAAAATAGTGACTAGGTGATGAATTTATAATTTTGGCAAAGACTTTTGGGGCTATTGTCTATGTTCACTATGAGCTGTGACTTCTGTTCTCTTCACAGTGCCTCTCCTATTAAAGGTAAGTTGTGGCTGCGAGGAATCTGCTATGAGTCTCTAGAGGTAAATCTTCTATTGTGAATTTTATAAGGAAAGCTGAAAATTTGATCCCTTAAAAAAGCTCCATCCTCTTCTAAAGCAATTTCTTAGGCACACAGACTCTGTGTGAGGCTGACTCTAGTTTCAGTGATTTTTTTTTCTTGCTTAAGGTTGAACAGACTTTAGAATCAGGTTGCTGATCCTAAAACAACTATTCAATTTCATTTTAAAAATACTCTGTCTTACTTCGTGAAATGTGCAACTGATCTCTAAAACTGAAAAAGGAAATCACAGCCTCTGTGATCACAGAAAGTTTGTAGGGTTCAGAGCAAAAATACTGTATGAAAAGAGAGGAGTACTTTGAGAGCCATTTCATCAACTCCATAGTGTTCATAAAAGACAAACTTATCAATGGAAAACTAGACATGCTGTGAGCTGTGATCTTTCACTTTTAGCACAAAAACAACGGGGGACTCTGTTTCATGCTGTGTGAACAGCAGAGAAAAAAGGTAGGAAAGGACTACAACTACTATCATAATGATGTTTATAGCAGAAAACCTTTGCAACTTTATGGTCAGAAACACAGGTAACAATGATGATTCAGTCTGCTCTTTAGCTGTGAACATTAACCAAGCCTTGTGTGGTCAGAGTTAGGGTTTGAATTATGCCACTGAGAGGGTGCAGAAAAGACACAATCTGTGGTGTTCTTAGATATTTCTGATTAGGTTACATTATTGTGATCCCTGTAGGACCAAGCTTTCAAACCTGACTAGATCTGACAGTATTCCAGGCAGACCATATAACCCTCAAGAGAAAGAGACAGCCTTGTGGCTACAACAAAGTTGTACTGCCCTAAGGGACTTCTGCAGATCCAGAGACCATAGAAAGTTACATGTTCAGCCAGGGGTATACTGGTTCACAAATGGGAGTAAACTACATATTTATTTAGTGCCAAGTCTATTGAAAGTACTGGAAAAATTATTATAATTGGAGAAATAGCACTCCTCTGATGTGTACCCTCCTTCCTTGAGTCATTTTTTGTCTTGGAAGCTTCCCATTTTGGTCACAGGGGTAGAAAATGCGTGGCTTTCTACTGTCTTCACACTACCTGCAGGGGTAGCTACTAGAGCATGTCCTCTCTTTTTCTTATGACCATTTCAGATTTTATTGCTACTAGTCAGAAAGACTGCAAAAAAGCCTTAAAATATCGACCAAGCATAAGAAGAAATCCTTATTCTTGTAAATGAACAGGGGGATGAAAAATTGATCTCACTCTACTATGACCATTTTTCCCATTAGAATTTTCAGAGATTGTTCAGAGACCTGTGATTTTTGGAAGCACAAATCTTTCTTCGTCAGATTGACAAAATACTATTAAAAAAAAAGTGCAAGAGAATTATAAAAATGTGACTGTGCTGTAGCACTAAGCATTTCTAAAAGAATGTTCACTAATTCTGACAGTGTTTTCATCTCTAAATGCTGGGTGTGCTTTCAGGGCAAAGTAGAGTAAGCAAGGCTATAGCCTGCAGGGGCTGTTGTCATGCAAGAATAATTATACTAGGATGGAACAAACAATCAAACTGTAAGGACAGATGTTGTTTGGTTTTGTTTTATGTTAAGGGCTAAGTTTATGTTCCACATTAACAGAAACAGTATCTTTTTGTGGAAGTCTTGGGATACTTTCCAGAACTGATTAAGAACTAAGGCTTATACTTTTCAACATGTTGGGATCTCCTATCTGAGAGGATGTCCTGTTTACATCTTGTGCTTTAGCTAAGTAAGTATGCTGCATAAGTGTTTCAGAAATGAGGTGAAATATAAGAGGGAAAGATGGCTCGAAATGGATTTTCACACAAGTTTGAAAAATGACACTTGCATGACCTCTGTCATCAAACCATTTGGGATTAGTCCTACAAAGGTATATTTTTAATGAGAATAGGCACTCAGAAGGCATAGACCTTGACATCCATGGAATGCATTTCAGAGGGTTTAAAACTTTTTTTTCATCTTTTCAGAGAGAAAATAGAGAGCAGCTGATAATGTGGCTCATAGCCAGTCTCATTTTGTGAAATGACTTGTGTAGGTAATCAAACACTGATAAATCTAAAACTAGCAAAAAGCAGCATCTAGGAATAAGAAAACTAATACAGTAAAAGCAATAGTTTCTCATTTTTATCAGCCCTTTATCACTAAAAGTCTTTCTGTATGAGAATGGCAGTATACTACACAGTACTTACATTATATTACATGAAAAGCTACAGAAAATGACAGAAAATCAAATTCACCATTTTAAGATTGGAATTAATTTTATTTTTTTTTTTGCATGGAGGTGGCTTTTTTTTTTTTTTTTTTTTTTTTTTTTTTTTGTGTGTGTGTGTGTGTGTGTGTAAGGCAGAAACTTGTAATGAAATGGGAAGACAAAGTGGCAAATTCCAAACCAGAATATTTTCAATTTTAAACATAGGCAAAACATAGCAGACTAATGGGAAACTACCTAAAGGAATATAATAGTAAATATCATATGTAGTGCTTCTGCACACCCACAGCTTAACTGCTGTCAAGTTTTGGTACAATTCCAGGAAAAGGAAAAGATTTAAGGCACAGTTTGATAAAGTGTTAATTTTTAAATGTGTATAGGGAGCTTTTCAACCCTGTCCAAAGGATACTGATGGGCACACTTCTGTTCTCACTGTGACCTCCTGAAGCTAACTAAACTTAACAAATCTTCATTTCACCATCCGGGACTAACCCTCTCTCTGTATATAGATGTATAGATGCAAATCTTTTCAGAATTTTTCGGTTAGGAATGGTATCCAGGGCCAAAGGCTGAAATTGTTATTCATCTGGGTTTCCACTTGACCTGATGCTTCTTGCATTCACTTTAGTAGTGTAGTATCTTAAAAGTCCTTGTGTACAATTGCATACGAAATGAAGTCCATTGACACGAAACAGTTTGAGGTCTGAATAATGTACAAAAAAGATTTTTCCTGGGAATTAGCCCAAAAGAAGAGGTGATGAAACTGCTTCAAATAATAACTTCAGTGTATCTATTATACACAAAAAACCTTCCTGATATGAATTCACTTTTATTTCTAATTAAAAATTTTAGAAATCTTGATTTCTCTCTCTGAGCCTTTATGTGAAACTTATCATCCCTGCTTCTGAGGAAATGAGAATAGTTCATTGTATATACTATGAGGTCTGCCAGTGTTATCTCTGAAATATGGGAACTAGTGGTATAATAAAATGTACTGAAGAACTCTGAAAGCCCTTGATTCTATATTTACATCTCTGAACAAGCTCAGTTTGACTCATAGCTCCTTAATTAGAGGCATAGTCGTTTTTCTTTTCTGTAGGGCATTTTTTTACCCTCACAATACAAGCATACATTTGGTAACTAATACCAGCAATTAGCCTCATCTGCTATGTAAATGAGTGTAATTGCAATTAAATACTTTAGTGGGCCCGAAGGGAAAACATGCAATCATTACAAAGTAAGTAGGAGTACATGGTAAAGGGACTTTTAGAAGTGCTAGAAGTGTTTTTTTTCCCTGTGGTGTCTATGGTCCTTTCCATTATTAGTTATTTCTTGAGGAGTTTAGAACCTGGTTCAAAGAATAATTTTTCTCTCTTTCATTGAGAGCTGTGAAAACCACAGAACAAAGAATGACATGTTTCATGAAGAAAAGAGAAGAGAAATTATCTCCAGGGTGTTCAGTGGATTTTGTGGTTAACATATGATCATCACAAAACAGGATACCAAAAACAACACTGGGAAGTTCCTGGATTTGGTTTATTGTCAAAGATTTGTTGAAATCAATGGCTATGACAGTTTTACACTAACTAAATAACTGTGTCACTGAATATGTCTACATTATTCTCTATCTTCCATGAGAGCTGTCACTGGCATACGGTAGGCAGCCTGTCTGGATGGTATTTGATGGTATACTAAACACAACATAGTTATACCAGCATCATAGAGCTGAGCTTGGACTTGATGTTTGAACAAACTGCAAATCAAATTTTGAGTGTGTTCTCCTAAAAACTAATAGTGACTCATTGTCAGATATAACTCAATAGTATGAGTATGATTCAAAATTCTAATTTGTGTAACCTGTGTATGTAATTTTGCTTTTGTGACAATAAGTTTCCAGTGCACAATCTACCCTTTGAAATTTAATTATATATCTCTAATTTCTTCCATTAGTTCATGGAAGGTAATGTAACTATCTTTTAAATCTGAGTTGCCTGAAATTTCTTAAAGACTTTCAATGAAGCATCTGTATTTATTGTGTGAAAATGTCTGGAGAATGGAGGAGGCCTGGCCAGAACACTATTGAAATGATTCATATCCTAAGTAGCGTTTCACTGCCCTTTCTTATAGACCGTCACTGAGTTACTCATTCTGGCATTGAGAGGTCTAGAGGTACCCAGAGAGGTTTCTGTGAGCTTTAGTTTTACCATTGCATTTAAAAAAGAAAATTAAAATTTTGCCAATAAGACATTCTGAGCTGCTATTTTGTTAATAAATTATGTGTTAAATTTTGACCAAATTTAAGCACTTTAGATGCTCATCCTTCTCAATGCATCTTGAAAAGATGACTGGGAAGGAGTCCCAACTCATTTTTATCTTAAAATTATCATACACAATAAATGTATGCATGGCCTGAATTAGCCTTTAAATACAGGTCTGTATTTCTGATTAAGCACATCTGTTAGGAAGCACTGAGGGCACATGCTGCTCCCTAGGGGAGGGTGGGCAGCAGCCCAGGATGACAGCAAGGCCTCTATGACAAGAGTCTGTCCCAACAGCACCAGAGTGAGGGAAACAGGGCAGGTCCAGGGATGGAAAACAGACTCAGGCAGGAATCCTGATCTCCAGACAAGGTCACTGTGATGAGGCGTGCCTGAGGTCAGGATCAGAATCCATATCCACAGGGTCCAGATGAATATCTACAGCAAGGCCCTGTGATGGGCCAAGTATAACAACACATGCTTGAATCCACCTCCCAGCCAAATGACATAGGAACTCCTGCTGCAGCTTCTTCCAGCTGGGTCTCAAAGATCTTCAAGGCCAGCTGGGGCTTCTGAGACAGATCTTCCTTCAGAAAGCTAACCTGGAGATCACTAACTGCACTCCTAGGAAGGTTTTGGCTCTGACAATCTGCTAGTCTGAATTGTTACTTCACCTAGAAGAATGTTCAAGACCATTTTTGTTTATGAAAAGTATCATTAGAACAGTGAGAACACAGCAATTGAAATTCAGACTAGGTGAGACAGAAACAAGCTATCAAGAACAGAAGCACCTTTCAACAGAAATAGGTGGTGCCTGAGTTTATCAGCTGTTGAGACATATTGTGCACAGGAATCAAAATGCTGGTGAATTATTTATCCACTACTTCACTGATATTTTTCTCTGTGATATATAAAGTAATTAATTTTTATGTCAGACAAGGTAGTTGTTTGGGCCTATCCACCTCTCAGGATGACTTCAGAACACCAAGTGCAGCGTGAGTCCATTAGTTACACTTACCAGGAAAAAAAATTGCTTCTAAATTACTGTTCCTAGGTTCTCACAAACTGCTCAATGTGATCCAGGAATGTAGTGGGAAATAAACTACTTGGCATGGTGAATAATATCTTTCTCATGTAACTGAGAGCACCCACAATTGATGACAAAAATACTGCTGTTGAGGTTTAAGTTTGCATAGTCAGTAGGGAAATCTCCCTCCAGTAAAGTATTATTTCCTAAATTCAAAGGTATTTTATTTGGTAAACTTTGAAGATGATAACCTGTTTGCATACCAGTTTTACAGTTTTAAACCAACCTTCACAAGAAGTTGTGGGGTTTGTTCATTATCTAGAACTAAAAAAAAGTACTTAGGGGGCAATTGGTGCTATGGGCTTTCCAGAATCACTACTATAAGAATTACAGTTGGGTTGTTAATTTTATCTCTTCCGCTTAGAAATCCATTTCATATCTTCTGGTATAAACACATTCTAGATAGTAGGAGCAGAATGTGCTTAGCAGAGCTGTGCATATATTTTTAAGAAGAAAAGATTTCCTTAGAATCGTAACAATGGTTTCAAGACAGTAAAATGAAATTCAGAAAAGTAGCAGTAGTTTTTTAGGACTTGGAATTTAGAAGTGATTAAAGACAGGTTACAGTTCACCATATTGCATTGATGACTATCATTAGAAATTGTTTTCTATTCTAGGGACCTTTGAATTTAAGATCTTCCTCTGTTTAATGTTATGCTAATTGCAGGCACAATGCATCTTCATAATTGAACATTCTCTATAAAATTTTAGTTTTAATAGTGGTGAAGAAGTTAAAATTAAAACTGGGTGTTATTGGTTTGGGTCTGTGGAACATAATTTAAAGAAACTGGAATTCAGGCCCCAGCTTAGATTGTAAGTTTTAGGAAAGGATTTTCAGAGAAATGTCAGCTATAAGCCCACCCCAAGCTTAACACGTGTCTGGTCTGTGTGAACTTGCATTCACCTTAGACCTGTGGAGCACAAACTTCCAGCCAGCTGCAATAGTCAGCCTGTTTGTAACCTCCTTGTAAGTGGAATTGTTTCAGCCTTTCCCCTGCCGACAGCAAAACATAAACATGGGGCACATTAAAATGGAAACAGGATCCTGGTCCTTTCTGTTTCTCAGTTTTACTTAGCAGTGACCTTTAACCCTCATTAAGATACTTTTGAAAGTTTGGGGCTCCTTTTTTTGTATAGCTCATTGTGGGAATATTTAGGGTTTTATGGCTTTTTTCTCTTCAAAAATATTTAAATGCCTTTGAGCAGTTCTATAAAACATGAAGCCCCATATTTACTTATTCAAAAAAAGATACCTGTAGACAATACTTCACAGCGTATGCTCTGGTCGTTAGAGCCATCCCAAAGTTGCAAGGCAAACACTGACACTCAAATTTTACTCGAGAGGGGTATCAATGCACACCAAAATTTTGTCCAGGGCAAAACATTCATTTGTACACACACTAATGGATACTAGCCCTAAAGTATATATTAATGTACAGAAAATATCAGATAGTTGTTTTATCTATGAAAATATGACTTAGCTTCATGAATACAAAAGCTGTGTGTTGGAATTTGTTTAACAGTTTGCAACATGTGTCAATAGCTAGCTATGTCCTCTGATTTGTTTGGCTTAGGAGATTCCTGAGCTCTTGACAAACGTGTATGCCTTAGAAACACACAGAGATAAGCTAAACATAAGACTCAATTTAAAAAAATTTGCCCAAGTAAGTTTTGAATATCTGAGGTCTGCAATTTCTAATGTTTCAATGCAGAATTCTTTCCCTTCAGTTAAAAAATTAATCATGCTTCCTCTGATTTAAATGTGTGGAAGAGGAGCTATATTGAAATATATGTGACTTCTTCTCCCAGAAAAAATGAAAAGTGCCACAAAGAGATGTCCAATAAATGAGGTTTCTAATTGTTGATGGTAGTGTTTGCCTCGTTGGTCTATTTTTGTATGTAAAATGTAGCAAAATAATAGGTGTTACTAGCATGTTTTCAGAAACTGCATTTAGGCACCCACTTATGAAGTTAAATAAACTCATCAGAAAGGAAAATATTAAAATTTTTTCTTTGACTTTCAGAAAATACTTTCCCAGGGGCTTATTTCTTTATCATATTTCTTCGAGTAAAATAGCTAGGAAATTTGTTTCTCTTTGTCATTCTCTGGAATTCTGAATTATCACTCCATTTTTTAAATCCAGCTATTAATCTAATCTAAAAAAAATGCTGTATTTTATGCTACATTTTCAGAAAAGCAATTGTTTTAAAAATATTTCCCTGCAGTCTTTAATTGTATTGACTTTATTTCCCAGTTATTTTTCCTTTCTCTTTATTCTTTTCCTTTCCATTGCTAAAATGAGCAAAAGAAGTGATATAAAAAGAGAGAACTGCGAAAAAAAGTTCAAAAAATTCAAAACATCATTTATTTTCCTTTTATACATCAGATGGAGAGATTGTTCCATATTCCCTTTCAAAACAAGCTTTTATAAGAACTCTTTGATATCAATGTAAAATGCTTTATTTTCCTAGTTTCTGAGACTGTAGGGTACTTCCTACAGATGCTGTGCTTTTTCATGAATTTTGGTAATATTTTTGAGGTGTTGAAAATTCTCATCTTTGCTAGTATGTTTGAACAGGTAAATGCTTTTTTTTTTTAAAATTCTTCCATTTCCATCTTAAAACCTTTTGGTTTCAGTACATACTTATTAGCTTCTATATTTATCTTATTTAATATGATTAAATGAAGGCAAAACATATTATGTCATATCTTTTATTCTGATATTCAAATTGTTTGGGGATTTTAATCTGATCTGTTTCTCCTGCTTGTTTTAGGGAGGTAAAACAACACTCTGCATTCAACAATGATTACAGTGAAATCATGGGTGAATTTGACCCTACCTCTCCAAATTTGCAAAATTAAAGAGTTCATGTTAGGTACCTGCTGAAAACTGTTGTTCTTTGCCCACAGTTACATTTTTTTTACTAGTGAGGTACAGCCTTCCAGATTTAGTACAGATAATCATAATCCATTAATTTTATGTCCATTAATGGTAACATTTTTGCTTTTGTCTTTACTAATATTTGATGGCAAAGATATTATTCTTCATCAATGATTTTACAGGTTATAGCTAGGTCAGAAAAGAAAAATCAAAAATCTTGTGCAATGATACCTTTTAAAGAGTGACCTTGTCAAAGTGAGGCATTCTGACTTCAATTAAATTCAGAGTTAGTTGGTCCCACAGGTAATGCTGGAATATATAATGTTAGCTATTATAAGAATACTTTGCAAAAGTAGTTTGAAAAAACCTAAAAAGAAAACCATTTATGCTGTGCTGGTTTGTAGAAAAAAAGAGGTAGGCTTTACCTTTATATTAGTAACCATTTATGAGGTCATATTTGGAGTGTACTGTTACATAAAACATGAGGTCAGCGAGTAAAGGTAATTAAATTTTAGTAGGAGCAAGAGTCACCAAAAGGTTTTTTCTTTCATTTGACCCAGTCTAAAATAGCCATACAATTCACCATTAATATCCTTGGAATTGTTAATTATTTCAACATGAATAAAAGTATCAGTGCTGCTAGCTTAATTTAATACCCTCCTGGAGATTCCTGAAGAATGTATGATTACTTTTATTATTTTGTATATTCAGGAACAACAAATCATCAAGCAAATCAACCTAAAACATGGAAATACAGTTCAGAGGAAGCACCTGTTTTTATCCTGGATGGGAAATTTTCTCTGGAAATTTTCCATCAGAAAGTGCAATTCAACTAATTTCAAGTGATTTCAGAGGAACAAACCTCTTTCCCATAAGTTTTCTTTCATAGAAGCCAACATTGTTTGCTTTTGCTCTTTTAGTTAAAACTATATATTTAATACTTTTTCTGTGTATCAAAAAAAAAAAAGTATTTAAAATTTAGTATTATACTGGTTTTTGTATTAATGAGAGACTCCAATTTTATCATCATAAAATATTTTAATGATCCTGAATTGGGATTTTATTTCCCAAAAAGAATTTTAAAATTTGGGACTTTGGGGAAAATTTGGAGCAGAAAGAAAATCAAAACTGAGCACATGAAATCCTGGTGTTTCCCCTGAAGCTTATAGATTATTTTTCTACCAGCATAATTCAGTATTTCACTACTCAGTATAGGACCACTTACAGTTTTAAAAAATAGGTGTTCTAGATTTACAGTGATACACAGCACATGTAAGGCTTGTGAAATATTCTATTTCATGGAGGTGTGTATTGGCACTTCTAAAGTTTAACTGAGCTGAAAAATCAAGCTTAGTTTTCAGTCTCTAATCCAACTGTGTCTCTCAGAAAATTATATTCTTCATTTTCTTCCTCAGAATGACCTTTAATGTTCAGGAGAAAATTCAATGTTGGCAATTATATCTTGGATATATCTAAATCTCTATCTGCTATCTTCGTGCAAAAAGATTTTCTCTCTGATGGACTTTTAACTTTCAAAGAGGTGATGTTTAAGAATGTATCAAGCCATATGCAAAACTGTGTTGGCAACTAGCTTTAAAAAACAGTGGTGATTTAGCAGATGTTGTACAGTCTGGTACAGCAGCACTTTTTAAAATATATTTTAACAGATATTGATTAAAATTTTTGATGAATGTGGCTACCAATAAACGTTTTTTTGTTCTGGTTTTACCATAGGAGGTCTTGTTCCGTAAGTTGAGAGTGACCTCTGGATTTGTTTCTGGTAGGTTGAGAATTTTACTGTGAAAGGAGAAATTTTATTTCTCTCTTTTGTTCGTGTTCTGATTTAAAATCTCTAAGCAGCTAACAGTTTCAATATAGATTTTTTCCCAATCTGAAAGAAGAATTCCTGATAAGCATGATGAAGAATCTCATTGTAAGGATTTTATTTGTCCACACTTGATGCCTGTATAAAAACAAATGTCAAACACGCTAGATCTCAGATGAAATAACAGGATACCTTAAGCATCTCCAGAGAAGGTGACTATTTATCTAGTTTTTCTACATGCTCTCTGATAGCACACAGAATTTTTAAGCTGGTGGATTTCCACTGTGGACTTGAAGCATGTTAAGTATTTCTAAAAGAGATTTATTGAATTCCCAGGGTATCTCAGTAGGAAGAGAGGAAAATGCTTTGAATTCTGGTGCAACCCCTGATCTGATCATTTTCTGTAATATTCCTCCGATCACTCCTTACAACCCACACATACTGTGAGATCCCTTGCTGTGTTGCTTAGTAATTTCAGGCTGGTTGAAATTCCTATTGCTGTGACAAGTATACATGTCTGTCTTGCAGGTATTACCTCCTCTGCTTCTGTGACTAGACTGGAGTTTAGTGTGGAGAGGTCAGGAGTGGAAAGAAATGTATACTATTACTCACCTTTCAGTGTGTCCTGTAAAAAGTCTGTATATCACCCTTGTTTTGGTGAAAAAAAGCTAATAATTCATCATCAGTGACTAGTGAGGTCATTGTTCCATAAAGCTGCTAATGTCAAGTGGATAAAACAAAAGAAATTAGGTCTGCATCTTTTAAATGGGAAATGCAACTGTAGTTTTGAAAATAACACTTTCAATATGAATTAGTGCAAATAATCTCAATAGAAGACAGGTGTTTGACCACCTTCATCTTATTTGGCATATGGGAATACCTTTCAGTCATGAGAAGCATGGAAGCATCTTTCTCCATTACTGTACAGTGAGCATGAAGAATTTCAGGTTACCGCACACGTAATATGAGCAGCTAAACTGGTAACACATTTTCATGACTGTACGTTGTGATGATGACTGGACAAGTATTTTGTGATTTGATACTGCTTCTGGCAAAGTGAATGAATGCCAAGATTGCCAGAGCATCAAAGGAAGCATTTTTAATTTAAGTATGCCTGCTGAGATGCAGCTGTGCCAATACATGCATATTTATTGGATCTGGCCAGGAGGCAAATGCGCAGCTAATTAAACCATAGTAGTGCTGGCTAAGGTTTGATTCTAAAGACCTGGGTTGTTGAAGACTTAGCTGAGATGATTTTGGTGGATATAGAAACAATTTAAAAATAAAATAACCATAGGCAATGTTAAACTTGGACACTGATAACCTGGTAGTTAGTTTTCAAAGGGATCAGGATAGGCTCTGGCAGCAGGCAAGGCTCAAGAAAATCATATTTGCAGTATTTCCATACAATTCCCTGTTTTAGTTTGGGTAGCTACTAGATGCTGCATCAGGATGCTATGACCAAGGTGAGCTTATGAAATAGTTTAGCTCATACTTTGATGAGCCATGTTAGTTGAATTATAAACAGGACACTTGCATCTTCCCAGGTGCTAGTAAAGTGTCTCTTCACAAAAGTTTCTTCTCATTTACCAGCACATAACAGGTAATCCAGTTTCAGAAAGTCCACTTCTATGGAAGTACAGTACATTTCTAAATATTCACTACTCTGTAGCTACAAAGTTTTGCAAGAAGACATATGGTATGATGTTTTGGTTTCTGAAAGGAATGTCTGTGCACTAGAAACTGCACTGAGACACCGCTTAACCCCGGGTAGCTCAGTGGCTGACTCTCAGCCTGCATTGCACTTCCGGGCCATATTTTAAACAAGTGAAAATTGCATGAAAGTAATTTATTATTCTTGTAATTTACATGAATTTTGAATCTTTATAATTCCGGGTAAAAAAAATCATATTAAAAATGAGAATTTATAGTACATTCATAATTGCAGGTAGGCAGCATCACCAGCCTCAGGCTTTAAAAGAGTCTGTTTGCATATTCTTCCTAATCACAAGACTAACATAAAATTCCTGAAGTTTAAAAATAAATGCATAAAAATAAGGTTGTTTTATTATTATTATTGTGTTGGCATTTCAGCCTTAGGGTACACATTTTTAAAGACTTACTCCATGACCATGGAGGCAAGCAATACAATTAAAAAAATTAGTAAACGAAAACTGAGTTTAGAAACTGACATAATGATATGACTAGAGAAACAGAAGTTGGGAGAAATGCATTAAATCTTTCAATACAGACAGTAAAATCAAGAGAACTGGAGCAGGTACCCATTTGATTGGGATATTTTACCCCTTCTCATGGGATCTTATTCTACCTCTTCTTCCATGAGTATAGTTAGTAAACTGGTCATTGAATTTTTTATCCCCCTTGAGCAGGTTGTAAGGAAGTGCCCTATCTACTCCCTGACAGACTGTGTTCAGATCAGCTTACTGCCTTGGAATTTAACTGAGAGAAGGAAGGGAGGAGACAGGAAGAAATAGTTGAACAGAAATTAAACAAACAAATAAATTCTGTTGCCTACTATAACCTAAATAAGATTGAGCATGATTTGTTCTTTCTGCTTGCCTATGTGAGTTGTGAGGGAGTTTTAATGTTTTTTTTTAACCTTACAACATAATATGTGTAGTCTAGCAAACACGTTTCACAGTGAGTTATTCTGAATAAATTGTTGATTAACCAGAGAAAATCAAACTCTGAGAACCAGTATCATTCCTTCCTAGTCACAGTCTCCCAGCTTGTTTATTTAGTGTCACCCATAGTCTGTCATGGCTGACCTAAAACTATCAGAAACAGCCACAATTGCAGCCAAGCATAAACAAAAATCTGAACTGAAGGTGCAAGGGGACTGCCATTCTAAAGATAAGATCTATTGCTATAATAGCCCTTGATTATGATGACCAAATTAAAAAAAAAAAAAAAAGGAAAAAAAAAAAAAGAAAAAAAAAAAAGAAAGAAGAAAGAGAAACAACCAAAGGCAAATATACGGACACATTTCTGTTTATTTATACATGAAGGGAGCGAAACAAATCATTTACAAAGAGGAGGGCATATAGGGAATAGGGTTTCATTGCATGTCAGTGTTTCTCAACAGTTTATAAAACATGATTTTGTGAAACTAAAGGTTTGCTTGTGGTCTTCTCTGTTTGCTTAATGACATTTTGTAAAGTGATAAAAATCACATGGAGATAGCAGAGAGAGAAACGGAATCTGCCAGATGGTTATCTGTTGGTAGAGTGTTTTTCACCCTTCCTTCTACCTACAGAACAGAAGCCTTGGTTTTACACTGAAGACAGATTTACTTTAGAAGATACCCCATATGAATAAAAGTCTGATATATTATGCTTCAGGTGTGTGAAAGATTTGTAAATTGCTGGTGACACAGGTAATGAAGGTGACTCATGTGTGACAAAAGCTGACTACTTATTTAAAAGATGTGATTTTCAAGACAAGTTTCAATTTTCATTGTAATCAATTTCCCTGAATTCATAGGAGTTTCTTTAAAAATAGGGAAGATTGTAAAAGATTTAAACACAAACTTTGAACATCCTGATGTATAACCACTGCTACTGTTGTGGGAAAAACTGCTTGCACTCCCCTACAGTCATGCCAAGGGCTTGGTCACTTGGCCATTTTAAAGGTCAGTTCCTGTCTTTAGCTTAATTCTCAGTATGTTACAAGGTTTCATTCATTATTGTTTAAGTAAATGAGATCTTCAAAGCTCAAAACTTCAGTGAGGGTAGTTGTGAGACTCTGCACTTTAGAAGAGGCACTCTGCACTTTTATTAATATTTGCTGAGCAGATTAAAGGAGGGAAGAATAATGACATGACTCTACTAGTAAATTTTTTTTCAAAAGGTGTAAATTCAAAGGTCTATTAGCGAACAGATGTCCTGAGAAATTTTCTAAATATGCATATTTCAGAAATGATTTTTATTTGACCCGTATTTCTTAAAAACTCCTGAAAATATAAGTTCTTGCTTTTTTGCAATTACAAAACCTTGGATATATCATGGCTCAATTCTTCTGTATTTCCTCTCTATCTTCCTTTATTAATTTCATTATTTTTCTTTATCAAGCTGCATTGGCTATTCATAGCATATTCATAGCACCAATGGTCTATTCGATGGCAGCTCTTAGACACTTAGAAAGTAGCCAAATGCTAGTCATTTCTTAGTCAATTCTTAGGTGTTAGTTTAGTCTGTCACCATTTTGGCACAGGGAATAACTACCTGACATTTGTTTGACTGGAAAGAACTGCATTGTTCTGTGTTCTTTATAGGAGAAATGCACAAAGTAGTCACAGTTTAGGCATATTGTTTAAAAAGCAAGCAAACAAACAAGCCAAAACCCACCTCCCCTCTTATTTGGTTTTAAAATTAATAAAAATTTTGTTTGGAACTAATGTGAGGTATGTCACATTTACTTGTTAGTTCTTCCTCTCTTTTCTTGCCCTGCAAAGGAATACATCTATCTTTACAACAATTCTGGCCTTTACAACAAAATGCATTTGGGAACACTGGTCTTAAAAAATTTTACGAACCAAACAACCTAAAAACCAACTAAAAAAAGTGGATATGGGGAAGACATCAAAGAGTAGTATATCCTGGAAAATTCAAATTCACATTTTGTAATTTCCTGGCCAGGAAGAGTTTTCTGGAAAAGTCCCTTAAGAAAAAAAAAACAACAGCATGCATGTGTGCTGTGCCCAGAAGTACATTCTTAATGAAAGGGGCTTATAAATGTTTTGAGCTCTTCAGGTGGAATGTATTATGGAAGTGTTAAGGGTTCATCTATTCTTACTTATTTCCTTATAGGGGAAGATACCAGTTTGGGAGAAGCCATGTGAAATTTATTGGTTATATTTATATACTCAAAATGAAGCATTCCTTACAACTGTCATTGTAAACACTGTCATTTGGGTCTGCTGTGACTGTCCAATGTTCATCTGCTGACAGGGAAAATGTCTTGAAATTGTATGGGTTTTATTGACCCACAAGTGGATCTTGCCTACTTTTGGTGGGTTAAATAAGGAAAAAGGAATTCTCTCTGGTAAACAAACCTATGTAAGTCTGGTATGAAGCTCCCTGAGTATGTTCAAGCTGGCTGAAGGAATACATTGCTTCCCCCAGAGTGACATTACACCTTAACTGGCAGCAGTTTAGCCCAGACTAGCAGGTTTTTGTAGCAATCTGTCTTCCTGGGTTACTGACCAGGACCAGTTTTGGCTGTAGACTTGGAAATTCTGTTGAAAACCAAAGCTTAAAAAGAATTTAGATATCAAGGTACTTAGCATGAATGCATGAACTTTAATAAGTTGGCTGCAGAGAGTCAAATGCTTCAGGCGGGTAAAATGTCATTGCTATGGTTTTCCATGAGAGAAGATGTTAACCTTTGCTCTTCTAGCACTTGCTTCTTCTGGAACTTTTTCTCAGTGAAGACATTAGTGAAGCTAGGAAAAATCCTGGAAGAAGAAGGAATTAGAACACATGCAAAGCTCAGTGCAGAGGTGAAATATAAGCTTTCAACAGTGTAGAGCCACAATTCTATACTGTGGCTGAAAGTTGTTCACCCTTGAAAGCTTTCCAGTGGTCGGGCTGAAATATGTATCTTGGTGAGCAACTAGTGAACAAGTGTCAGTAGCAGTAAAAATGCCAACACATTTCACAATTCTTTTGGCTTTCCTAACACAGACAAACATGTTTACTGAGGTTTATTTTGCCAAGGTACTAAATAGATAATGCTGGGAATACCACATAACTGTATGTTGGGTACTGACTCTATACCATTATTTATTCCAAAGCCTCAGAGTCAATTCTTATTTGCAAATAACGTGGGATAGGAAGCAGCTGATGAATAACTATGCCCTGCCATTCTTCAGTATATATAGCATCCTGCAGCTTTTGTAAATATATTTAGAATTACTTTATTCACTATTTAGCGATTTAATTCTCCTGCTTAGCAAGTATGATTTATTTTGGCCAGTGTAGTTGCCAGTGAATACACTCAACGTGTATTCTTTTACAATTTCTCTGCTATCTATGATTTTCAAAAGGTGATTTGCAAAGAATATGTTGTCCAGAAAGGCAGTGGCTCCTCAGCTCTTGTTGCTGCTTCTCCTTCTTTTCAGCTGCCTCATTGCAACAAGAAGTAAAAGTACACCATTCAGATGGTGGGAGTTTTTTAACAAGTACTGGTTTAAATTGCCATAGACATAGTTAACAATTGCAAATGAAAATTAAGGAGCCCATGATAGAATCTCTTCATTAATATAGATACTACAGGAAATCACATGTCTGATTTCAACAACTTGTTCTTTATAAAATCAAGTTACTTGAACACTGGAAATAAAAAACAACTATGTAATATTATTTACCTTTGTAGCAGAGCCTCCTTATTCTTTCCACTCATTAAAATGTATAGAGTCTGACTAAATTTTGGTTCATCTTATTTGGGTAAGTCTTAAAAACAGGAAAACTTTTTGTTTCATCTGCTGCAGCAAAAACAGTAAACGTGGTTATATTTCTCATTAGTTATTTGGGATTATTCTGATCAAACTAGAAGAAAAGATTTGTTCCCTTTTTTTTTTTTTTTTTCTTAACTTGCACCTTTTTTTAGCCATAACTCCCTGGTTTTAGAATTTTTTAACTTGACAGGAAAAAAATGATTTTGGTTGAAGTTGTAGACAAGGTTTCAACTGCAAAAAACCACTCCAAATTTCAAAACACTGTCATATTCAAATAATGCAGCAAATCATAATGAATACTAATTAGAATGGGATGCCTCTTAAAATGGACAAGCCTCTTCAGGAATTCAGCACAGTTAAGGAGACAGGCCCTCTTAGTTCAGGCTGCCAGTGCCTGCGTCTCAGCAAAGCATTTCACCTAATGCTTACCTCAAACATGTGACTTGGTTCCTGGATCATGAGTGAATTTCAGAGTACCTTGTTGAGTGGAAGATTTAAGCCCTGTAGTTCAAGAAGAAATCCATTCTTTTTACAGTTTCTGATAGACTCAGACTGGTGACAATATGAATGTATACTAACACTTGGCATTTTGTTAAATCCTTTCTATGACTAATTTGATAAAATTTCTGATTTATGTGGAAGAAATTCCTGGTACGTGACCTTTTCCTGTTCTTCTTCTCTTCTTTATTAAATATGCTTGTTCATCCAGCCATATACACAGATAAAGATGCTTCGTTGAAAACAGAATTTATGTTGCTTGAAGAACCTTTTATTCCACTAAAGCTGGATAAATAAGAAGGCTTAGTTTAGCAAAACAAACCATATTCTGGTCTTGATAAATTAATGTCTCAGAGAGATATTCATCCACAACTGATGAGAAATGTTTTTTGAACCTGTTTGTTCCAGAAATAATGTTCTTTGTCCACACCAAAATCCTTTTGCCTTCCATAAAAGAAAATCATTGCAGTAAAACAAAACACTTACTGATTTCAAGTAAGTTTCCTACATGAACCATACTTGAAACTTGAAAGTCATGGCAGAATGATGAATAACAAAATTTTAGTTTGAAACTTTTGATTTAAAGTTTCTTTTGCATTTTGATCCTGTGTTAAGAAACATGGCTATTAAACTTTGAAATTTTCTCAGAAAAGATTTTTCTTGATTAATAGGTGCAGCAAAATTGAAACTTTTTAGAAAGTAAATAAAGCAGTGGTTTCTCAGTTTCCCTCTTCTTCTCTTGTAACCCTCTGCATAAACATACCTATTAGAAGTTATAAAAATAGCATTCAACATCATATGAAGTTCTTTCCTAATACATCAATATTTCATTCAGGCTGCAACACTGGTAAATATTTCTCTCCCTTTCTGCTCCCTCCCTTCTCCAAATCTTGGGTGTTTTCTATGATTCTGTGTCATTGTGAGTAAAATGTCAATATGTGTAATGACACAGCACAGTGAAAACACATATTTTCATATTCATGTAAACTCATGTAATTGTAAATTAGGCTGTGCCACCCGCTATCATAACATACTTCATGTGAAAAGATGCTAAATTTACTTGACCTACTTTCATCTTCATGTTTAGGAAACAGGGTATAAGAAGTAAACAAAGTAGTTGTGCCTCATGCAGGAGATGATTATTGTTTGAATTTATGATTCATGCCTTGAGCAAAATTTTCTTTGTGGTCTCATTTGCAACCATAATTTATATTTTTACTAGGGATATACTGTGTATCTGGGAGGTTATATATTAGGGATGCTTTGTACTGGAACAGTTTTCTAGCTTTGGGTATAGTATTTTCTATGTTTCTGGTAGCTATGAAATTTTTTGGCAGAACATTTATTGTAGTAAATACGGATTTTAAAAATTTTTTTAGAATTGCAATTCCCCTTAGGAATGTCCTTTTATATTTACATCAATGCACTTGTAACAGCTAAATCAAGCTAGCATTTAAAAGAGTTGTTAATCCTACAAACAAGTCATAAATGCAAGTATTTACTTTTTCCGTATTTCCTACCCACAGTGTAAAGTTTCTAAACATGAGTGTTTCATTTCATAAGTTAATCTGTATTTTTAACCCAATCTAACCCAAATATAGTTAAACATTTCTTAAGTCCAGTGAAGTCATCTTTTCAGATAAAGATGTTAATTACAGAATTGTTCTATTATCTGGTAGAGCAGATTGAATAAGCTTAGATCTGTTAAATGAAAATCTATGAAGGATGTAGATTCAGAGAAAAACTTAAAATAAGATGGGGGGGAAACAATAGATTGCCTAATGTATAATAATGCACTACCACAAAACAGTCTTTTTCAAAATGGACTTTTCTATCTTTAATGTTTATGAATCTATTATTCTCTTTGGATTGCTGTTTACTGTGACATTCCTGTGAGTGGTCAGATAAAGTCGCAACAGATAGAATCACGGATGATATGCCGGATCCTTTTTCTTTCTTTTAGTACATCTTTCCTTCCAAATCCAGATTCTTTACAGATAAAATTGGGTTTTTAGTTACAGAAATACAGTCACTAACCCTCAGGTGGCAGGACTGCGATAATTTCACATTTGTGTTTCATCTTTCAGAAGGTAGAAAATTCTAATCATACCCTGAGGAGTAGAGGGGTTTTAATTAGCCATGGGACATCCATGGAAATCTATACTCTGGGCAGACTGTACTCAGATCCTGACACCTCCAGCAAAAGGACACAAGGTCTGACCCTGTCCCAGAATTTCTGAGCTCACTGTCTGCCCCAATACCTAATTCCTAGAAGTGTGGTGTTCAACAACTGTCAGTGGTCTCCTTTTCTTTGCCTAAATCATGGTAGGGAAGTTTAACGAAAGCAGGTGTGTGGTGTTCAGTATCTACTAACTCTGCCACTCATACAATTCTTTCTTTCACCTGCTAAATCTATGGACTACTAACTTCATTGAATAATTAAGGAGACCTTAGACCTGTCATGGTGCCCAAGAAGAATGCAGTGAGGGTCTCTACTTCTACCCTCACCTTTAGTACTCTTTAAGCCCGGGAAGAAAACCAGAGCAAAACAATCTAATGGAAAGTGGAAGACAAAATTGTTTGACTTCTTGTCCTCCTTCCAACCTTCCACTCCACTGCTGTGGAAACAAAAAAGTGGGTTCCACAGTGGTGGTCAAGGTGGAAATGGTGGCCCCATTTATTATTCTCAAATGGGAATCTAAATTCTCCATCCTTGTTCTGCTCCTTAAGAGAACTGAGAAGCAGCAAGTCTCAACAAACTCGTTGTACTCAAAGACATTGATACGTGAGAGAGTAGAGTCTTACTGACTAGATGTAAAGTCTAAAGGAGCATGCCAAATTACTTTTCAAAGACAGAATCATTTCACCTACTTGTGAGAGTTAAATTTCAAGAATATTAAAAGGAAGAAAATTACTGCATGATAGGGAGCTGCCATTGTAATATGTGCTGCTTAGTGCTTGAACATTGTAACTGTCAGGCTGATTCTATTATGAAAAAGGGAGTAATTTAACATTATTTAATATTCACAATATGCACATATTGAATGGAAGTGTATGTAGAATGTAAGGCCCTATTTCAGCATAAATGAAATTTTAATCACAGGAGTACTCCTATTGATTTTAATAGGACAACTCTTATTCTCACTTTTATGCATGTGCATAATAAATAGGAAGTTATTAACGAATATGTTTAAAAATAACTCCAGTATTACTTTCAAGAAAATATAGAAGATCTTCTAACTTCTCAAGTGCTTCTTACTCAGTTTGTGGGATTGATTCTCCATTCCACATTGCCTACCAATGTCATTTTTTTTTTTCTGTTAGCTATATCAGGGCCCTCCTATGCTACATGGGTAGCATGAAAATAAATGAGAACAAAATTTACCTTAATGGGGATATTTCCCAAGTACTGAAGGTTTAATGCCATTAAAGCAAGTTAGCTGACTAGTGCTCAGACGGGAAAGATGGAAAATGTGGGAGGATGTGTGTAAGTGTAGAACTGACTACTTTGCAAATTGATGCTTGAAATATACAAGACATGGCAAATAGTGTCATGATTTACCTTGATGTTCTGGTACAACACATCAGTTGCTTTGGAAAGGTGCTCAAGAAACCCCTGCAGGTTCTCCAAGGATCTACAGATTAGACAATAACTTACAGAAATCCTGTCTTTTTTTGAGCCTGCCTTCCAGCACCATTTTTGTTTGCTTTGAATCCTGTCAGGTTTCTGCTTCTGTATTTTGTTCGGTGATTGTAATTCAATATGCAGACATATCTTTGGGAGTAGGAAGTGGCACCTAAGATTTTCTCACCCTTCTGTGGTCTCCAGCCACCCCATGGCTTCATAGATAAGAGCCTACCAGCTTGTTCTACACCCTATTCATCTTGCTTTATTTGCTGTATAACAGTAAAGCATTGGCAGATTAGTTGAGGAATATTTTATTTTATTTTATTTTATTTTATTTTATTTTATTTTATTTTATTTTATTTTATTTTATTTTATTTTATTTTATTTTATTTTATTTTATTTTATTTTATTTTATTTTATACAGTTGAGAAGTAAATCTGTTTGGGAGCTATTCCAGCTAGTTGAATTATCTTCTTAGTAAGGACTGTAAGATTGAAAAGGGAGAGAACTTGCCAGTGGTAACAATAAAATAGCAATGCTGATTTATTATATGAAATATATATTATTTATAAATGGGAAAACAATGACAACGCCAAATTAAAGGTGTAAATACACATAGTTATTCCCAAACAGATTTTAGAAAATTAATTTTCTAGATTATCACAGAAATATTTGGAGAGTGACATGAAGATATCTGAAAGTATTAGGTCTAATCACCCCTGTTTCTTCAATAGAATAGGAAAATCATGCCAATATCTTTAAAATGACAGGCTTAAATATCACCAATAGCAGTGTAAATTTTGGACTTCAGCAAGCATTTTTAATGTTGCTGCCTTTACATAATTACCTTAATGTGAAAAAAGGTGTATCACGCTCCATTGCTCCTAGTGTATTCTTTAAGGGGAAAAAAAAGTCTTTCTATAAAAAGCTTCTTGGCTTAAACTGAGCAAAAGAGTTCGTATGGGGTCTGGAGTTGCAGCTCATAATTTCTGTAGACAGGTTCGGTTGCTGTGTGATGATCCTAATTAAATTATATAAAAGCATTGAATTAGAGAATCCAAAGTAGCCGTTCCATCAGTTCACCAGGTGAATGAAGCTTGTGCAGGAGCCTGAATTTGCTCGGGCTGTTCTCCTCCTTTGGGCGCGGAGTGTGCTGATGTTGGCGCTTTTGGTCCATAGGTGGCAGCATTGTCAGGGTTTGTGGCGGCTCAGGAGCCTGACGACAATTTTATGTTCTCTCCAGACCTCCCCCACCCACAGCGCTGTGCGATCGGGGCTGACTTAACATCATTACGTGCTCACGTCAGGTGAAATAAAATGGAGTGAAGTCTTTGGGCCAAAAATTAGGCTGTATTTCTTCAGAGATTTTTGTTTTGTTTTGGTTTGGTTTTGTTTTTTTTCCTCTCCTCTCCTCTCCTCTCCTCTCCTCTCCTCTCCTCTCCTCTCCTCTCCTCTCCTCTCCTCTCCTCTCCTCTCCTCTCCTCTCCTCTCCTCTCCTCTCCTCTCCTCTCCTCTCCTCTCCTCTCCTCTCCTCTCCTCTCCTCTCCTCTCCTCTCCTCTCCTCTCCTCTCCTCTCCTCTCCTCTCCTCTCCTCTCCTCTCCTCTCCTCTCCTCTCCTCTCCTCTCCTCTCCTCTCCTCTCCTCTCCTCTCCTCTCCTCTCCTCTCCTCTCCTCTCCTCTCCTCTCCTCTCCTCTCCTCTCCTCTCCTCTCCTCTCCTCTCCTCTCCTCTCCTCTCCTCTCCTCTCCTCTCCTCTCCTCTCCTCTCCTCATGAGATTTAAAGATCATTTTCATGTGCATGCACCAAAATCTCCACCTCATCTCAGGAAAACGAAAAAAACAGAAGACTGAGTGAGACACTTACTGTCTGTACAACCTTGACTTGGCATTCATCATACTTTCACTTTCTTTGTTATGGAAAATAGAACCTTAGTGTGAAATGGCCTTCCTTTTCGAAGAAGTACATTCTGTGGGAGTCATTACTCTCTCAGGCTTAAAATTCATGAGTTCCAGATTTCTTATGTGTGTATTTATTTGGTTCAGGACAGAGATTTTGGGAGAGATTGGGGTGGGGTTTTGTTTTGGTTTTGAGTTTTGTGGGAGGTTTTTTGTTGGTTGTTTTTGAGAGCTATAGCAGTCCGGGTCATTAGATGAGTCGTGTTTCCACTGATTTTTTGGCTTGCTATCAAAAAGCAGGAAAACCCCCTACATTTCATAATACTTGAATTTTTTTCAAAATACCCTGACATTGAGAATCAATTTCCCTTCTTTAGTATTTAAATCAGCTTTATTTATGTCACTTCTTAAAGTTAGTAGAACTTCAGCAGAGTGTTGGACATCAGAAATATTTGGCAGTGATCTCTTTTACATTACATATCTTTTTATGTACTATTTTCATTATATTTTTCTTTCTGTGCCATCTTCTTTGATGTTGTAATTAAAGACATCATGAGGTCATACTTTTTCTACTCTTCATTCCGTTTTCCCTTCCCTCTCATTTCCCCAGGGAAGGAAATTCTGAAGTAGAGGCTGAAAAAATGGTTTCAGTATTACAGAAAATATAAGCCAAAGTTGTTTCCTTAATAAATATAATTAGATGTATATATTGCATTTTCAAGAGCTAGTACTGATGTTGGGACCAGCTCCTTAAATAAAATAGGACCTCTGTAGTCTCTGGAGAGAACATGCATAAAGCAAAGTAAATGATTTTCTGTCAACACTAAGTAGACAGGTGCTTACATTGAGCAGCATTCTAATATGTCTCTGAATATTTATGTCTTCTTTTTCGAATGCATTGCCCATGAATGTCACAGCTGTCAAACGTCTGTATACAAGAAGATAAAAAATGAAATTAATAAAAGGCAGATCAACATTTCATTTGTTTAGGCCACTTTTTCATACAGCATTTTACAGAGGTTAGTGATGTTGAGATGCTTGCGTATACTGGCACATTCTAAGGGCTGAGCGAAATGCAAAGCAGTTTAGTTGTATTTTGTGTAGGCCTAGGTATGCTTCCCATTGTTTAACCTAGACATTGTCAGTGAAAATAATGACTCAAAGTTCTAAAAGGTTGTTCCTTTATCTTCTGTCCACATTTTTCATAGATGGGGACCCTGGAAAGTTTTGGCAGCTCAGTACTGCCATAACTAGAAGCATTATTTGGTAGAACAAATTCTGAATCAAATTCTGCCATGTGCAGGGACAGGTGAGCCACCACTACTTCCTGAAAACAGTTAATGGAGAATAAATTCAGTTTCAAAATAGTTCCAAAAATGTGAAGACTATACATGTTAATGTAAACTTACCATTCATGGCTAACTGTGAAGATGCATCTTTGCAAAAATTTGAAAGATTCTAATGATAACATGGCTTCCATTTTATACAGAATGGTACTGAGACAATTAGAGGAAAACCTGTAAATGGGTGTAGATCAGCATTATTCACCTTGTATGCAAATAAAGTAGATAAATATGAGTGGTGTTTCCCATTGGCACACTTTAAATGCTCCTTCAAGTTTAGCGGTGCTTTCACTGCAGGCCAGTTGGCATTTACACTTTCAAATGTGGATGCCAGAGGTTGGATACCACCTCCTTTTCGTCTATATTCCTTACTAATTACTTTGTTGTAATGTTTCAAGTTACCTCTGAAAGCCTCAGGACTTTCTTACCATCTCCCTCATGTGCTTAGTTCTCAGGTCACTTTCCATTCAAAACAACCCAACATATCATTCAAGCTGAGTTATTGAAGCTATTGCAGAATAAAGAACAATGGACAATGTTCTCAAAAATTTAAATGACGCACAGAGGTTTGTAACATTACTGTGAAAACAGCAGCTTGGAATCATGTAATCACAGAATGTTTGGGTTGGAAAGGACCTTAAAGGAAAGGACCTTAAAGTTCATCTAGTTCCAACAACCCTGTCATGAGCAGTGATTAGCTTCATAGTTTTTTCTCAATATAGCTGTTTAGACTAATGTTAGGTTTCCCAAATGTCCAGAGTTTCTGTGATGCATGGATGTCCCATATTCTGGAGCCTCCTGTACAAGAGAAACTGCAGCTAGAATTTCCGCAGGCAGCCACGTGCTTGAAGTGTAGCCACAATGAAATGAAGCACGCAGCCATAACAAAACCTATATTATGCTTTCATCATAAATTTTCTGTCAGACAGACACTAAACTGCTCCTTGGCAGCTCTTATCCCTCTCAGAAAATTTGTCCTAAGCAATCATCAGCAGAGGAGACAGCATGCAGAGCTGAGTAAACCAGTACAGAATAACAGGACTGAGGACATCAGGGCCGATCAAGTGGGTGCAGTTGGCTATGAGATGAACAGATGCTTGAGGGAAACTAGCAATAAGTCAAAAACAATGTTTCAAAAAAGCATATCTCCCAACAGATTCCAGTAAAATATGGGTCTGTTTTTCCTGCAAGCTGTATACGGAAATAGTTGGAAATCTTTAGATTTTGCATGCATTTTCCATAGAGACACAATGCTTGCTCTCCATTCCAGCTACAGACCCTAGGAGAAGATGATATTTGGAAACATCTACATCATGAACTGGTTTCCAAATTAGGTTAGCATTCTTACTCTTTTATTTCCAGAAAACAGGTAGAAAAGTCCTTTAATTCTCCTTAACAATTGCTTAGCTGAAAACAGAATATATGTTTGTGATTTCAGGATATGACTAACATTTGTTTCAGTTTTCAAAGGTTCAGAAGGTGGAGATTTTTTTAGGTTTAGCTAGTTACTAGAAATAATTTAGAAGACACTATGGTCTCGCAGAGATAAGCACGGGAATACTGTACTGCTTGGTTCTTTCTGGGACAGCAACCCTTAAAATGTGTTGTTACTTTTGCTGTTGGCAAATAAAGCCAATGAAGAAATGCATAAAACTGAGAACAGAAGATACATTTAATAGGTAAGAATCTAAGGTTTCTTCTATCCCAATTAGTGTTATAATTTAGAAAATAAAAATGAATTGGTGTCATCAGTAAGATAACTTATATACAGAAACAAGAGGAAAACAATCCGTTCTGAAAGTATGTATGCCACATTAAATCTCTTCATCTAGAGTTAAAAAGTTTTTTTAACAGTATTTTCTTTAAAACTTTTAAATTGATTTCACTTAGGGCTTATTCATTCAAAATCTTTTCTTTAGTGATGTATGTTTGATATATATGTCTCTTGTGGCTACATTTCAAGATATTTAGGATATTTTGTGAAGTCAGATTATTATCATTTGGACCAAATGTATCATATTAGCAGCATAACATAAAAACCCCATGCTTCACAGTTAAGAAGGTGGACATACTGGACATTTCCTGTAACATTGAGATAACACATATAGTTTCAGAAATAGATCACGTTTGCAGCATTGCCATGTGAAACTGCTGTGTTTTTATCTTTGGGAATTACTATGGTTCTTGCCTGAAAATAAGTATAGAGATCTGTGGGCTACTGAACTCAGACTCAAAGGCATAACTAAGGGAAAAATATCTTGATAAGAAGGGACAAGCCTCGCAATTGAAAATGCTTTGAATAAAAATGTTGCTAGCTTTCAAAGAAGATATTCTCAACAATATCTTGAGGTATGTGCCATAATTTGCCTTTCCTCTGTAACTTATTCTATTGTACCTAGAAAATCTTTCATTAAGATCAGATCAGATCAGAGATAAGTGATGCCTTAGGTTGCAGAGAAAAAGTAAGTTTCAAATTTCTATGTGTCTGATTTCCTTTGCTCTCAACACACATAAAAATAGGTTCTGACATTTTAAATGCAAATTTCTTTTTGTTTTTAAAATGTTGACTTTCTGAGTGTCATTTAAAGGAGAAAGAACTATTTACTGATTTGCTTTCCATATGTTTTAGAAGAAATCTCTTCTACAAATGTAGTACTGTGATGAGTTGTTTCTCAATGCTGAGAACTAGGCCTGGATATGTCTAGAGTAGCAGTTTATTTTTCCTTCTGGCCACAGTAACCCTGGGCCTCCAGAAGGGGAAATCTGGGATTGCAACCCCCTACTGTCACTGACATCAGGATGCTCTGCAGCAGTAACCACCTCTTGTATCTCAACATGATGGAGGCAAGCTCATCTGTACTTGAATGATACTTTGTTATTAACTTTAAAGGATTTTGTATATTTAAGCCATGTGGGTAACTCCAACTAGCTGTTTAGGCTTTATTAAGTTAGTGTGTCAGAGGAATTAGGGGTTTCAGGCCTCCACTAGCACCAGTGTAGGGGAGATTGTGCCACATTTCAACTGGGCTACAGTGCAAGTGCTGTGTCACCTCCCAGATTACTTCTCAGTCCCTTCCAATATATTGCCAATGACACCATACAATACCAAATAATCCATTGAGAATATTTGTCTAATTAAATAATATCCAGGTTGAAATTCCATTAATTTAAATAATTGATTCATTGTTAATTCTAAATATGCTGGTCACAAAAGTTTCAGCGGACCATAAAATTGAAAAAGGATCATTTGGGTCAAACATGATGTTTAACTTAACAAGAAAAGAACTGTTTAAATTATGTTTTTTTCTTAGACCAATTTTATTTTCCAAATAACTGGGAAACAATGAGGCTCATTTTGTTTCCATGATTCTGTTTCTTAAACAACTATTATGGATTAAAAGTCCTTGTCACTAGCTCTATTTAGAACATAAGTCCTGTTAATAGAGAAACCTTTGGTAGTTCTGGACAGGATGTGAAAGAATTATGATGAAAGTAATTGAAACTTCAAGGAGGGAGAGAGTAAGTAACAGTGTAATTACATGAATTGGAATTATTCCAGGTCTCTACAACTAGAAAATGCCATAATGCTACTTAGCAAGATATTTCTATTAAAAAAATTATAAAAGTTTCCACAGTTGTGCAGCAACAAATCTTCAGTCTCTAGCATTCACTCTGACTGACCTTCTATTCCCACCTGAGCTAAGTAACTTCCCCCCCCCCTTCAAAAGAATGTTTTAAACTAGTCTATTCCCGAAAGAGAACAATGCCTTTTCCTGGAAATCTTCAGCCGTTTTCACCACCACATTGACTTTCCTGTTTAGAAACAGATCCCTAGTGAGCAGAAATTCCTCCACATTAAAATCCCACCTAATTTTGTTTCCAGTTTTCAAGAAAAATACATTCAATGTATTTCTACTTATAGTGCTTTTATAGTAAAACTTTATTATACAGTCTAAAGATATATTGGACCAATTACAATCAAACATTATACACTAATGTTAGAATAATATTGCAAGCTATTATATTATATTAATTACACAAATAACTCTCTACTGGCACAATCTCTTCCTTAATGGATTCTTTCCTACTAGTGTTTACTAAGTTCTAGAAGTTCCAAATCTATTGCAAACTCTAGAGTAAATTACATCCATAATTATGTTTATAGTACAGTATGTAATACTTTTGTGTATAAATACGCAATATGTATTATAACACATAAAATGCAATTCTTTTATTTTACCAAGTCTTCAGTACTATATGGATACTTGTGTTGTGGTGGCACAGTGCATACTTCAGATCAGAGAAAACAGGATTTTCACTGATCTGAAAATATAAGAAACTGTACTACCTCAATCTCTGTCGTTATAAAAGGAATTGTGATGATATCATTAAATACATGGTAAAGAAAGATTTGTAACACAATCCCTCAAAAAGTATCAAAAGACATAGAACATTTTTGTCTAAGCTACTTTACACTCATTCTTCTAGGGAGAGCGACAATAATTTAATGTCAAAAATCAATTTACTTTGATTGAGGTACTTGGGTTATGTTATAGAAAAAACAAAGGTAATAAATCGCATTTCCCATTTTCTAGGAATATCCTTGATTTAATTTTCCAGTTAAAATCTAAATAATACTTATTGGCTAACTCTGGTATGGGACTGGGCCTATTTCATTCCAAGCAGTAACAGTTAAGGTGTGATTGAGTCAGGTATTTTAGAAAACACATTTATACACATTTAAATTCAAATATTCAAAATTTCAAGGCTGCTAGTCTGCCTGAAAGTGTAGCACGGGATACTTTAAATTGCATTTGTTCTAAGCCTAAGGAGCTACAACTTTAATAGAAAATATAAAAGATGAAACTGCTGGTTTTGGCAAGAGCTACCTTGTGTTTGCAGTCATAATTTTAGATTTAGATTTTTGTATTTAAAAAGCATAGAAGAAAGTCTATAATTCCTCTGAGAAATATTCCTTGAATTGTCATCAACTTTTACAGGTTAATCAAATAGAATACATTGTTTAGCCAAAGAAACATAGAATATTCCAACCATCTGTCGATTCTAGTGTTAAGGGAAACAAAGAGAAATAGAAAAACAAGAGCAGCAGAAAAAAGAGCTAAGACTTTTTACTGATGGTCAGGTTTTCAGTTTTCTGCCAGGATTTCAATTTGGAAATATGAAACCTGATAAAATTATTCAAGTAATGCCTAGCTACTACTGCTTATTAAGAAAGTGGAATGATGACTGACGAAACAAGCAGGTTGTTTGATATTGGTAGCAAAAGAGTATTGTCAAGGCTTTCTTAGTGTTGGCTTGTATTTAATACTACTAAGCTGATTTATACAGTACTTGGTTCAGTGAAGACACAATCCTTTTTTGCAACATCATAGTAAATGAAGAGAATGTGAAGAGTCACTTTTTTGAATTTTGTGTGATTTACTTTGTATAGGTAGCCTGGTTACCTCATAGTTGTTGCGCATTTTGGTGATCAAATAAGTATTTTTACAATATTAAAACTGGTTGTAGTTTTTCAAGTTTTGCAGAAACTGCTGCATACTGCCAAAAAATTAGACAATTTTTTTTTCCTAAAATTTCCTAAAAACAACAAAATCTTTGTTGTTATTCTTTTGTTAATTGAAATTATTTTGGAATTGTACTTGTAATGCTTTTATTGAGTTTTACACACTGCCTTTGCCATTGTACTCAGTGTATCCACTTTTGAAAACTAATGACCTGAGTTAATGTGGACAAGATCTAAATGTCTGGTTCCAGGAAAGACAAATATCTAAATGTTCCAATTTGCAGTTAGGAAACCTCTATACCAGCATGTCTGTGAAATACTGCAGCGAATGCACAATAAAAGCTTACAGATTTTAATTTTTGGGGATAGGGGAAGGAAGAAAAGAATAACATTTTTTAAAAGGGTCACGAAACATGAACATAAAGTTTATGGTCTCTCACTAAAACCCCCAGATATACTGAAGTCCTTTCTTTTTTTCAGATATTGTAATGGAATTTGCTTTTTTCCCAAGCTCTGGCTAGGGCATTGCCATATTTCATCTCTTCTTTTCTGAATGCTTCCCTTTCTCCCACCAAATCAATTTCTTTTCTTTTCTTTTTTTTTTTTTTTTTAAGATAAAACACTAGAACACACTCTGTTGCAGTTCTGTAATATTTCAGCAAAGCTGTTTGGATTTTAATTGATTTACTGTAAGTGGTTTTGGGTTTATATTGTTGGTACTTTAACATGCAAAATCTTCATGTAGAGGATGTTTTTATATGTTCATGTGACTGATTTCTCACTACAGTTTTAAATTTTATGACTTGTTACAGAATCTTACTTATCCATGTCCTGGGAATCTGTCATATAAATACTTTTATTGGTCTGAGTTTTGGTGCCCAATTAAAGATACTCTCAATGGCTGGAGAAATTATCATCAAAGTCCATGGATAATGGCTTCTAAATGAGCTGCTGGAAAGACACTTGATATTCACCACAAATTTTCTAGAAGGTATTCTGAACTTTCAGGACAGGAGATATGCACTTCACTAAAGAAGGAAAGCATTTAATAAAATATAATGAATTGTCATTGTGTGAGAAGAGGTTGTTTTCTAAGGAAGAAAAAAGAAAAATTATGTAGGATGCTCTGAAAAATGGATGAATAACTGTGAATGAAAATATAGTCTAGAATATCTCTACTTCAGATTACAACCCTTTTCAATGTTTTGCAGAAATAAAGACATCTCTATAGTTAGAATGAGATCTGTTTTCTGACAAAGGGGAGTAATTTTGACTTAAAACCAGATGAGTCTTTGTAGATGAGGAAAATTTCTCTTCAGCTTAAAAATGGGAAAAGGATTATTTTTCCAAAATTGATGTTTGACTGAGAGGAAAAATATTACAAATTTGCTTTTTTACTTATTTACTGTCAACTGTTATATGTATTAGCTTGTTTTGCAGAGAGCAGCCATCTGAATACTTATTCAAGTAACGTAAGGACTTGTCATAACTGTGTTTGTACAACACTTTTGGAAAAAGATTGACATTACACTGCTCTACATTAAATAAACTTCTAGGATTTGTCTCCATATATTACAAAGAGAAATAATTAATCCAAAGGGAGAATTTTTAAGGATCTTTATATAAAAAGCAGCCAATAGTTACAAGCACGATGTACAAGGAAGCAAAGAGTATCAAAAGACCTGATCAAAAGCACATCTGAGTCAGTAGACAGATAATTATTACTTTCAATAAATTAGAAATACGTCCCTATCTGTATGTAATATAGACATCTTCCTGTTTCAAGCTCATTCAATAAACTGGCTTTATGAAAAGAAATGTAGCATGTGCAATACTGAACATTGTACTAGATGCTCAAGTCTTTATTGTGATATCAGAAATTTTCAAATACAGTTGGAAATGAGATCATACTTTTAAAAAATAAAATTCTCCAAATGTCTTCACAAGTGCATAGGTTTTAATTCAGTGCTCTTATTTTACAATTTACTTGTAATAAACTTTCCATTTTTTATGTTTCCTTCTTTATCACATTTATTTTTTCCAGAGTTCAGGAAACGTATTACCTTGTCTCTATTGCCTTGTAATTAGTGGTCTTTCATCCCATTAGGACCTATTTATGTACAGAAAGATGCCCTATCCCTCTCTTTGTATTCACCTAAAAGACAGAGATATAGCTATTATTGGGGTATTTATTAAAAATAGATGGATAAAATGAACAAAATATTTTTTTAAAAGTCCTACTTTGAAGTTTTATTTGTTTACTCAACTTTTTTTCCCATGGTATTGTCTTTGTGTTCTACCATCAGACATTGTCTTCAGTAAAATCATGGTAATGATTTTTCTCTGACAACTTTCATTCTTTTTATTTGCTAACAGCTATCACTGCTCACATTGTTCAACACTCATTATCTATTTAGTTCTATAACAATTATTTCATATTTTTAATTTAAATCTGACTTTCTATTATGTAGATAATTATTTTTTATTCAATATCCTGTGAAAAAATGTTTATTTTAATATTAGGTTTTTTGAGGCTTTGATGATATCTAGTGCATAATTTCCAACGATTATTTTTATGAAATTAGGATGTCTTCTCAGGCAACCTCTGTGGTTCTTAAATGTAGTATATTTACCATTTAAAAAATTTACTTTGTAATACCAAATCTTCTAATATCATATCTATGTATTCATTATCCTTGTTGCACTCCATGCTGCCTTCTCTCTATTTATTTGTGTGTGTGTACACCACAGCATTACTACTTCCAAATAATTTTTATACTCCAAAGAGCACCCATCTGCCATATATCCTGTAAGAAACTTAACAGCCACGTCTTCAAAGATCTCTAATAAATTATTAAAGCAATTATTCATGCAAGTCAGTAAACTCTCTTATAAATATGTGTGGCCCACTTGCATTGTAAGTTTGAAGAAGTTGCTTTACAAATAATTTACATATATTCAAATTGGAAGAAACAACAAATGTTGTAAATGGGTTACCCTATTAAATCTGTGCACCAAACCAGTGGTTCCAACCTCTAACTCCAAATTATTAATTCTGTTTTCTCATAATTATATGCATATAGTAATTTCTCAGAGACCAGTTCAGTTTACCTTACTCGAAAGTACTTTTTAAAAATTAAAGATCAGTAGAATCTAATAACTGGAACACAGTTCCCTAAGAATTTTAGGAGGACTCTACTAAAAAATTAAACACATTTTTGCTTATTGTCACACCACCTGACATAAACTAGTGCTGTGAGTGTTTATGAACCATATATGCTTTTTTGATGGGTAGCAAACAGTTAAACAAAAGAAATATGCATAGCTTGCCTAAGAAAAGCTACATAAAATAAATATCGAAGTAGCAACTAGAACTCAGCATTCTGTCATTTTTATTATATTTAGTTCACTAGAGCATAAAACTATTTTAACTATAATGAACAGACTTAATTTTGGAGGTTACCAAAATAAATTCTGATTTGTTATCCAGGGTTTGGTAATAGAAATGAGGTATTACCTATGAGCTTATATTCTTCTGTTTGTTAAAGACTAGTATTCACTTATTCAACAATTACTGTGAGATCAGTCACACCTCATGGTTCTCTGAAATCTGTTAGTTCCTTACGAAACTGAAACTTTATTCTACTCTTGAATATTTTCCATTTCTTAGTTCTGATGACAAAAGGTTAATTAATAAATCTAGTAATCAGCTTTAAAAACAATTTTCTGAAATTATAGTGGTTAGTTAAATGGAGACTGATGACTCATCACCATTTTTTTTTAATTCTTAGTTGTCATTTTATTTAGCCAAATAGTAAGTTCTTTATGTCCAACTTGTTTCAATAGGATTTATGTCTTCTGGAAAAGTGGCCTCATGTACGTGACTTCCAGTTCTAGTAAAAACATCTCTGTAATGGAAGATAGATTAAAAGGTTATAAAAAACTGCATTTGTTGAAGACCTTAACAATGTGAAGCCAAAGGGAAATAATCAGCTTTTAAACATTACCACATTTAGAAAGATAAATCGTGTTTCATCAGGTAACGTATCTTGCATAAAAACAAGATTATGCAAGAGCAATCATCTAATTTGAAAATTTTTAAGGAGTTGAGCATTAAATTTAAAAAACAACCCATTTCTTGAAAGACAGGTACTCATGGTGACATCTACAGATAGCATTGAAGCACTGGGTGCTGTTTCATCCTGGAGAACACAGGATGAAAAACCATTCACGTGGAGTAACTAGCTGACTAAACTCTGCACTTTACAGTCTATAAAAAGTGTTAAATGCCATACAGACAAGGTCTTTCCATAAATAAGTTAAAGAAAGCATTTTTTCTCTGCTGTGTTTAACTCAAAGGCTATAAAGTTTCAGCTGGGCAGTACAATCCTACTTAGAGGAGAGGTACTTTGAGCTTCTTCTTGCCTCTCAACACAAGAAAGACCAGGACACTGTTTCTTTGAGAGTGCTGAGTGTCTTTTCGTGTCACAGAAAAGGCTTTCCCGTTGGAACATAATGAAGAGACAAGGAGACAGAGGACCTAGTAGAGACAAAGGCTGATTTATGCCTCACCAGTGGCAGCTGGCAGCCAGAGCAGCTGCAGTACCCGTTAGCAAGGTTCTTCTTGGCAAGGCATGCAGGGTTATGCCCACCAGGAGTGAATTACAGCCCTGGAGCCACTCTTCCTGATCAGGGGAGGGCCATGAGTGATGCTGAGATAGCTCTGTGATAGCTTATACCTTGGTGGACTTTCTAGATCTCCCTTCAAGGCAGGGTCCTTGCTTGATTTCAGATTTGAGTCAGGTTCCTCCAGGCAGGGACAAAATGAGCAAGAGCCATCTCTGGAGTGTCATGGCTGAGCTTAAGCCATGTTTTTGATATAGTAGGTTTAGTCTTTGTTTGGGGTTTTTTAGTGGTTTCATTTTTTTTCTTTAAATATATTTTTTGCATATTTGATATAGGTTCACTGCGCCTTTCTAGATTTCCTGCTAGAGATAAAATAGAGAAAAAAGTTTGGAAGTGTTGGGTACAGAGCAAAACTCTGTTTCCCTTGTGCTCTGTGGATGAAGACAGAGGCTGGGATGATCTCTGTTTTATACTTGAGAGCCCTATGATCTCTGGCTACTAGAGTACATTACAGTATCCTGACCATTAACTTTTAATGATGCACACCATATTGGCTGTGAGGTATGTAAAGTCAGATGTAGTCTACCCCATCCTCCAAAATTTTTTCTTCTATTTTTAAAATTTTTTAATAGGAGGCATTCAGACAGGTAAGTCAAATCTCCCTCCCTCATCCAGATCCAGTTTAGGCAGAATTTAAACAAACTGATTGCAGAAAATTTTGACACATAAGTAGACAGGGCATGTATCACACAATTTGGATGGACATTATGAGGTTGTGTTTTCCTGCAGGTACTCAAAAAAGCCTCTCTGATTTTTTCTTGGTTTCAAACTCCTCTAAACTGCCATGCAGGATTATGGCTGTATGATGACAGTCTCTCAAGCTTTCTATTCTAGCTTGTGGACAGGCCCATCCTAGGCATAGAAGTTATAGCTATATGTATTTTAACTGACTCAAGGGAATTGTAATAAGCCCTTTGAAGACAGTGTTCAAACCTTTAAATAAATTAATATCTATACCATTTCTGTAGAAACATACCAAATAATGTTTCACAGCCATTGATCATGCTCTTACTTGAAATAGACTTCTTTAACAAGAAACAAGGCTGAAATTACCAGAAACTCTAGAGAAATAGCCACTAAGTATAAGTGTGTGTTTCCAATTAGTACTTCACTGCCTTTCAAAATGGATGTACAGTGCTTACTAATTTTCTGCCATCCTTTTTTCTAGGAGATAATATCAGTGTTCACTGCTCTAAGAATTTTGCTAGGTTAGATGAAAATCTTTAATCAGAGACACATAAGTTACAGCATCATGTAGAGAGAAACACTGACATTACTGATATTGTGCGATGCATTATACACTGCCATTCATTTGAAAGTCTGTTGTACCTTGCCTGACTATGGAAGGCCTGATAAGATAGGCCAAAAAATAAAAATATATGTTGGCAGAAATCTGCATGGCTTAAAAGATTTAGCACACAAGTTACAGAGCCAACTAGACAACTTGATGGTGTTTCCACCTACTTTGGACATCTCCATATGGCCCATATCTGCAACTAACAATAACCATCTTTCAGCAAAGCACATTCACTCAGAATCCATGTACTTCCATAGAAAAATCTAAACATACATGAACAGTTATGTGTTTATAAAAGTAGTGATTTTCTGCCTATTAAATCATTCTGTGGAATAATTCTTAATTAGAAAATAATTAAATTATTATACAGAAAACATTTCCTTGGTTTCTACAATGTTTGTTGTAGGAAAACATATGCAGAAAGCCCTGATATTTATCTTTTATTTGAGAATATTTTATGGATGTTCATGGAGAAAAAATCCTTATCACTTACCTACTTTTCATTATAAATGTAGATAACCAACCAAATACTATATTTTTTCTGGGATTTATATTGATTCACCCTGCTGTGAATACAAATTATAGGATATGACATCAAGATAATAAGACAAAAAAAGGAAAAAAAAACAGGGGGAAAATTTCTTTGTTTGCAAATCTGGGGCATTAATTGTGTTCTTGTGAGGCAATCTGGATGAAGCTTCTGCTAAGCAAATTAGATACAAACTGAAGGTGAGGGCAAAAGGGTCGCCACAGCAAGGGAGCATAGAGTGACAGGCACTGGGACCTCCGATGCATGGCTTGTAGAGCAGATGTTCACAAGGATGCAGTGATTATTGAACTGGTAATAAAAAAGCATCAGCTTACAGGCAGCCACGATGGATGCTGGTAATTATAAAGCATCCCCTGGGAGGAAAATGACACAAGTCAGCCGCATCTCTGCAATCACAGGGGCATAATTAAAGCTCTAGTAACAGTTGTTAATAGGGTGCAAATAAAACAGGGGGAAAATTTGAACACAGTCTTTTTCTTTTTTAAAGAGACGGCAAAGGACAATGTAATTACAGGGACTGCATGGTTTTTAATTTCATGATACAGTAAAACAAAGACCTTTGGTGTATTTTATACACACATATACACATCATATCAAACAAAGCAAAAGTGATTTAGACTTTGACTCTGTGGCATGATGGGGAGAACAGATTTTTTTACCAGAATGTTTATATTTTAATTTTCAAAATGGGCAAAGCACAAATATGTAAAGAAAATGTCATATGTGTAAATATTTGGCCATTCCATCCTCACAGGAGAGGTACAATGACAGTTTTAATGTTTAGCTATTCCTATTGACATTATTGTAGACACAATAATATTAAGATACTAGCAAAGCGGGTCATACTGTCTTTTATTAGACCCTCTGGTAAAAGCAGACAAATTCCCAATTTTTCTACTGTTCAGGTATTTCTCATATATTTAAAACATACTTTTGGTATCCAAAAGTGTAACTGATATGTCTGGTTGGGTTTAATGATCCATGAATACTCTATGCATTCCACATCAAGCACACTTAGGGCTCAGACACCAATTTCAGTAGAAATCCTTATGAAGTATTAGCTACATAAAAAATGTAAAATCTATCCTTCATATACAATAAAGACCAGTCAATCACACTTTGGCACAGAGTGATAAAAAGTGTCTTTGGTCTAAGTATTTCAAAATTCAAGTGTTTTACCTAACATCGTAATTAGTCAAAATACCATATAGCTGTATTTCTCAGAAATAATTGAGTCTGCAAGTTTTTGGAGTCTCTCTAACCCATTTTATTTGAATGTTTTTGAAACTTTGTTTTCACATACCTGATGATGTAACTGGTGTACCAGTTTTTCAGAGCTTATTTAAGAAACATATTCTTCTCAAGGCATCTGGTATTATAAGGCTTTAGTATAACACTAGATTACCTTTCTTATTGTCATTTGCAATTTTCTTGCTTTCCCTCTTCTCTGGGGTGTTCCCCAGCAGACAAAATTGCAGAGCTCTTACATTTTTTCTAACAGACAACATACAGCACCACATTTTGGTAAGCTTTTTCAAGCTCTATTAATTAGCTAATATTCAAGGGCTTTCAATTTTTTTCCCCTCTTCCATCAGAAGGATACCCTGATGATGATTAGTGAGATATATATATTTGGCTATAGCCAAACTTACTTGTTAAAAATGCACAGAAAGTGTGGGTTTTGTGAAAACAGCATAAACACTAAGGAAAAATCTTCATTATTCTGAACCTTTTTTTATAGCAAGAACAGGTTTGCCTGAAGGGAACTATCCTTTTCTCTGTTTTCTATGGTGTTCTGTACTTTGTACTCTTGCAATGTCAACTTTCTTTTGTTTCACTGTTCCTTAAAAACATATATACCTACAATGGAAACCCAAATCCTAACCCGTCCCTTGAATTTTAATCAGTGACTCATTTAATTCACTGCTACCAAAACATTTAACATATTGGTTGATTATTGAAGTTTGTTTTTTCAATCGTTAAACAGGAAAGAATTTAGCTTTTTCTTTATTAAGACTAAATGAAGGGATTTCAGCCAGAACTGTGATTGATGTCTGCCATTAGTATCTGCTGCATATCAGCATTAAGATAACATTAGAAATCATTGATAACCACCAATGTATTCTATTGAACAAACAGCCAATACTAATTGCAGGAGACAACTAACAGGTTTAATGTAAAATACCTCATGCAGCATTTAATGGAGAAAACCTGAAGATAATTCAATCAGATGTCAAGTGCTGTGCACGAAATTTAAAAAAGACCAAACATTAATCTAAGCAGAAGGAAAGATAAAATCACAACTGGTTTGCTAAGGTGAAACTATTTAAACTGACAAAATGTTTAAAATTATGATATTAATCATATTCCAATGAACGAATGAGAAAACTTCAGAAGAATAACGTAATTAATTACTTAAAATTTCCCATTGTGCTGTGTTTCGCTATGGTAGAGTTAATTTTTTTCACAGTAGCTAGCATGGGCTATGTTTTCCATTTGTGTTGGAAACAGTGCTGCTAATATGGGAATGTTTTTGTTGCTGCTGAGCAGGGCTTGCACAGAGCCAAGGCCTTTTCTGCTTCTCACTCCACCAGCCAGAAGGCTGGGAATGCACAAGAAATTGGGATGAGTCACAGCTGACCCCAGCTTATCACAGGGATATTCCAGATCATATGGCATCATGTTCAACATGTAAAGCTGGGGGAAGATGGAGGAAGGGGGAGGTATTCCTAGCTATGTTGTTTTTCATCCTGTTTTTTTTTTTTCTTGCATGTTAAAGAAGAAAAATTTTATTTGTAATTCTTTGCCAATTCAAAATAACACAGCAAAACTTCTGGTAGCATCAGCTGGGAAAAAATTTTATAATGAGATATTATTCTTAATGTGAGAAAATAGAATAACCTGTCTCAAAATCAAAATTAATTTTCAAAACTATAAATAATTGTTGTGGGAAGGTTATATAGCCTGAACCCCCTAAATTGGTAAATAATAAACACAAGAAACAAGTGTGTAAAGAAAGACTAAAGATTTGTATGTTCTATACGTTTACCCGAGATCCAGAGTACAGAATTGATTACATTGTGAATGTGCTAACTATAATAAAGTACATCCTAGACAACTCTTTCCTGTCATCTTCCCTATGTGGAAGAAATGCTCACATTTCATCACTCCATCTGACATGATAGATAAGCCTCACTGTTTAAAGAGTAAATATCCAGGAAACTAAGCTCCTCTGTTGGTTATGAGCATGTTCAGTCCTACTCCAATAGTACAACTATGGGATATAACTGAGAACATGTTTACTGCTGCATACATAGTTAGCACCCATTTCTTTAATTTCAATAGTTTCACCAATGTGAAAATGGCCTTGATGACATCAAACTGAAGCTTGATATTGATAGTACAGCAAAACTGAAATTTCATGAACTCTAAGGGGCTTTCAGTATGATTATTTTCAGGTATGATTGGACATTAATAATGTCACATACTTGCAGTTTCAATACTTGCAAACAGCCGAATTGTTCCCTTCTAGAAAACTGCGCAATCACTAACAGTGAAATAACGGATTCTCTATGCAGGAAATATAACGACTCTAAAAAGTCTCCCATAAGGAAAACTACCTGCAGACCCAGAGAACATTTGTTTGCCCTACTCTCAGATACAAGAAAAACAGCTAAACAGGAACTAGATTTATGCCTTACACATATGCAGATAAAATTTGTACCAAATTATGCTGATTTCACGAATAGCTCAAGGTGCAGCAGTGTTAATCATACACTTTATGCTCTTGATCAGCCAACTGAGTTATTTTTTCATCATGTGTTTTAAAGTATTTTAACACTGTTGTGGAATGGTACTCGCCCATTCAGTTTTTAGGGTCTTCTCTTCCATAGTCTGTGTTGTATTTTCACAGAAAGGACCAACTGGCCAAGGGATGTTTAGCTCCTGTTGCCTACTTAGGCAGTAATCTGTGCTGTTTAGGGATAGCTGATGACTCTGCACACTACAAGTTTGCATTGTGCTGTTGACTGTGGTTAAATCTGGGCTCTGTCATAACCGGCCATGTGTTAAAGTATTTATTGATAGTAATTAAATTTTTACACATTTGCTTAGATTTTCAGCAGAAAAATGCATGTCTATATTTATATTAACATACTTCCACTTGCATTCAGCTCTTCACGATATCTTTACTTTCAAATTAGCTATTAGTTATTAATGTTATGGTATCTGTTAGTCCATTTGCCAGCTAGTCAAATTCCTATTTTGTTGCATTTTTATTTGTAGTACTATCAATAGCCTCATCTGGTACCTGCTATTTTCATAGAAAAATATGCCTTTTCCACTTTAAAAAGTGCCTTTCTAGCAGGTTCTTCTTTTTAAGAACCTATATCCTTTTGAATTTTTTGTTGAATTTTTTTGCCATATTCTATTTTTTTTTTGATTCTTTCAATGAAATCCCTATCAATAATCTATTATTAAGTTGTTTTGCCCCGCAGTTGCTTTCCTCATCTCCAAATGCTCTGTGGTAATACTTGCTAACAGTAAATGTTGCAGTTGTCACCTACAGTTCTGGAGTTTGGATTCCTTTAAGATAAAAGAGTACATTTGGTTTCATTTTAGCACAGACCTTTGTGACAAATTTGTGTACAATTTATAAGTAATAATGTACTGATAAGAAAATTCTGTTTCTGTTCTGAGTTGAACAGTGTAAAACTACAACAGAATATTTCCCCTTAATGGCTGATAGCAGCTATCACCAGTAATTTGTCATACAATACTACTTTTCTTACTATGCAGCCACTGTTCATAGTGAGTTCACAGTAAGTTCAAAGAAAAGTGGAGTACGTGTTAGTGAACATAACAACACATTGAAAAAACTTATTTTATGTCTCTGTGACTTCCTTATAGTGTTGTGTGTCTTTTGAAATGTTCTATGTTGTCTGGACTAGGAAACATTTGATTTCAACTACCACCAGTGAAGCAGCAGTACTCCTCCTGGCCTTGTAGCTTGTTGTAAATAGCAGAGAGGATCTGCATTGGATGATGATCCTAGGCATTATACGCTGAAGAACATTTATATTTTAAAAATATTCCACCTGCTACTAGTTGAGTCAAACTATTTTTCTAATGAACTAGAAAAATAGGGCAAATTCCTTTTAACTAGAAATGATCATAAATTGCAGGACTGCCTGTCAAAAGGCTTACTTGATATCCCTAATCAGTTTAAAGGGTAGCAATAATCTTCCTGGCAAAATCTGCATGAATCTTATTGTTTTGCCAAATGCTTGGTCACAGCAGAAGCCCTCTACAAATCCCACTACATAGGAATCCTTGATGTAAATGTTCCGATTTTAAAAACATCAAATTATCTCCAATTTGTTTCAGTTTATTTCCCTCTTGTGAATGGTTCTGTGCGTCAGATACAGCTTCATTTCTCTGCGTTAACCCACAGCAGGAGGGCAGATGTCACAGGGTGACTTTACTACCTGTACTTTCTCCTCTCTGATAGAACTAGTTCACATGCCAGTTTTAAATAGACTCCCCAAAATGTGTAATGGCCACCCCCCACTGAGATCTAAGTCAGCCCCTGTTCAATTGGAACCTGGCCAAAACTGCTCTGCTGTGATGCGGAGCCTGTCACGCTGCTTCTCCCTCTGATGTGGAAATGGAACTAACAGTCAACAAATCTCTTTAATTTGAGTTTCTTAGTTGGGAAATATCAGCCGGAATACTTTACTTAAAATACCAGCAGCCAGCAATAATGGCAAAAAGCCCCTTTCTAGTTCTCTGTTTAACTTTTGTTTAGACTTCCAAAGATGTGCAAAGCAAGGCTACAGAACTGTTGGTTTGCACAGGAAGAAAATGCATCACTCATTCACTTTCAATGAACAAACATCTCCTGAAGTAGCTCTACGACTCCTCCAATGTACTAATCTGTGTTTTTGAAACACTGATCTCTCTAGTTTTGCAAACGGAAAAAAACCCTTTCTAATATTCGTCCTAATATATTGCTAACATCTAATATTATGACTCTTTGATTTTTTTAGATTTAACCAGATGTAGAATGTTCTTACTGAATGTTGTGTTGCAACAAAAAGGCACATTGTATTTATGTACGGTCATAAATGTGCGTATTTATGTTACTTTAAATAAGGGTAAAATTTGGACATGATATTATAGAGATACAACACATTTCAAAATTTTCAGTGAACTTGACTTAAAAAATAAGATGAGGTGTGATGAATTGTGGATGAAGAGACAAAGGGATAGATGAGGTGAGAGTCAGCAAGTTGGCAGTCGTGGTGTTATTACTGCTCATTTACAGGTGTGGTTGGACAGAGAGTACGTGAGGAATACTGATGGAGGCAAACAGAAAACTGATTCACCAGGTTCTTTCCTAACATAATTCCCTCAAAAGTTACTTCTCTTCTCCATTTTCCAGTGGAAGCATGTGTGAAAGAAAACAGCAACAGAACATACTTTATATCACAAAAAAAGAAATAAAAACTTGTTTGCAGAAGTGGCTTGAAACTGACAGCCAGCCAGGGCTGACATGGTGGCTGATGCACCTCTTTGGACTTCCCTCATTTCAGCTAGACCAGCAAGGCTGTATATGAGTGCACAGGGCAGAGCACAGAAATGCCCAGATGTGTTCAACTGCTTCAAACATGCAGATGTGTGTAGGCAGATCACCACAAAGTGGAGACATAACTGGAAAGCCACAGCCTCGATTTACTTTAGGGGTTTTCTTGCTCTAAGGCAGAGTCCCAGAAGAAGTAGCACTTGGGAATGCCTGTCATACTTTCAGAAGTGAACATGTACTCCTGAGAGAGTATTCCCCATCTGCTCTAAGACAGATTTTAAACAAGAGCTGCAGAGTCCTTAAGTGTATGTTTTGAAATTACCTTGCAGTACTTGCTATAATCACTGCTGCTATCTGGCAACTTCTATTGTGATCAGCTCTTTAACCCATATTCCTGAGAAATAAGACTCTCTGGTTAAATGGGTCTGGGAAACCTCCATATTGGAGAAATGATTAATAAAGCAGTAATGTTCCTGAGATGGTATGTGGACAGTTCATACTAACTACAGCCGCTGCTATAATCAAAAACATGATTCTGCAGTCACCTAACACTGACAAAATGACTTTGATATTGGTGTGCTCTAAAGGAGAAAAAAAAAAAAAAGAAGCTAAACGTTCAGGATCCAATGCTTGCTACTGTGAAGGCGAAAGTGCTTTCTGAGTCATTAGGAAACCAACCAGGAAACCAACCAGCAGATTACTAAAAGAGAACTTAATTTCACCCTTCGCTTTGCTCCTGACCAGTCATGTGATAAAACCTTATGTAAGGCTTCACTTTAGTCATGACAAAACAGACATTAATAGAGCACATGGTTGGTTTTCTTTTTGATTCAGTCATCACAGTGCAAAAATAAAATAAACTTCTATAATCATTAACTTCTGTCATTTTCCAGATAAATAAGAACTCTCCAGATTAATTTTGTTCAAAACCAACAACAGCTTCATTTAAATTTGTATATTTTTCTTTAAATTCCAAATTTTTGAAAACAGTCTCACAACACACACAATTTCCCATAGACTTACAGTTTCCAGCGTGTGCAATCAAATCCACAAATTCTGTCAGTTTACTTAAATTTACATTTTTGGGGAATAACATATTTTAATGAAAAGCTTTGAAAAGCTCAAATGATCATCTTTGTCCTCACAAAATTCTGGGGAGCTCGATTAAGGCTTATGAACACATCTTGAGAATCTTTTGTTGCAGTTGCTGTACGAATGTAAGGATTTTTTAATATGCACATTGTGACAAAATCTCTTATATTCCTGAAATTTTACAATAGTCTGCCTCAGAGCGTGAACTTTTAATGTTGTAATTTAATTATGACAAATGGGAATATTCTATGGAAAGTCTTTTTCTAATCCAAAACAAAGAACAGAATAGCGAGTTTTTTAACAAAGCCAGTTTGCATAGTGAAAAAGAAGGGTGTTGTTACTCAAGAAGAGAATCTAATGGATGTTGCTTTCTGGTGGGTCATCACAATGCTTCAGGTATATTAATCTTTCCAAGGGAACACCCAAGGCAAAGTTTGGAATTGTATGTGTTTATATATCTGCAGACAAACAATTTTTGTAGTGGTAAGTATTTCCACCAGAACTTTCTCATGCACTATTTTTAAAATGGTTTTGTATTGCTTTTACTGAGCCTTTACTGTCAAAAACCAGCTTTCGTCCCAAGACTGGGCCCTTCTGTTCAGCATTTTTAGAGCAGTCAGGGGTCATGGTATGGGACTCCCATGCCTGCATTAATAAATTGCCATTTGCCTCTGCTCTACTATCCACTGCTCCCTCTGCAGCAACAGATCATATACTGATAGTAAATCAGATCCAGTATGTTTTCCTAATTTTGGTTTTGGGCTAATCTATCTAATAGTAAAAAAACATCTGGTCTAGTTTTGCTTTAATTCTGATCTATATAGCAGGAATCTGATCACCAAGGGACCAGTGGAGTCACACCAGGTCAAGTTTTTTACCTGCATGGAGTTAATGCGGAATCAATGTGAATAATAAGGTACTGCTTTATATTATGGTATGTCATTTTTATAGGAGTAACACCAATAATAAAACTTTGATATTACAGCAAATTTAGGCAATAAATTCCAGACAAGTAAAGAAACCCAGACTATGATAGAGCCAAGATACAAGAAAGCTGAGCAAAATCATTTTGGTGTGAAATTGGCTAGCCTCTCATATGAGTTTGGCAGAGTTTATGTTATAAATAATATATCCTTTTTAAAAAGGAAGTCTTGTAAGAATTTGGCTTTGTCGACTCCTGGTAAACCATGCATCATGAATATCAGTGTGACTACCATGAAAATTGAGAAAAAAAGTTGTAACATCTATAATGGGAAGTTGCTTTTCATCCCGTACTCAATCTGCTTAGGTAACCATATGGAAAAAACAACTCTGGTCTCATAAAAAAATTGAAAGAAATTCCTCAGTGTTTTTATTTCTGCTCTCAGTTGAATTTTACAGTACTTCCACATATTTTTGGAAGTATATTTCAATGTTTTCAACTTGCTAGAAACTATATTTTTAAATTTTGTGTCTCTTTCTATGCTGTCAAAATAGCATACTACTTTGTTTCCTGTGTTTTATAAATCTGAGAGAATCTCAGGGTCATCCTGAGGCAACATGAGAGAATATAAAAATTTTTTATAGCCTGGGGGTAAAAAAAAGCCTTTCCCAAATCAACAGTATGTTAGGGGACTTCTGCTCCCTAAAGTAACATTACTGCTTATGCACTCCTGGCTAAAAGTTCTTTTTTACTTGGCCTTAGGAAGAGTGCATAAACAGCAGCATTGCTTTAGTCAGAAGGAATTAATTATTGAAATCAATTATTGTTTCTTTCAGACTACTGCAATCAGTCCACAATGACTTGATGTAAAAAAAAAAAAAAAATCTTGCTTGCTGTTTTTGTGAAGGTCAAATCAAATAAATCAAAAAAAGCAGGTTTCTGCCATAAGACCTCTACTCCTTCTATCCCTACAGATTTTTTTTTTTACTTTTACTTTGCATATGCTGTGTTGGCAGGAAGGATAGTCACATTAGTAGTAGGTAGGAAACAGGTATTGTTTTGGTCAGGTAAATTATAGAATACACCCTATTTTTATCATACAAAACCTTATGAAACCAGATTTGCTTCTACATAGCATTTTTTCAGTATTCAAATCTGCAATAAAATGCTCCGCAGACCTACAGTTGGGGTTGCACACGAACACAGGGAGAGAGCTGGGTACTGTTCAAGCTCTCTCTCATGACACAGGATGCCCCAGGGCAGGCATCTAACATCTGATTTATACCAGGCCAGAATCTGGCCCTTTGTTTCTAACTAAGGTCACTGTTTTTCTTTCTTTGTTGTGATTAAAGGTATTTCTATCTTATTTCTCTTGCCATTAAACTCCTTTGAGTGAAAGAGAAAATTCTTTTTCCAGCTGTATTTTCTAGCACATTCAAGGCCACTGGGAAGACTATAAAGCACCCATGATTTTCAGCTTTTCTCTTTAATGTAGGTTAAACTACTGTCTTCTTTATTACCATCTTGTTTATTTTTTAGTTCTCTAGAGTCCATGCCTGTTTGATGTTATACTTTAGGCCTTACACAAAACCTTTCCTAAATATCTAGCTTTTTCTGGAAAAGGTAACTCTACAGTTAGAGGCTGCTCCCAGAATGGGTATTTCCTGACACCTGAACATTAACTGTCCGTGAACAACTAATGGCTTCTTCAAAGATGTGTCATAGAGGGCAACAGCCAGAACTTCCTGCAGTTACGAAAATACCTCTGTGAGCAATATTGGTTCAGGGTTTTCAGATCCCGCTAGAACTTGAACTTGCCACAGAGGACAAGAGGTAACAGCACACATGCTGCCTTCTTGTAAAATTCAGGAGGAGCTCTGACCTCTCCTAACTGCAGGATGCTGTCTGCTGATTTAAGTGCTTTGCCTTCATTAAACTTGGTGCTGGAGGAAACACATGAACACACATACACGCTGACAACAATATGTATTTTTCTAATTATTGACAGAAGGTGCTATTCAGTTTAATATTATGACCTGATGGGTTAAGGATTCTGCAACCTCTGAATTAAACACCTCTCTCTTGAGTGTCCTAATACATAAAATTTATATTTATGTATAACTACCTTAATATACCTATCAATGTGTTGATATGATACAGTAATTGTGGATCATATACTTGGATACTTCAAATTGGCATAACTCCGCTGTAGCCAGTGGTTCTGTTAATTATAACTGCAACTCTTTTAATTGCAAGAGTAGATACAGTTCTCCGTACCTTAAATTTCAACTTTGACAGCTGTTATCATATATCTACTTCTTGTTTGATAGATTACTTAAAGCTTTCCTCAGCTGGCCACACCCGTGCTGCCTGCTAGGCGTGCCAACACTGCTGACTCCAACATGGAATATATCACATTCCTCTGCTCCTGGCCTACAACAAGGGATTTACCACATAAAAACAAAGATTCTGTTCACACCCTTACAAAACAGATTCAGTGCTGCTTGAGAATGCCAACTGTATAAAACAGCATCTTAGTATTGGTCTGTGTGGCTTCTGAATCTGATGGTAGAGCAACTTCTGCTTCACTCTATAGGAGCTAAAGGCAGGCTGAGAATATTTCCTATCTCAGTATAAAGTTGCAGTTTAGTTGCTCCCTAAATGGTGTGATGCTTTCCTGGAGATATTGTCGTTAGTAACATTTCTAACTCTGAAACCAGAGTTGTCTATGTTCTTAAGTCATGATGTTTTTATTCTATAAGCTTCAGTACAGCTGATTAAACTTGGAGACATTTCTGTTTCCATTTACAGAAAATTCTATAGATAGCAACAACTTGTTTAACTGTGGAAGGTGTATTTGTCTTCTTCAGCTGATAGAAAAGTTTATTGGTTTTCTGGTCAGAGATTCTGTCAAAGAATACTGGTTCTCAAATTGTTGGTCATTTTTTGCTTCATGCAGTGCATGAAATGTGTTACTTATTTGATGATACAAGGGTTAGTTTAAAAATTCAGGATCGACTGAGTTCTGAGTGAAAAGCTGTCACATCCATGTATTCTCAAATAGCCTCACTATTACTCAAATATGACTTAGTGAAGAAAACTGCAGATACTTATTCTGGCTTTATGGATGTATGGACCTAATTCTGTGGTGTGGTCTGCTGGTACTAGTAAGGTACAGAATTTTGGTCAGCCCTACACAAGCACACAAATTATTGACAACTCAAAAATATTGTACATGGAATACTTGAAAAGATGCAGAAAAAAAAAATTTCAGACCTTTACATGTAGCCTTTTGTAACATGCAAAATATACTGAAATTAAATCAATAACAAAAAAAATCACTGCATCTCCTAAAGAAATACAAATTCCAGAAGATCTTCACTATAATTTTAGTTAACAAGAAAGTGATCTAAACACCACTGATGACACTGTTTATTCTTCATCTCTGTTTCTGTTTCATTTACTTACCTTTGCTGAATTTTTCCTGCCTGCTTTTCTTTTATTCGCTTCCTATTTTTTTTTTTTATCAGCTTAGTCAAAAGGGAAATGGAAGAATTTCTGGGACCATATTAGAAAGACTTCAGTAACACTAGGTGAAAATTCATGTCATTATGATTTTAATTTTATAATTATTTCATTAAACCTAAAATATAAAAGTCTATAAAACATCTAATTTTTTTTTCTTGCTCACCTCTTAAACTCTTATTTTAAAAGATTAATTTATGAGATCTTAATGAAGACTTCTGTATTTTGGATGACTCTTGAGATTTTGCCTTGTAATAAATAAAAAAGAAATAATAATGATGCTTTAAAAGTTTCACCTGAGATTACATTCCCATCCAGAGAGCCCTGCATTCTACCTGGAAGAAGAGGATTTAAATGCAAGGTCACTTTTTATTCTTCATATCATCACTGTTATGATTTTAGTGTATTAATGGTCTTTGCCATTTGTGAAGTAACCGATCCCTTAAATCAATAAGCATGCTCGGCTGCTTGCCATTAAAATCAATCAGTGCTACCCTTCTGTCTGATGTCATACTCAGCTGTAAATATTAAGAAAGCTGTCACCTGGTTTTTCATTGTGTTTCACCTTTCAGAACATAGATGTCTTCTCTATCATTGAAATGTAGAAGTCTTCTTAATTATTTCTGATATTTCCCTGTGGAACCAGGATCTCTTTAGGAACTGAAATAACTGTCCACTGTACTGAAAGGCATAATATAAGATAAATGGTTTGCAATTACTGATGTTTTAAAAATTAACACAACGGAAAAAATTGTGACATTATGAATAAAGACTGGAGAAATATATTTGGATATTACTACACTTTGTTTAGATATTAGCCAGTAGAATTCCCTTATACATCCATGGTAGAGTTTGGAAAATATGCAAGTCAGTTATGCCTAGATGGGACTGATTTGTATTTGGATTCAATTTGGAAAAATCTCATAAATGCACTTTCATGATCTTCTGATTGCTGTGTACATGAGACAAATGAGACAAATTCTGTTTCATTTATTTCATGATAAATGCAGAGAAATTAAAATTATTTCAGAGGAATTGATTTTCAATTCTAATGCCCAGAGGATCTCTTCATTGCTTACAGAGAGAAGAAAAGAACAAAGATATTAAAATTAGCACATGTGGGACTTAATCCACTCACTTTGACAAAGGGAAATGCAAATTATAAATGAGATAAAATAGACATATGAAAGCGTGCTTTTCTTGAAGCCAGCAGAAACTCTTGCCAGTGCTGGTGTAGAGGGTGGGATGATTTGGATTTCAGTGGGACAAAACCTTGTGGAGTGGTCCATATTTAGCCCTTCCCTCTTCTTGGGTTGCATTAACCAACTTTGGGATCAATGGGATTATGCAGAATTCCTGCTTTTTCTTGTGTCTAGGTAGTCTTTTTTCCATAATGTTCCTCTGCTGGACTAGATGAGGCACACATTCACACTAAAATATGATTTGCTGCACATTTGCATTTCAGGTTTGAGTCCTGTGGCCAAACACGCTTATTAAGGACTTAATACTCTGTGTGAAGTCTTTTTTTAAAAAATTCTTATTATTTTTAGTTGCTGCAAACTTGAGACTTAAATAGGATGTCAGAAAAAATTAGATGTGCTTCCCAATTACCAAAAATACAGTTAATCTATTTTTTATCTCCATCTCAGTGATATGAGAGGATCTCAAATAAATGATTTTGAATGACATGCACTTGAATTTAATTTAAACCCTTCAGGGTAGTAGACTGATATTTCTATGCAGATATCTTCTTGAACTCCAAAATACTTGACTATCTTTACAGACTGATGGTAAAATCTTTCTACTATGATAATTATAGAATCATAGAATGGTTTGTGTTGGAAAGAGCCTCAAAGACTGTCTTGTTCCAGCCCTCTGCCATGGGCAAGGCCACCTTCCACTAGAATAGGTTACTCAAAGCCCTATCCTACATGGCTGTGAACATGTCCAGGAATGGAGCATTCACCACTTCTCTGGGCAACCTGTTCCAGTGCCTCATCACACTCACCATAAAGAATTTTTTCTTAAAATCCAATGTAAACCCACCCTTTTGCAGTTTAAGGCCACAAGTCCTTGTCTTATCACTACACGCCTTTGAAAAAAGTCCCTCTCCACCTCTCTCGCACCCTCTTTAAGTACTGACAGGCTGCTACAAGGTCTGTCTGGATCCTCCTTTTCTCCAGGCTGAACAACCCCAACTCTGATCATGTCTGTACTACATACTGGGTATTTCTGTTATCTCTGAAATGAAGTATCATTCAAAAAGTGGCTCACTTATAGCTCCAAACTGAAAATAAGTTACATGTCTGACTGAACTTCACTGGAGTCTTATGTCACTTGAATACAAATGTCCAGCTGGTATTTTTCTAAAGGTAATCCTGATGAAATTTCCACGGGGATTTCTTACTAACCTGTCACTTCAAGCCTCAGCAGATGAACTGAAACTTCTGAAAAGCGCAGCACCTGTTTGTACTTTACCAGAGAGCTGATACAGTGCAGACTTTATGAAGGTAGTGGCATAAAACCAAATCCCTAAAAAGTCTAGGAAAAAAGCTGAGTACTCATGATATTGGGTTGTGAATTAACTGAAAATTTGAATGGAAAGGAGTTAGAACAGTCACTTAACTTTTACGTTCCCTCTGCTTGATGTTTCATTCTGGAATCTTCTAAATATACTCTACCAATGGCAGAAACACAGTCCAAAACTTATACTTTGCTACTGTAGTTTTACACTGCTACATAGTAGATGATGACTTCCGGCTTTCTTTGAAGCTCATAGAAAACAGTTCCCTGGATGTCACAGAAGTTATTCAGGAGATTTTAGGCAGTTTCTTCAATGACCTGTCTTTGCAGAGACTGCAGAACCTTCCATATTTCAAAGACAGCAATTTGTAATTTTCATTTTAGCAGCTACTTTTGATGGTGAAAACATATTCCCTAGCTATCTGACAAGGCTTCTAATTTAACTTCACCTTTTTGTTGCTCTAAAAGCTAATCTTGACCAGCTCTTTGCCTTGCCCTTTCCCTTTACTCTGATTTTCCCAAGAGAATTTCATTTTTTTTGCATTAAAATGAAACAAAAACTGAATTGTCTTTCTGAAATGGCCCTGTGATTTATTAGTGGCTTGAACTGGAGCTTCCTAGGCAATTCTATGGCAAACAGTAGTGCTTGCATGCAAAGAGATTGCTGTTTCTAGGGAAAACTCTAGGTAGATAAGACATCTTCCTTGAATTGTTTCTCTTCAGAGACTAAGGTACATGAAGAAATTCATTGCTTGGGTTATGTGGTAGGTCACATTAATGACTCCATTTCAGTCAAATCACCCCATGGACTGTAACAAAATCCATTTCTGATGTAATTTTAAAAATTATTTCTCATTGAGCCATCTTTAAGTTAGGTTGCCACTTGCTCAAAAGCTCAATTCAATACACTGTAATACAGTTTACTCTATTAATTTCATCAACAGAGATTATCCTTCATGAAAAATGGGTACTTTTCTCTCAAAGCAGCACATCTAGAGTCATGCCAAGCCTCTCAAGTCCTGAGTGAGTTTGCTTCTAAGCTAACATGTATAAGAAATACAATACTGGCAATTTTTATTATTAAGCACTCAACTTTAAAGAAGAAATGTATAGGATTTTAAGGTATGTGACATATTTTATGGATTTCGTATTTTTCCCTTTTTTGTTAAGCTTTTTCCTATACCCGTTGTAATAATTTTGTTTTTTCAGCATTTTCAATCACAATAGGTATTCTGTTGTGTTCTATAGTTTAATTTTCTCTGGTCTTGATGAATACTTTGAACTGCCTAAAGTTTTTACTCAGTTTTGTAGTTTGTTGGGGCTTTTTTGTTTAGTTTGTTTGGGTTTTTACTAATGTGTCCTTTCTCAATTGATTTGATTCTCTTTCAATGAATTTATTAATGTATTATTAAATATTTTCTGTCTTTAGAGAACAACTGCTTTGGAGGCATCGCAATTCATGTTAATAGTGAATTGCCTCATATTCTTAAAATCAGCTTGCAGTTCTTATTGTAATGATCTGGACTAAAAACACTGTATTGCTACTTAGGCATAGTTTAGTTTCAGAAATGAGAAAGAAATCTGAGGTCTTTCTTTTCCATAGCTAGTAAATTGTAAAATAAAAATAAACTCTATTTTCAGCAGTAAAATCTGAGGTTACAAATAAATTTATAAATTAATCTGGAGTCATTACAAAGAAGAAAAAAAAGCCATAATTTTTTAAATGGTTGTTCAGTGTTTCAATGAAAGGAATCCTTGAATGTAGTTGTCTCAGACTAGACACTAACATCCATGAACCATTATACAAATGATATCACAATCCCAGATTTTCCAAGGTGATTCAAAATATCCACTTATTCTACCAAAATGAGGAAAGTTTATCTTATAATTTTTTAAACTTCATTGCAATTATTTTATTATAGCACATATTCTCTGCAAGAGTTATGGTTTGATATGTTAAGAGGGCACTGAGATACTTTTTGGCTTAATGTCTAAAACTTGTCAAGATACAGCCTCTTCTTATGTTCAGGTTGCCCATTTGTATCTAATATGCCAGTTAAATGGCAAATGTTTGTTTGAATTTTTTGAGTATATTGGTAGTTTTAAAAGTGGTAATAAGCAGGTCTTCAGTCAACACATTTATCTAACCCAAATGTGGTCTCACCTTTTCTGATGAACAATATATAATCCTTACATAACTACAAGAAAAGCAACTATTGGACTGAGTTAGATACTAACCTGTTTGTAAAAACAAATATCTAATCTGGTCTTAAAGCTGCCCTAAACAACTTTCCCCAGTGTGTTATTCATTAGTTTTCACTAAAATGTTTCTCAATCACTGTGGTCCAGCATTTAAGACTATTGGTTCTTGTTTACAAAAAACTCCAAACAGACAAACAAACAAACAAACAAACAAACAATGTCTTTTTTTTTTTGCAGTGAGCAGAAGATGAGATACCAAAGCTATTTTACAATTTCAGCCAACTGTGCCATATTGCTTCCTGAAAGCAAGCTGAGTCATAAATGAATAACTGTGAATTTACAAACATCCTCTCGATTCATGTTGACATAAATGAATGAAATGCTAATTGATAAAATGTGTGTTGAGTTTTATTATTAATGATACATTCAGGTTTTTTCTTCTTTCAGCATTATTGTGCTTTCATGATTTCACATTACTGGGGCCAGAATTACTTGTGTACGTGTGTTCCATTAATTGTAGAGTAAAAATCCAACAAAAGATTGGACCAATCCAGCTGAGAACAGTCTCAGGCAGCAGCCAAGAGCCAGTGATTTGAAAGGACTGTATGTTCAGGCAAGTACAGTGTGGTATCATTTCACCATTTCTGGCAATAAGGATCAACAAACTAGAAGCTGTATCCAGATCAATAAAATTTAGTAGATCCCATAGTTCAAAAGCGTCACCGTTTGATAAAACATATCACACACACATTTCATAATACTTGTTTTGAACTTTTTGCTGGTAATTTAATTGGTACCTTGTAACTCTTCCATTATATATCTATAATGCCTCTCTCTCTGTATATATATATTTATCTATACATACATGCACATATATATATAGATAGATATAGATATGTGAATTGTCATTCTTCTCTTGATTCTATTAACATCTATGATATGCTTCTGTCATCTCTTTTCCAAAATGCAGACTCCTCATCTGCCTCCTGTGTAAAAACAGGATGAAATTAATGCCTTTTATTTGCTTCTAGTAGTAGTATATTTCTCTTGATACTGGGGACCAGTGCTGCTCATGCTGTTCAAGTGAAGTAGGTGTTTAAATACTCTGAGGTTTTGGGCTGTAGCCCATATACTCTTACTCCTTGTGTATCAAGACAATGGAGTCAAAAGTTTAATTATTTGCAGCAGTTTAAATTTATTAAGAACCTGAAGACAAAGGAGGATCTTATTGAAATCAAAAGCTATCAGATTATGTCTTAATAAATTCTATATTCACTCAATGCTTTTATATGAATTAAGTCTAACATGTTGACTTGCATGTTTAAAGTTAAGTTGAAAATAAGTGCTTTGTTGGACTGAGTCCCAGAAATCTGCTTCCCTGAAAGAGTCCACAGAGGTTCATCAACAAAAGTTCACTGCTGGTACAGAAGTTGCCTATATTTTGCAGTGAAACTCTGCTGACTTTGTCCTTGACCTAGTATATTCTACTTCACCATTTGGAAACTTTCCCAAAATATTTTTTTCAGTAATTTCTCAGACAATATTGCCTAAAATGTCCTACCACTCTTATCCCTTTTCATTAGAAACTCTAGCTAGTTACAGATGACATCCCACTTTTGCTCTTTCAAGTTTTAAACCATTATTTCTTTTGTCATTCATTAGAGTACTTTAAATAAATATTTTAAACTTTCTGTCTTTTAATTTAGTATTTAGCATTTAACATATTTTTCCTTCACATATACTTACTTTTACTTTTAATCATCCCTGCTGCTCTGTGTATAATATCTTTTTCACTCTCATCATCTCTTTGGGGACAGTACATTTTCTAAAATCTGATACCAACATTTTTTTTCAGTCTAATCTTCAGGGTCAGAAATAGTGAAAAGAAGTCCCTTGTTCTGGCAGGTTTTATAGCTCACCTGCCTGATAGAGTATGGAGTATAGAGTATTTCTCCCTACAGATCTAACTGATATATGTTAGGAGAAAACAGGGGCTAACCTAAAGATGTTCTTTCTCGTTACTGCTGATATGTTTGAAACTACACAAGGAATAATGCGCCTGGTAAATCTAAAGACTAATATAGTTTGCTCTTTCAATGAGATATAGTGAAGTAACAAATCAACTTTTTAGGGTTAGAAGCCTCTTGAGCTTTCTTTTTTTAATCAGACTATTGATTTTCTTGCAACATCCATTGTCTAAAACTTGATCACTGCCACTTTTCACCTTCATACAACAGGATGTACTGCAGCCTGAATAAAATATCTTGAAGTTCACAGAGCTCCAGATAAAAATAGAAATCTTGAACTTTTTTTTGGGTCAAGAAAAAAACACTCTTGTAAAAGAAGGGATGTTGCAAAATGTTTGTTGTATTTTACCACTTCTTCCTGTAAATACATTCATTAAGATGTTTAGTCACTTTGTAACAGGTATGCAAATGTTACAAGGCATACTTTATCAAGGCTCAAGCTAGCAGTGATGAACAGAGCTATTATGGGATGATACATAAAAGTTCTCATGCATACCATGTTTCCCCTATGAGAGAATTCATGAAAAGTAATCAGTATCAAAAAAGCCTTCTCTCCTCTGTAAAGCAACACAGTTTGAGTCCTGATAAAAGGACTTAACACAAAATACCTTAAAACAACATTACAGAATTTAGTGGCAAAGTAAATATTTTTAAATTAATTTATATCTCTTTCTCACTCTCTGTCTCTTTCTCTGCAATCAGACCCTCCATAGTTTAGTGCAGTTTTCTATTTTGCCTTTATTGGCTCATGATATTTTTCCAATGTCCTGTTATTAACCTGAAGCATCTTGCACACTATCATAAAAACAAAAGTACTTCTTTATTGAACCATATGGATAAAGAAGTCAACCCTGCACAAGTGTTTCAAGCCCAGTAGTATACAGCTGCTTTTAGGGTTTTTTTTTTATAGCTGTTATTCAGTTCCAAAGTCCCACAGGAAATGCTGCTTTTAGCTTTTCTTTAAAATCAAAAGATGAACCTCAAAAAACTTAGAATCAATTTCAACTTAATGAAAAAAGAAAAGAAAAACATACATTCATAAGAAACTCTCAATGACTCTAGAAGGTTCTAGTCCTCCTTTCTATACACTATGCCTTTTCTGGTAATTTTATTTTCTTAAGATCTGCTTTACTGGGTAAAAGAGCAGTCATAAACAATGGTATGAAGCAGATGATACTAGGGAGAAGAAAGGGATCTATTTGTCCCTACGGAAGTCCTACACCAGCAGCTAATTTTCACTTGCAAAAATAAGAATCTCTTCAAGAAAGAAAGAAAAAAGCCTGAGGCAAACAGAAGGAACTATTCTTGTAAAATTTTAAAATATGTATGCAATCAGAAGGAAGTCTGAGATTAAGTGGAAACATGCTATTGATATGCTGCTGTAGCTGGGATTAGATCGGGGCAACAACTTGGTCTGAAAAAAGTTATTAGGCAATTAAATTAGGGGACTGAGACATTTTCTAGAAATTAATAACTGGTTGGTATGATCCAATGACCTTCAAAGCAGTAAAAAGAAAATCCAGATAGTTATCAGCCCTCCAGATTTTTCTTAAATTAGTGTTACCATATTCTAAGATGAAAAGGAAAAATTATTTTCCTGTTGACGTTTCTCATGTATTTTGTAAATACAGTTGATTAAACTTTGTAATAATTCTAAGGGTCTGAAAACAAAATTTCATATTTCAGATCAAGAAACAACCATGTTTAAATGCTAGTTAGATTATGAAGGTTTGTTTCAAGTAGTCTGATCTTAGGTATATATATACAGGAACTTCTGAAGATGACATAGAAAGTATATGTAAGGCTAGTAGTACATCCCAAGACTCCTATTTGTGATTTTTTAGGGTGTTTTTTTTTTGACTTAGAGTTTCAGATAGCATAATTCAGTTCTTTCAGGATCTTTTAAAATTAACTGTTGCTCTAGAAATCAATCAAATGTTACCTTTATGACCTTGGAGCATCTTAGTCACTATATAGGACCAAAGAGTTCAGATGTAGAATGAAAATGAATTTAATAGATATCGTGAGTTAGGATAATTCAGATAAGTACTGACATATTAGAGCTGTTGTAGCCATAAGTTTATAAGGAAAAATCTTTGGTACATAAAAAAAGATATTTACAGTTCTTTTGGTACATCAGCTGGGCACCTTTATTATGAAGCAATGGAGAATCAGTGCATGGTAATGAGACTCCTAGAAGACAGAAAGTGCCAATTTACACAGGGAAAAGAGGAAGATGAAAGGGAGGTATAGTCTACTGAAAAAAAAATCATGTTTTAAAACAAAGAATGTATGAAGGACTGTCAGCCTGCACTGATCATCTTAGACAGATAGAAATTAATTATATTTTGTTTAAGAAGCTGCCCCTGCAAACTTGGTCAATTTTAAAAAACACATTAGAAGATTTTTCAAACTAGCTTTCCAATTACCTTGGATGGCAGGCAAAGTCCTTTGAAATGGAATTTGTTTTAAATTGGTAAATGCAACCAATTCTGACTGACAGTATTTTTATAATTCATAACATGGTGTTACTGGTCAATGTAATTCTAAGAGGTACACCAAAAGAAGCTTTCTTTTCTTTCAAACACCAGTAAGATGAGGATATCAGGGAAAAACTACAAAATGTTATTATTTAAGGCACACTGGTTGAAGTAGAAAAGAGGAAAGAGTTTGCCCAAGAAGAAAACAACTTTGCTTGCAAAATTATATATGAGCCCTTCTGAGAAACAGTGTGGTGTGCCTGGAAAATACACCATTCTGACATTAGGAAATGTACCATCCTGATGTTGTTTATTGGACCTCATGGCATGTGTGACGTTCAGGGAAGTGTAAATAATCTGTCAGAATTGCTAGGCAACAGAGTCCAGTCTCTGGGGTGGCTGTGCAAGGAATGCTTTCATTGTTTTTTCATTGGCTGTCTGGGCTGTCTTTTTTAGCTTGCAGGAAAGCTATATAGATGACCTTCTAAAATGAAACAGAATGTTTTTCCTTCAGCCATTTTGGTAATTTTTTGACTGAATTTAATTCTCAGAAGGTTTTTATTCTCAAAGCTCCATAAATGGAACACTAATTCCTTGAAATTCATGGTATTCCCTGAGAGTGGACTCAATAGAAAAACTCATCAAATACAAGGGATCATGAAGAGAAATTTCTTCAACAAAGTTTTAAGAGAACTTACAAGTAACAGAGGAACAGATAGTGACCATTTTTTTTTTTACTCAAGAGATTTTAATTTATACATTTTTATTAAATACATATATGGTGTAATTTGTTGCTAAGTTGTGTTTCTATCACTGCCACCTCTTCCTCAGCCAAAAGGGCAATGGTATTTTGTGGGAGGAGAAAGGAATACAGGTGACAGATAAAGAAGAGAAAGAAGAGAAAGAAAGAAGAAAAAGAAAGAAGAGAAAGAAGAGAAAGAAGAGAAAGAAGAGAAAGAAAGAAGAGAAGGAAGAGAAGGAAGAGAAGGAAGAGAAGGAAGAGAAGGAAGAGAAAGAAAGAAGAGAAGGAAGAGAAGGAAGAGAAAGAAAGAAAGAAAGAAAGAACGAAAGAAAGAACGAAAGAAAGAAAGAAAGAAAGAAAGAAAGAAAGAAAAGAAAAGAAAAGAAAAGAAAAGAAAAGAAAAGAAAAGAAAAGAAAAGAAAAGAAAAGAAAAGAAAAGAAAAGAAAAGAAAAGAAAAGAAAAGAAAAGAAAAGAAAAGAAAAGAAAAGAAAAGAAAAGAAAAGAAAAGAGAAAAGAAAAGAAAAGAAAAGAAAAGAAAAGAAAAGAAAAGAAAAGAAAAGAAAAGAAAAGAAAAGAAAAGAAAAGAAAAGAAAAGAAAAGAAAAGAAAAGAAAAGAAAAGAAAAGAAAAGAAAAGAAAAGAAAAGAAAAGAAAAGAAAAGAAAAGAAAGATCCTGGAGAGACAGAATCACTGCTGTGAGGTCAGTCTGGGTCTGCAGTTAGAGCCTGTTGTTGGAACCTGCAGTCACAGTCTAGCCAGGTAAAAGCTGCATTCAGAGTTTGCAAACTAATACCTACAGTCATAGTTTAGCAGGAAATACCGAGCAGCCAGAGGCTGCAAGGGAAACCTACAGTAGGAGCTTGCTGCAGCCAGAGTCAGGGAATAGTTTGAGTCAGGATGGCTGAGCTGTAAAGAGGAATAAACCAGGACCCTTTTCATGATGTGTTAAACAAGAAGTCTGTGTTTCAGCTCATTTCTACTCTCAAAATTCTATTTGAGTTCTATTTGATTTGTGTAATTTTTGCTGCATATTCCGCAAACTCTAGCTGATGGAATAAACCATATTATAATATAATTTCCATAAAGTTATTTTTTAAGAAGCAAAAAATTTAAACGGTTCATATCACTCAATTAAGTATTTGCCAATATGTTGAAGCATTCTCCACTTTGGTGGCAGATAGGCCATCTACATTTAAAAAAATAAAATAAGGGTTAGGGAGTATAATAAAAAGGTTCAGTGCTGGTGTCATAACCTATATTAATTCTCAGTTGCTTTATTAGGCAAAAGAAAGCACCTCTCCAGCTGGTATTTATCAACACCAATTTTTCTTCATTGTTAACAAGTGTGCAATTACTACATAATTGAAGGCTAGAGCACGTTAAAAAAAAAAACCCAAAAAAACAAAACAAAACAAAAACAAAAACAAAAACAAAAAAAAAAAAAAAAAAAAAAAAAAAAAAACAAAAACAAAAACAAAAAAAACCAAAATACAACAAAAACCCTAACCAAACCGAAATATTATGTATTTTTGGTGATCCTTTGATAAACAAGATCAACAAGAACCTTGTAAGAATGCACCTTCTTTCATTCCCTGAAAACGGATCATCCACCATCCAGACTGTACACTTACTCGGGTTATAAAGAAAGCAGTATCTGGTTTTGATGCTGCTTGTTCTTCTTTAATATTCCATACACTGATGAATAACCACTGCCCATTCAAAGAGACATTATAGCTGGAAAAAAAATAGAGCAACTCAAGCTTTCAGAAATTACCAGTAAATTTCCCAACTTTTGGCAATTGCAGAATTTTATAAAAACAATGTAATGGTTTTAGGCAGATCTGTGTTATGCATATACAGATTAAAAATTCTCAAAAGCTGTAAATTTTAAACAACACGCACAATATTTAGTCCACTTGGTGTTTGACCGTTACCTCTTGGACTCCATTAATTCTTTATTTCTAGAGACAGCAATATAACTTTTGCATACTTCTCTCTTACAGACATGCCTACATCTAGCAGTTGCTCACAGTTTCCTTTCACACATGCTTTCACTTGGACACTCTGTTTTGTATTTTCCTTGCCCTTGCCCTCAGCTCCCTATACCTGTCATACGTTGCACTTTCTGACTTTCTCCCAGAAATGGGTAACTTCATAACAGAGTCTAATGTTTATACGAACCTCTTCATGTGCAGTAAAGTACCCTTATTTCATTTATTGAAATAATCAAACTTTAATTAACATAGTCACTTAAATTGAATATGGAAACATGGAAGAATATCTGGTGACGAAAGAACAGTCAGATTTAACAGGCCTTATTTCATGCCTTATAAATATAATTCCAGGAAAATACAATCATTATTTCACATGTCTCTGTCTTATAATAATGCCTTACAACATTAAATGTAGTTATATTATCAACACTGATTTATGTTTTTTAACTTAAAGTTTTATAGCAGAAAAGACAACTAAGGGACACATATTATGCAGTTCACTAAATCTTTAAGTATAGGAAAATCTAGACTTCAGTCTTGTCTAAAATAATCTATAGATCCTTCCACAATGAGATAAAACAAGCCCCTTCATTTGTTGATTTTTTAACTTTTTGCAAGGTGGCAACTAATTCCAAGTGAAAATTGATACTAATGGAACTTGCTCAACTTCAGTTTTTCCACAGTACTCCAGGAGTTCAAAGAAAAATAATGAGCTCTCTTTTCCCTGAACAACAACACCTAGCAAATATTTAAGTTTCAAATTTCACAAAGAAAATATAGTGAGTGTCTAGAAAACTAGATGCAGTTTATAATGGGACTCATCATGGCTGTCCAGACAGCAGATGCCACCAAACATACTAAGAAAAAAACCCCAAGAATAATTAACAGTGGGATATTTCACACGTATACACAGTTGTCTTTGCAGCTAACAAAGGAAATTTAAGAAATGTATCACACTGAATGTAATATAGTAAATATTTATTTTTATTCACCCTAAGAAGTATTTTTCTAAACAAAAATAAAAAACACAGAAATCTACCTTAAAAATTTTGAAAACGCAAAAATGTTTTAGTAAATAAAGAAGGCTCATTAAAAGAGTAATTCATCATACTAACTACAAGTTCAGACCTAAATAAATAAGGCATTTTGTGACAAGAAAACCAGGTTTTGAGTTTCCTCTTTCCACATTTAAACATAATTACTTTACATTTATACAGTCAATTAAAGGGAGTTTTTTGGATCCAGGGATTAGCAATCATGACTTTACCCAAAGAACTTCACTATATTCCTCTAATATGCCTGTTTTATTGTGCTTTGCCAGCACAAGGATGTGTCAGTATTCTGATAAAAACTGGAATTAGCATTTCTTTTTGTCATGTTCTGATTTCAGCTGGTAATATTTGGTCTTTGGAAGGCAGCATAGCCTAATTAATAAAGAACCAGGCCAATCACTGACCAGAATGTTGATCAGTAATTTCATTTGTCTTATCATCTTCAAGTATTCAAGATGGTGAAATGTATATTTTTACTGCATTACAGTGCAAGCATCAAAAATCATTAGAAATTCTACGCGCAGTATTAGAAACAATTATGGTGTCCTGTACCTTATATAGTTATCTAACATTAAATGACTTGGGAACTTATTTAGAAAGAAAAAAGTCATTCAAATCAGGGAACTGTTTGTCAAATGTCTAAGAGGAGTCCTCATCACAGTAAGTACTTCAGCCATGGTAAGATGTTTTTCTATATATTTCACCCTAATTTATGCAGTAATTAATTCAGGAAGGTCCTAAATCCCATATTATTCAGGAGGAAAAATCAGATGATCTTAATATCTCTCTCTGGCTTTCAGAATACATTATCTAATTAACAGTTATCCTGAAGCTGTGAAGAGTCTAAACACTTGTTTCCCTTAACAGCAGTTATACTAATTTCCCTTTTGAGTGCACATTTGGTTTTTCAAGTTGTTTTTATTACAAGCATAGATATCTAAACTGCACACTAGGGTTAATCTGTCCTCATGCTTGCAAAGGATTAGTTCGAGATTGCACAAGCCTAGGCAAAGCAATTACTTGCTTCTTCTACAACAAATATAATGACAACAGCAATTGTAGCAGCTGCTAGATGTATTTCAGAAAAAGCAAAAGAAGTTAGATGCATAAAATAATAAATAACCTTTTCTGATGCTAACATTTTCTCCTTTAACACTGACATTATTCCAAGATATGTTTCACCTTTCCAAAATGAGTCCTCTTTGTTTTCATGAAATCATTCTTCTCTTGGTAGCCTTGGACTTAAAAGAAAGTCACATATAACAAAGTAACAAGACGGCTTCTTTCATTTTATACTCAGATAATTTTAATGACCTAATTTAGTCTCAGTTGATTTCAAAATATTTTTCTGTTTGCTGAGAAGCATAATGTTCTCCAAAGACTGCAGCATTTCATAGGAGAACCTGCTCCACCATGGAGAAATCTCTGACTGATGTTCTTTTCTGTTTCTCATTTCTTCCTCTCTTTCTAGCTATTCCTATTTTGATTTCAATCACAATCTCTTTCTTGCTTTCTCTCCTCCTATTTCTCTCTGTGTGACCTGATTCCCTCCCCTCTTGTGTTTTCTGTGATTTAACAATAGGTTTTCACAGAGGCACCACAGACTGGCTCAGCTTTGGTCTGGGGTGGCTCTGCTGCTGAACTGTCTGGAACTGGCTACCCAGCACTGGTGGCAGGCCCTTGGCCTCCTCCCACAGAAGCCACCACTGCAGAAATCCCCACTTCCAGAACATCTTGCCACATATTAACTGAAAGGAAGGGAAGGGAAGGGAAGGGAAGGGAAGGGAAGGGAAGGGAAGGGAAGGGAAGGGAAGGGAAGGGAAGGGAAGGGAAGGGAAGGGAAGGGAAGGGAAGGGAAGGGAAGGGAAGGGAAGGGAAGGGAAGGGAAGGGAAGGGAAGGGAAGGGAAGGGAAGGGAAGGGAAGGGAAGGGAAGGGAAGGGAAGGGAAGGGAAGGGAAGGGAAGGGAAGGGAAGGGAAGGGAAGGGAAGGGAAGGGAAGGGAAGGGAAGGGAAGGGAAGGGAAGGGAAGGGAAGGGAAGGGAAGGGAAACTATGGTGAAAAGGTAAGGTATCACAGAATCTGAGAACTCTTAGGGTTAGGAGGGACCTCTGGAGACCATCTAGTCCAATCCCCCTGTCAAGGTGGGGTCATGTAAACCAGATTACACAGGAACGCATCCAGGTGAATTTTGATTGTCTCCAGAGAGGGAGACTCCACAATCTCCCTGGGCAGCCTGTTCAAGTGCTCTGCCAATCTCAGTGTAAAGTTCTTCCTCATGTTGAGGTGAAACCTCTCGTGCTTACTTTATGGCCTTTGCTCTTCTTCCTTTTGCTAAGCACCTCCAAACAGAGTCCGGCACCTTGGCACCCAACCTTGAGATAGTTTTATTTGTTAATGAGATATTTTTGATTTACAATAGGGTTATGGTTTATGATATACACAGAAGCACTAAACGTATCTGTTTCTTCCTCTAATGTTTCCTTTTTTTACCTTCATGACCAAAGGAATGCTGTCTAGCTCTTCCCATTTGACAGAGGTCAAAGGAAGGAGTGGAGGCTCCTTTAGAAATTGACACCTCCACTGAATTCCATGGAGCTAACTTTTTTCTCAACTGTTTTCATGCAAAATGTTTTTTTCAAATTTCATTGGTGAAAAATACAGTGGAAAGAGGTAAGATGGGAAAACACATTCTGAAGTGATACTCTTCCTTTTCCTGTGTATAAATTATGAGAAAAAAAACATTTTATGCAGAGATATAAAAACAAGATTAAAATTGCAACTTGAAAATCTTATTAAATGTGTTCTTTCTGCATGCAATGGCTTGCTCATTTGCTCAATGTTCTTTTGGCAGTCTGATAGAAAGTATATTGCAACCAATGAGATGTTTTTCCACAAGTTACAAATGATATATCAGAAAAGAACATGTAGAAAACTATTAGACACAGAAAATGTAGTGAAAATGAGGGGGAGGGTGTGTGTTTAATTCATAAATATGAAATATACGTACCTAGAGAGAAAGAAACACTAGTCACCATTTTTGTCAACAACACTACACAGATGTTTTAATGTAGAGGATTGATTTTAAAGAAGACATAAATTAACCCAGCCTTTATAAGTGTTCAGTATTTTATCCCTGATGCAACTTTGCTGAGATAAAAATCAGGCAGCATACAGAGTTGTGTCTGTGATATTTTTGAACTTTATTTTCAGTGTTAAACAAGAGTTTGTTTATCAGAATTCAGCTATTGTTTGATGTAATTTTTCTTTTTTGGAAGGTTACTTTTATGAAGGTTGTGTCTGGTACTATAATCCTTGAGTGTGATAACAGGGCCTGGTTGCTGAAGGACAAGGGGTGAGAAAAGGTTGCAGTGCACAACTGAAGTATGTAGGTTATGGTTTTTCTAAACAGATATAAATCATACACTGAAGTGTCACTGAATGAGTAACGCACATGCTTTTCATATCCAGTCAAACTTTAAGAGAATGAAATATGTTTGCTAGTATCAACTCGCCCCAGTAGACAGTAATCCACATCACAAGAAACACTTAATTGAGTCCATTTGGCAGTTGCTGCTCAGCAGGGGCCTTGTAATGAAATAACATGTAATAACATACCTCTCATCCCTAGAGAAAGTGTCCCTGCAGGTCAAGGTTGAGGTCATTTCAAGGGCAAGGTCAGGTAGCTTATGTTGTAGCTGCTATTGCCATATCAAATTACATCTTTTTTTTTTCCTTTTTTCTTTTTTTTTTTTTTTTTTAATGGAGAAAATTCATTTTATAGACTTAATTCTAGCTTTTAACTCTGTCAAATGTTTGTTATTTCTCCCAGCAAAATCTCTGTCATATTGGAGCATATTATCACTCAAAATAAATGCTTCATACATGCTATTTACTAAACTAATCTTAGTGGATGACTTTATAATTTTTAGTAAATTACTATACAAAATACTTTTCCAGTTAGCAAAGAGTATTGCTACAAACCAAGACATCAGAATACGTAGATGATGCTAAACAACTTACAAGAATTGCTGAACAACTTGAGGAGATGCAAAGAAAACACAGTGAAAGAAAATGGACCTTACGTTCCCACTCTATGACACTATTGTGCAACAATAAAATATTCTTATAAAACTATAATTAGGGATGTAAAAAGATTTTAATATTGTCTTTAATGAAACAAAATTGAAATACATCAACAAATTATCAACAATTGACAAGTTAAAGAAGGAGCATATCATTATCTCTATTCAATATAACTTTTCTTAAAATTACAGTTTATAGTAAGTGACTCAATTTTTGATCTCTTACTGAGCTGTTTTGCAAAGTTATGCCTTGATTACTTGACTTGTGGACTAGGGAAGAGTTGACAAGGCAAGCATAACTTTTGATTTATTAGTTTTGTTCATAGGTAAATGAAGAAATAAAGTTCTCATCTCCGCTTCTGAATTCTTTTTTCTTTGTTTAACCCAATAATGTTACAGTGTAAAGCCTGTACACATTTCCAGAGGCCTTGATCTAGACGTCTGGCCTTTTCCCAGATTACGCTTAAGCACAAGGAAAGAGTCAGGCTACCTTCCGGGCCTTGTGTCATATGTAAATGACTGACCCAAACCACCAGACTGCACAGTAGAAATGTGGAAATACCAAAGGTTTCCTACTGTTCATTTTGAAATGGTGTAATAGAGAACTAAATACCCCACCTATGTGGACTTGATTTTCTGATGGAGCCCTTATATTTCCAATGTGTGCTGACAGGAAAGTAACTAAATTCAGGCAGACTTCCACTTTTCAGAATCTTCTTCCTCTTCATTGACTGTAGAGAGCTTTGGCAGCTACATGAGGTGATCTGGGCTGTCTGCTGCTCTGAAAATGGGCCCCTAAATTAGCTGTGAGGATATGCCTCAAGTAGGCACTTCCAGTAAGCAGACTGCCTTCTGCCCTTACTTTCCAGGCATAATATTCTAGTTCTAACAGATATCCCAAAATTAATTACTTATTTTTAACCATAGCAGGGAGCTGATTTTATTAACCTCTAAATGAACTCAGACAATGCAGCCAGAAGCCTTGAGTACTTCATCAGGTTGCCTTGCTTGTTTGCAAAGCAAGCATCTGCACTCTGCTTCTATGTCAGCAAAGATTTCAGAAAAAAAATATTTTATGGTAAATGCAAGGAACAGTATATGTGTATGCCAGCTGACTGAATGTGACAAGGTTTTGGTAAGCAACAATGATAGTTCACTCAAGGAGAACAGCTTAAGGAAACTACACAAAGAAGAGCTAGCAGTTATTTTCAGAAGGTAAAACTATTGTTAGCATGAACAAATAGATCCAGACTTTGGTTTTGATATGACAAAATAAAATAACTTAGCAAGGAGATGTCCCTTTTTTCAGAATGTATTAAAAATGTAAATGGTTCAGATCATATTATGGATGATTTAGAAGAACAGATCTAAATAAGCTCTTTAGAGAAAAATGTATTTCAGTAAAAATTTAGTGCATCTGAACAGAAATGAAAGAGTGTGAAAATATGTACTGGGCTGTCAATAAGACACCTGGACTACATCAAATATTTTTTCTGGCGCTATTAGCATTCAAGATGGATGCAAGGAGAAACATTAGTTTTCAAAGACCTTTGGGAAAATCAGTTTCTAAAAAAATACCATCCCCCACCCCCAGCAGACATTTTGAAAATACAGTGTCTTCTTCACCATTTGGCTTGCAGAACTGCGTCGATTTAAGTGGCCAGCAAAGTTAGGGTTAATAGGAGGGAACTTCACTTCTCCCTCCAAGGAAAAATGTGTAACCATAGCCTAATTCTACCTTAGGATATAACTCTGGTTACATCTCAATTTATAGAAATAATTAGATCAAATTAGATCATGGAAAGTTTAATTAACCAGGCATAGTTTTGAATTAAAGTCCATTTTCGTTGGAAATTGGAAAAGGCCTAAGTGATTCAGTACCCATTATATCATGATTTAGCATCAAGCATCGTGGGGGCTGTAAGTCAGAGTGTATGAAAAAAAAGCAAAGGAGATGTCAACTCTCCTAGATTTTGGACAGTATTTGGATGTCTTGTCTCTCTTCTAGAAAAAAACAAACAGGTATTGAATGTTCAAGGGAGTTTAGCAGGCTATCTTTGAATAAGAAAAAGTTTATTTGGACCATTAACGAGACTCAAAATTTCATGTCATGGTTCTTTGACATGCCTCCACCATAAAAAATGTTAAATGTAATTCTTGCTTTTTTATATTTTTGAAATATGCACATAATCTACTACTAATGTGAAAGGGACCATTCTGAAATATTTCACCCAGTGCAACAGTGCTTAATTATAATTAATTCCATTAACATTCATTGTGATAAATTAATTTGTATTAATGTGGATGTAATCTCATGATTCGATCAGAATTTGGAACTAATTAGTTTTCACCTAGTAAAAAGAGTTATTTATTATACAAAGAGCTTCCTTTGCTTTTGAGGATACACTTGAACATAATTTACCACCCTGTGTATTATAGAATCTGTAAACTAGCAAAACTATTGTCTGTAATACACTTCCTGATCCATCACTACCTCAATTATGCAAGTTACAGTACTCTGTAAGGTTCTGAGCTCCCTTACTGCTGAGTCTGAGTAGACTTTTCACAGGGCATCCATTCAATATTAGTAACAAGGCTAAAATTATTTTTTTATCTTGTCCAAAATCCTTTTTTGTTCAGCCAGAAAACCTGGAGATGTTATACATATATTTTAAATCTCTAGGTGTAGTGTTTCCATTGGAGATTTTTCATTGATCTATATTTGTTTAGAAGAACTGATTTTAGTGGAAAAATATGCATTAAAGATGGTAAGGATGAGGTTTTGTAATGTGTTTATGAAAACATGTTGAAAGGGATGAGGGACAGACTTTATCACTTTGGCTTTTGCTCAGCAATGCTCTAGGAATCAAAGAGTTTCACTGAAATTAATAGGGCCTATTACAGATGAAGGCACAGCTCACCATGAGTAAGGGTCTGGCTACTAGGAAAGTAATATTGAGATTGCTTTCATTTTAATGACTGAGAAACTCTAAAACATCCATCCATGCTTTTGGGTGAAATGAGTAATGCCCACTAAAGTTACAAGATTTATGAGGGATGTCCAATTCAATTGCATTACAAAAAAAATTTAAAAATTGGTTCCCTGCCTTTAAAATGAAAACCATATGCAAGGAACAGTGTTCTTCTAAATTGATGCAGCTACTGAGAAAAAGAAAAAATCTTTAAATAAGGAGTGTCATTTATTATTTGTCCATCGTATTCATAGAATTAGTTAGCAGAATCTGCCTTCATGATACTTACTAAGGATTGTTTTAAGAAAGTTCCAGTCAGTATTTCATAAATGAAATAGCTTTTTTGATCCATCAGATCCATGAGTGACCTTAGATAATTGTGCTAAAAATGCTCTAACTCAAGTCCCATATCAGCTTTGGATATTCTCCATATCTAGGAAGAGATGCCAGCTCCTTTCCCAGGACAAATCTTAGTGCTCAGCTAACGCCTGAGAGATAACACACTGAAAAACTCTATTGCATAATTGCTGGATCGACCATGACCATCAACCATTGCTGTCATAGTTTCAGGTATGTGTAGTATGAAAACTCCTGCCCAAATTTCTGACTGTTTTAAAATTAATTTAAAGCTGTATGTTCCAATCTCTACACTAAATTGATCAATCTGATATGTAGTCAACCCAAAATGCACATCTACAGTGGAGTTGAAAATGTGGCTTTTTACTTTCAAGTAAAGAAGTTTGAATGTACAATTCAGGTGGCACATTCAAACAACTGAAAAGTTTATACCCAGGAGACATACAGTGGAAAATACATATGGTAGATCTATACCACAAGTAGTGGTAAAAATATTTAACTAATAAATAATTCAGTAATGCTTTTATCTACCTTTTTCTACTTAATAATTGAAAAATAAAACAGGTACAAGGATCTACTTTGTGTGAAATTATGCGATTTTCATAACAAAATATTCCAAACACTTTTTAAACTGATCCTGAATAATGCAAAATTAATTGATTTGTACAAAAATTTTCCATCTACCTAATTATTCATGGATTATGATATGCACCAAAAAGTAGAAATTATCTAAAACCTTTTCATTCTTTGAATTAGGCACTTTTTATTTACATGGCATATGTGACATTAGAGAAATGTTTAAGGCTTAACTTCACAGAATTTAATTGCATGAGTTATAACCCATAGAAAGCAAAATGTAATTCTTCCGTCCTGGATTTGACTCTTAAAATTGAAGCAGTAATTTCAGAAACACCTAAGGGATCTAGGGAGACAATTTCTATTATATTTCAGTGGGATTTGTGTCCATAACCTCTTTAGCCTCATTTAAAAACTCAGTCAAAGATTAATCTCAGAATGAAATGTATCTTTTGCATACCTGGACAAGGATAGACCTCTGCTGGAATGGAAGTTGAGCTTCTTCGTACATCAGGCTTAGACCTATCTGAATGGAAGTAGTCAAAATACGTGCAAGATGTTAAACTACAGCATACCACTCATTAGTTAAAAAACCTTCAACGACAATGCTTTATAGACTGAAAAACAGAAGCAATTTCATTGTAAGTGTTTGGGGACATTTTATAGGTTGCAATCTACCTTCATGAATACAATAGAGACCTAAGTAATTGTAATTTTTATTTGATTTTGCTATTACTTTATAATTAAAATTAAGGTACCAGAAAAACTCAGAGCTGAATTCTGAGTTTCGGGAAAATACTTCACACAGTGATTGCCCTATAATTTAACATTCGGTGCCATTGAGAGTGGATTAGACAGAGCTGCCCGCCTGAGCTGTTTTAAACAAATGGAAAATCATTAACAGTAATCTTTTGAATCTTTGTGCACAGGGCAGCAGCTGCTGGAAGGAAACAAGACCAGAAGAGGACCTGTAGAGATCTGGGGAAGCAGACACTGCTAGATTAATGACTGGCATTGTCAGAATTGAGTGATGGGGAGCTGCAGAGGCTTCATAGGCTCACCCCTACTAGTGGGTGTTGCCATGGGTACCAGCTCAGAGGTGTCACATTAAGAAAAAAAGGGGGAAAAGGGAGAGACAGATGAACTGCAAAAGGGAATAGAGGATATGCACACCATAACAATATAAAGAGACATTCTATGTACACAACAAAAATGGGGTATGTTATGATATAATAGAATATGAAAAAGGAAGGAAAAACCAAGAATGGTTGAATTCTCAGTAAAACCCTCTGAATAGCTTATATATCTATGATTGCACATTTTTATTTATTGTTTAAAGTCCAGGAAATGATAGAAAAGACACTTATTAATCACACATTGTCTGACAACAGAAAAGAGTTATTTGTGGCATCCAATCACTATTCATAAATTTATTATTATTTAGGGCCACATGCAGTCTATAAAAAATAAACTTAATAAATTATTGTCGTTTAAAAACACAATTAGGTCCCAATTCAGCAAGTGACATCAACATCCCTAACCATGCCCAGCATGAGCAGTCGTCCTCTAAATTAGATGGACTGCATAAACACTTGGTGATTTGTATCTTATCAAAAGTAATCTTCTAAAATAACACAGGAGCTGTTTTTAATAACCTAGCCAGGGGGTGAATACCAAACATGAGGCATGAAACACCTTTGGCTAAAAGGAACGGTCACAAGATGCAGAAGAAAAGGAAAAAAAAACAGCAAAAACCCCATCACAAATAAACAACCTCTCACTCTCGAGGCACTCTGAGCAAATGTTTCCCAAAGGGCAGATACTATTTTTGTCACTTTAATGCTTACTTGTTTGGCTTGTGTTTCAGTCAGATAGATGTAAGTGAAGTCTTTATTCCTTCAGATCTGTTGAAAGTTTGCATAACCTCCATGTTCAGTGAAATAATTGTGATGGGTTTTGTATCAGGAAGCTTCAGTATGTTACAAAACTTCATTTACAGCCACTGAGAAATAAATGGGTATCAATGAGTACGTTAAGTACAGAATATATTAATGCAATCATTATTAAGTTGCATAATACAATATATCAAAAGTTGTGAGAATTCTGTTTTGACTAACTTCTGTAGCACTAAAATTTAATTAACCAAAAGAAAGTGAACATAGAAAGATTTGGTGTGATGGGAAATAAGGAAGTTTAGTCCTGATTTCTAGTGAGTTTTCCTATCTATTTCTCCTGCATAAAAATTTCTGCAGTGTTCTGGCAAAAGCAAGTTGTTTTAAAAGAATATTTGCTTTCTATATTTTATATATTTTATGTATTTTATTTTTATGTATTTCTTAAATATGTTTACCTGCATTTTTAAAAATTAAGCTGATTTTAAATATTTATCTTTAGTTGAAAACCTTCATTGGATGAAACTCGCTATGAATAAATTTTGAAAACCTTCCATACTTAAAAATTCTGAATAGGTTATGTGCTGTATTGCAATTTTCAGGAAACACAATATGTCTTTTAACTATCTGACCCTCAAAACAATCTTTCAGTTGAACCTTGTAAAAAGAAGGGAATGGAAGTCAGAAAAAAACCCGTGGTAAGTAAGAAAGCATGTAAGTGATACAGCTGTGTACTGCCAGCTGCCTCCCTCTTCTTTTGGACACATCCCAGTGAATGTCTGAGGTTTCAGATAAACAAGTATTTACATGAAAAGTTACACTACACTACTAATTAAAAATGCATTTTAGCCCAATTTTGTAATTGTCTTGGGTGGGATGTTTCTCATTTTGCAGGGGACACTAAATGTTTATCTGGAATTTCCTCTGGAGGGAATTCCTTTATATTCATATACAACAGTAGAATGCACAGAAACAGTCCCACTAAATAATTGTATCTGATATGATAAGTAGTGTTATCCAACCAGACAGATTCAAGAGAAATTAATTGGCACAATGGGTGTCCCAAAGTTCATTTTCAGTGTACTGGGTGAAGTTCTGAACAAACTGATGAGGGTTAAAGCTTACTATTATTTGATTGCCTTTGAATGATATCTCTGAAATAATTTGCTGTCCTTTAGCTTCCAGTAAGTGTAATACAAGACCATTAATCTCTTGTCTTCAAGATCAAACTCTTGACTACGGTGAAGTCAAATGCAATATTCATTTACACTAATCCAGTCTTCTGTCTGAAGTAGTATTTCTTCTTAGACAAACACCGAAGTGCATCAAAACAACTTTATGTGAACATCAATAAATTCTACTGTGCAGACTTATATGGAAATTATTCTTGTGATGTCTACATTATTGTATTTTACAAATCAAAATGTGACTTCTGTCTTCAGGGCTTTCATATTTACTTTTCATGAAAATTAAAATCCCGTTCTCAAAAAGAGGGATACACACTGCACAGAAACAAGAAATGAAGACAATGATATGAACAAAGCGAAAAAAAAAAAAAAAGGTTTTAGCAACCAAAGAAGCCTACATGTTTGAGGAATCTTGACCTTTTAGTTGTCTCTTCATTTTTCAAAAATATTAAACTGAAATTTGGTATATCGCAAATAACCAATAAGCTTAGTATCTTCAGTTCATAACAAAAATTCTAATCTAAACTAATTCACAAGCCACTATATTATTACCTATTGTGGAGTATGCTAAGCTGAATTATATGCAGAAATGCCTAGACATGTAAGTGGATTACTCAGCAAATACAGATGACAGCTTTCTGTGACAGAATGGTTAACTCTAGTAGTCACCAGACCAAACAAAATTGTTTCCCAAATATATTTTAAAATATAGATTACAAGGCCTTGGATAGCATCTATTATTCACAAATGGGGTCATCTCTAACCTTAATCTTTTGTCAGATAATCAAAACATTTTCACTTTTTTTTTTTTTATTATTTTTTTAAGAGAGACATTTGCTCATGTTTGAGCAAAATCCCTTTGCTAAACAGCCCAAATTAATCCTTCTCTGAATAACAATCTACACCTTTAGGATCACATGGTAGTTTCAACAATCACAGTAAAATGAGGATGATAACAGACAAATCCCTCCGGCTACTGCATCTTTTCCTTCTCCTCCCTCCTAAACACAGAGACCATATGATGGAGCACACAGAACCACAAATTACTGTAGTGCACAGTTCCTACTTAATAATGACATCCCATAAGTTAGCAAAAATCTGCCAACATCTGCAAGCTTCTCTGCAGTGTTGTGAGCCAAAGTTAAAAATCATGTGTGACAGTGCTGTGGAAAATACAATTGATTCCATTCTGATTGTGTCAGTTCCAAACACAGATAATATTGATGATGCTGTACAGTAATCTTATTGGACTTGGGCCCAACTGAACATTGGTCTTTGTCAACTCATTATTCCTCTATCAGAGGGATCTCACTAGATTGATCTTGCCAGAAGCTCTTGATGTGTCTCACAAATCACTGTTCTGCTGTTGGCAGGCAGATTCGAGTACTGCACAGTAATTGCTGGGTTTTTTTCCTTTCCCCAGAAGGCAGTGACTACATACTGCAAGTCATTGTCATATGAGAGAATATAACTGTCCTAACAAGATATTGTAGTTAACTGTGCAGTATCTGATTGTGCCAAAAAGATGTGGTCATATTATGTGTGTTACTAAAGGAGCAAAATTATTTCAAAGGTAAACTTGTTTTTCTTCATCCTTACCATCCCTTAAATAAATAGCACAGCCTTTTACTTTGTCAGTGTGAAAACTCGTTTGGATAAATTATATTATTTTAAACTGCAACACAAATGAGAGAAGGTCTTAATTGTCCTCTTACCATTTAGGTATATAGAAACAAACTACACATGAGTGTTTGTACAATCAATACTGCACTGCAAAATTCAGGCACAGATATTTGAGTATCTGACAAGAAGTGATGACATCTTGGGAACTTCTTTTATGTTTTTAGCCAGAGGAAATAAACTTGTTGGCTCCTAAACTCTTTGCTTGTGCCTCAGAAAGATCCAAGAAGATTAAGGTAAGTCTTTGGCCTGGGTAAATTCTTTCCTTAAGATACTATCAGCATATCCTCTGGGTAGTCTTAGAAGAATACAATGACAAAACCAAATTTAAACACTTGATGCCCTGAGTCAGATAACCTGGATAACAGCAAGAGGCTGGACTGGAGTTTCTCCAGGAAAGCTTAGGCTTTATGTTGACTGAAGGAGTCACTGGCAGCCAGCTTCATTCCCACAGTGCAAATGGGGAGAATAACAACTCTTGAACAGTTAAATTTAAACATCCAGCTCTGGCTTCTTGCTCTCTTCATGGATGACTACTTTTTTGGGAGGGTAGTAGATGGTACATATTATGGCTGAGAAGGACTGTCATTCCTGATTCGTGGAATGGTTACTCTATTGAATAAAGAAGGCTTGAACACCTTGCACCATATGTTACTTTACCTAATACAAGGAAACTGATCAAGGCCATTAGAAATGGGTGTTGGTAAAACCCTTAAAAGATCAGATAAAGTATCATCTTTAGGTAATCCAAAGAACTCATCCCCTACTGAAATACTCAATCACTGTCAAATAGGTAAAGGCCAAGTTAGAGGCAGAAATTATGCAGGTGATGAAGCTATGGGAACTATAAAAGAATGCAAAGCCACAGTGATTGTTTTTATATGACAGAGTCAAAGCTACTAGTGTAAATAATAGGGAAATGTTTAAGAAAAGAAAATATTAAATTATTCCACCTATAGGCAGCATACAGAAGCAGCATAATGTTATACTAAATTACTAAAGACCTAAATACAAGATTCAAGGAAGAAAAAAGAACAGTGTAAGTGCAAGGCCTGTTTTCTCCAACGAGATGAAGGCAAACAAGTTAAAGAGCTACTGACAATTAATGTCATGCAGTTTCAAACCAGTAGGCCAGTTCATTCAGGAATGTACCTTTAATTGCCTATAAATATGAAAATTCTAGTTTTCCTTGGAGGCTTAGTGATTTGCCTCATGATTTTCTATTTAAAATAAAAAGAAACTATCAAAACACTCTTAAAAATACAATTTGTACCAAACTAGAATCAAAAAAATAAAATAAGCCAAAAAGTTTAAAAACCAAATTAAATCTTTAAATAAAAAGAGAGATCGTGTGACATCCAGGGACTGACTCCAGGAGTATGAGTGGGTGACTTCTGACAGAAATTACCATATAGTTGTCCACATACCCAGAATAAGCATCATGTGCAAACTTTATGTTGAATCTTTTCCCCCTGACCTGAGTTTTGGCTGGCGTGTTGATACAAGAAATTCTAAAATAGCAGAGCCAGCAACAGGAGGATTCCAAACATAAACCAGAGTAAATATAATTTTCATTTTAAACATAATGAAAATATTGCCATTCTTAACTCTAGATAATCTTCAGATTACAGAATAGGATTTTGTGGCAATTTGTTCTGTAATGTGCTAGAATATACAAAGCAAAGCAACTCAGAGTCCCCAGGCAGGTGCAGAGGAGAGCCACTTTGTTACGAAAAACAGGCCTTTGTAAGCAGTTAGCCCATTATCAGTTACATTCCATTTAAGTATAAGAAATACAATCAAACCAACCACCATACACCACAATGTGAACAGGTAATGGTTATATAACTTGTTTTTCTGCCTGCAACTCAGTTGAGACACTTTCCCATAGTACTTCTCTGCTTAGCCAAAGTAGCAGGCCTGAGCCATGATTTTACAAGGGTAACAAGGCCCTTATTTTATAAGGCTTTACCTATATGCAACACTAGAAAATTTAAGACCCCCAGAGCAGAACTGGTGCCACCCAAAGTCCACTGCATGTCACCTCTTGGAGCTGGCCAGCAGGACACATCCAGGACCCTGATGCTCCTGAAATTGTCATTCTCTGTGAGTATGTCTTTTTCAGACCTGATAGAAAGACCCATTCCATCTGCTTGGAATGTTCAGTCCAATACCTTTTACACTACTTTCCCATGCTTTTTAAAATATTATAACATAGACATTGATCATCAGCTAGATAAGGATGAAATGGTATTATCTTTTAATACTATCATCAAACAGTTCTGTTTCTGAGACTTAAAGTCCTCATTAAAGAAAATTTACCTATATCTAATTGTGGTAATATTAAGTTCACTTAAATGTTTAATAGAACTTTAAGTGGAATGTAACAAAAATATTTTACCACCCTATCGTTTATCATTCATAGCTGGTTCCACTGCAAGTTTATGAATTAGTGCAAGTTGAAAACTTCCCATTCATAATAAATCTGATCTTTGTCTGGAATAACTCAATAGTTACTGGGCCTTGGAAACAGGGAAAGCAGAAAGGTGACCTACCATAGGACTCTTAGCTTCTTTCTTTGAGGGTGCTCACACATATTCCAGACTCTGTGCTCTGGGCTGCTTATACATTTTTCATTATGCACATCTCTTTCAAAAACTTACTTGTACAACGTAGCACACTGAATATCAAACTGCCAGGGCTAATGCCCACTGTGGAAGCAGAGGAGCTCTGAGTTGTCAAGCATCAAGAGGAGATTGCTTTCTCAGAAGCTGAGTTGTCTTCTCTGCTTTTTATCATGATATCGTGCTGGTACAAAAACAGGGTAAGGAAATAAAGACTCAATCTGTTAATATTTAAAATGTCCTCATGTTAAACTTTTTATATTAACTATTTCTGAAAGTTCACAGTATGAAAATCAAGCTTTTATGGCAACTTAAATGCATGCTTAATTGTGCTATAATATTCAGGATGTGATTTTACTTGAAACTTCAAGTAGATCTGAACAATTGCACAAGCGTAATTTTTTAAAAAAGGCCATCTCAACACAGATATAGAGAGTGGCTGTAAATTAAAGTATTTGGGGAAGGGAAAAATAGACCTCAACTCTACCAAATTCTGAGAATTTATCCTTTAACAGGTGAGGTAAAAGAATTATTATAGCTAGCAGCCTTATTAAGGTTCATGTACTCTGTAGAAGGCAACAGTTAGAATCTAGCTAAACCACTTACCTGATTTAATTCAGACAATGTTGAAACACTAATGGTGGTGTGACCAGCTCACTATGAATGATTAGGTGAAGACTCAAAGGTAGGATAGTAACAAGAACATTGCTAAGCTGTTGAAAGTCTCCCTTACAGACAATAACCCAGAGATATTTGTCTTTTGGTTCTAAGCATGTGTGCTAAACACTCATCACATAATAGCTAGTTAGCACAATGGTATTTGACCACTAGAGAGACTGATCAGATTGATCAGATATTTTCATCTCTTGTTTCTTGCTTTGGTTAGATAATATTTTTTCTGATAAATATTACAGACTATACATGGCAGAATTCTTGGTCAGTTGTTTTATTATATTCTCTTGGAGAAAAAAAAAAACAACCTCAAACTCAAAAGCAACAAAGAAAACCCCAAATGAACTGGAAAGCAGAGACTTGCTGTATACATGTAAGCAACCTCTGCTGTGTACGTCTCTTCATGTCTGTTTATCTCATGCTTGCTCTCTGGGGGTATAGTACATAGGGACATACTAATTTCTGTAGTCAGATTAGCAGTATGCTATATTCCTATTCTATTTAATGATAAAAAAATGAGCAGAATCCTTCATAATCCTTCTTTGGTTTTTTAAACTATGCCTGAGTATCAAAGCACTAGCCAGGAATAACTGGTAAGCAACCAAAAGCAATTTATGTTTAGATAGGACAGTGGTTAAATTAACCAATATTTTGAGAATGCTAAGGTATTTAGTAACCAGACATGTTTTTCAGCACTTCATTTTCTGTTATGGCAATAGACCAAGTACTTTACTTTACATTAACATCCATCAATGCCCCTGTAAAATTCTAAGGAATTGAATTTTAGAGCTGCTGAAAATCAATAGCTTCATTTGTAACTAGAAGAGAACTGAATTTCTGAAAATTAGGGTCCTGTCTGCATTTGGCAATTCTGATTCATGTATGGCTTAAAGGCAAGAGTTTCTGCATCTCTGTTTTGTATTTGTTGAATTTTCCTTGTGTCAGAAAAAGGCTGACCAGCATCTCTCCTTCTTCACTGAGATCAGAGGCATCTGAACATTGTCTGTGTTGCTATCTCTCATGATTTAATCATGTGTCTCTTATTGGCTCATACTAACTGGAATGACTAGCACTTTGAGACAGGGGAGTGCAGGAGAAAAGCAACTTTCATCTTCATTTAAATAAGCTTCCAATCCCAATCCTCACAAAAAAAAAGTGTAACTCATTATCAAGGTTACTCAAAATGTTTGAAAAATAAGACGGCAAATAAAAAGAACTCAAATATTCTAAATTGTAAAAGGTACTAATTTTTCAAGATAATCTCCTGACCTGGACCTAAACTTTGGTAATTGGGGGTCAATTGCATCTTGGGCTGACTTTTTAGTTTGTACCTTCCAAAGAAATAATCTCTGTGAAAAGGACTCTTTTTTTAAAGATAGGCACAGAATTAGCACAGATTATATTAATGGAATAAAAATGTAGGTAAAGTGATATGAAAATCACATCCATGTTATCTAATAAGAAAAGTATGATTCTTCAATATTAAATGCTCTTACCATCAATGAGAACTGTTCTTGTAAACTCTTGTATTATTAGTTTATCCAGCTGTGTCCCTAGCTGCAGGCATATAGTATTATAGGTGAGGCTGAAAACTGGCAATGTCAAGTTTCATAGTGAAAACTGGTTTATCTTTTACTAACAATCTTAGCAATGTGCAGTGACCTGACCTTGGAGTAGTGGTTTAACAACCTTTGCCCAAGCACTCTGTGGCTCTTCTTATATCTGTAATAGTTTACGTGATGGACTATGAAGAACTGCCAGATGACAGTTCTATTTCATTTTTGTCACTGTATGGCTCTCCATTTTTCTCACAGTCTTTTTCTCAAGGGCACAATTTTGTGAGTCAATGTGGCAATGTTCAAGATGGGTATTGCTCTTTCAGTTATTGTACCTTGATGCAGCATGTGCAAGTCTCATACATGCTGCAATTCCAGGCCTTCAGTAAAACAAAATCATGAGGAATTTTATATATTCTCATTTCTTCCCAAATGAAGATAAACTGAAATTGTGGGATGTGGGTATTACATTAGGAATTTAGGTTAAAATGTAGTATAAACCATTCTGTGGGGGTTTTTTTAATGAATCATCTAGCAAATGGTATCCCTTTATAGATGCTAGAAAAATTGAAACTAGAAATGTTGAGGCTTTTATTGACAGTGCATACAGGGGAGCAAATAAAAACAAAGAACAGAAGGTATGAAAGGAGAAAACCAGACTGAGTAGATATTCCAGCCCAGTTTTTCAAAGGGTAGACAACATTTCATAAATTTCTCTGCATGATGTTTTACATATATAAAAATATACATTTACAGTTATGGCATAGTTTTGCCCACAAATAATGACCAATTAACAACAGTGTATCTGTTCGCACAAATGCATTTCCATTTATTTGCACAAATCAGTGAATTTTTGCTTTTCCAAATGGTTTCAGGTGTATATGCTGTGTAAAAATATTTTGGTATTTTTTGTTGCATGTCTATTTCCCTTTTGACTTTTAGGTTATGACTTGTCACACAGACCTTGATAGCTAACTGCATGTCAACAGACATTATATAAAAACCTAGACTGCAGTCAAAAATAGTTTGCTAAGCATAGAGACAGAAAAACTCATATTTAACTACTGCAATATGATTCATGGTGTGTCTATTAATATTCTATGAAACAGAAACAAAATTAATTTTTTTTCTACAGGTAATTCCTTGTGATTATGTCTGTTTCAACCCCATGCTAATACTTGGCTCCAGCCTTATTTTCAGTTCAGTACTAGCTTACCTCTGCCCTTGTGAAGAGATGTGATGGGTGGCATATGTCTACCCTCTGCTCCCTGTTCCACCCTGGTGTATCAGAGGTGAAAAGTGAAGTCCTTTGTCATGTGTGTAGAACAGGAAGCACAGCAAGACAGCACACACCTGAAGACTGACACATTATGGGTTTCCCCTGGTGTCATATACAAAGTGCTTCTCCAATGGACTTTTTTACGTCAGATGCAAAATTAAATGAAATGTTTGGGGCAACACAAATCGCTGTTAGTCATTGTTTCAGGCTGTTTGCAAGCTCATATCTATTATTTTCAAACCGTAAGGGAAATTAATTTATTTTTTAATATTTAAGTGGGGAGTCTAATGAAATCCTACTCAGTTTGATGGTTAGGAACTGAAAATTTTTGAGAGTTTTGTCCCTTTTTAAAAAAATTATTATTATTAACTAGATTCAAAGCTAACTAGTGGACTATAAATAGAGATTTATACTTTTATGTGCTGTATTCTTTTGTTCATCAGAGCATTTTTCTCCTGCTATGCTATCAGATACATGGCTTCTTCTGTCTGAGTGAACATCATCCTATCCTCCAGCTAAGAGTAGTATCATGGCTTTTCAACTATCCATTAATCTTCCTGCTCATACTGAAGACATCCTGGAAAGTTATATATATGTACTACACTTAGAGAAGTGATAGTCTATGGCTCATTATGCCCATTAAATATTTTACAAATCTTTTCCTATTACAGTTTATTGTTCCTCTGTGAATTTATTTTGGTGCCTGTTGATTATGTATGTATAACCTTTAAGCTTCAATGAATGATTTATTCACGTTTTTGTTTCAACTGGATATTTTATGAAGTATATATATATATATATATGCATGTGTATATATGAATGTATATATATATATATGTGTGTGTGTGTGTGTGTGCGCGCGTGTGTGTGTTTTATAAATTTAGAAACCCCATAATCATCTGGGGCAGAAAAATCTCTAGACCTCTGAATTTAGAGGAAAATGCCATAAATCTTCAAGCCTATTTTTTAACTTGAATTTACTCTGGCATCAAATGGAAAACCTTGGTAAATTAAAGGCAAAATACCATGGTTGTCTTCTATGTTAGAATAAAAAAAGCCAAAAAATGTGTGTTGCTCTTCTATAGGAACAAGTTTTGAAGTAAAGGTACCTAAAAGACTTGTGAGTCTGCAGTGCCAGTTCTATCATGCATATTATGTTTCCTAAAGCTTCATAATACTCTGAGATGTAAGGCTGTTTGCTTGTGAGAACAGTGAATAAGAATACTTGAGCATATTGTTCAAAAACCCCACTGCAGGCAGCAAGACAAAACAAGCAGTACATGCAGCTTGTTCTATAAATCACCCTGATGTGAGAACAAGGAGTCAAGAAGTTGGGAAGGAGACCTTTTGGCCACAAGAGATTTCACCTGCAGTGAATCTATCAAAGGCCGTGAAAATTAGGAATTGCCATGAAACCCTGTGTAAAGAGGAAAGCAGCAGTCAGGACTGAATGCATTAAAATATAGCCACATTGCAAGAAGAAACATTCTCCAGAAACAGAGAGCAAATTTGGGGCAACAGCATATTTCCTTCCACAGCACGACTCAGAGCACAGCCAGCTCGTGGGTAAATCTGCCACTATGACTTTGTTTGTTGACAAGGTCATTTGTTTTTCAGTCTCAGTGTGGGACTGCTCAAGCAAGAGCAGTGCTCTGCCAGGACCAGTCTCTTTTGTGTCAGTCTACTAACGACACTGGGCCTGAGAGGTTATCTTTGATTTTGCTGGAAGCCAGTCACTGGAAGTTCCCTTAATACATAACAGTTTCAGGATCTTGTATTTCCACTACAAAATTTAAATCCTTCCAATATCTCTCTATTAAGTTCCTAAGAAACAGGTATGCAATAATCACAGCAGCTGTCCAGTGTTTGGTTTTGGTCCTGTGACTACAGCAAACATTTTGGAATTTGCTTGTGTTTTCCTTTGCTTTGACATTAAAATTTTCTTGCAGGATCTCTTAAATTTTTTTATAAGTATTATAAGTCATACAATATGATATTCACTAAATCTTTGAGTTCTTAAAATAGAGTTTTTGTTCAAGTGTAAGTTGAACATAGTTGTATGCATCTGAAAAGTTGCCATTGCTTGATGCCACTGACTAGGACGCAGTCATCATATGGTTAGTACTAAGAGGAACTTAATTTGAGCATAGGTTTCCTTGGTTAGGCTTGCAACATGACACAGTTGGGATTTCTGTCAGTTCTTATCTTTGTTGGGTTGTTCTGTTCCAAGTGAATTAAATGTCACAATTTTTTTCTCAGAACTTGCAGTATAACATTAAAAGCTAGACCTGGAATAATACTAAAGAAAACTTAAAGAGAACACAGTGAAATAAAGATGAAAATTGTAGTTTGTAATCAGAAATGAGAGAAGCAATAATGGTAATATTATCAGAATGAAGCCTTTTATTTTATAATAGCATAAGTGCTTTCCATAGTTCAAGTTCTCATCTCAGTGAAATAAATGATACTTCTGAATATATTTTTTTCACATCTTTGTATAGTTTAATTGCTACTGATTTGGGTATACCATTAGCTGTGTCATTAGGGTCATTAACATTATTATTTTTATATTTTAAGAAATAGTTTACATAGTCTTAGGTCTCATCCTCTGAGACTTTTTCTGATTCTGCTTCATATACAGTCTTCATTTTCACTAGGACCCACAAGTTTAATTTATATCCCATTTACATCATTAGGGTTTAATTCGGATAGGAAATCCTAGTTAAACTTGCAAAACTGGGTCACATTAAAAGTTTGTCTGACCCTCTTTCTATAACTATCACTGATACAGGACCCAAGCCAGCAGAGCAATATGGAAGTATTATGGCAGACCACATATAATACAGTATTTATTTATGGATTACAGCTACATGTGCCCTAAAAATCGCTGGAGTCAAAGACTAGAGCAGACTTTATGGACTTAATTCCATGAACTTGACTAATTTTACTTTATCCCACTTATATCTTCAAAACACAAACACCCTGGCTTACCTCATCACCTTGTGTCTAATATTACAAAGGAATATAGATTAAAATTTTTTTCCAAGAAAAATAGAGATGATATCTGAGTTCTGAGATAACACTGAGGCTTAGGCTAATGATTTGTCTGGAAGGAGCGTGCTGCTTAAGTAACCAGAAGTAAACAGCAATACAGGATTATAAATCAAATGTTCTTGACAAAGAGGTGTTCTTTTTAGAAATTCTACAGTGAATGTCTCCAGAAGCATGAGAAGTTATGCTGGAATACTAATTCAAAGAGTAGAGAATAAATAACTATGTTATAAGAATATTTTTCAGGAATAAATTTAGTGTTTGTAGTTATGATAAACTAGTGTTATGAACAGCATGGCACTACTGAAAAAGGGAATGCCATAGAAAGCACAAGCTGGACACATAAACAATCCTTTTATTTTAATCAGTACTACATGAGTTTGGTACCACAGTCAAGAAAGGGATGAATCCTGGGACAATCTAGAGGAAAGAATGATCCAAGATTTAGAAAGCATGTTCTGCTGACCAAACAGAAAAGAAAAAGGAAGAATTTACTCTCTGTTGTTGATTGAAGGAAAGCAATTCATTAAAATCACAGCAAAGGACAGTCAGATTGGGTATTATGAGCAATATTCCTAAAGTAGAACATATCACTGGGAAAGATAGCAGCTTCTTTGTGCGTTAAAGTTTTCAGGAGCACAATAGGCACACATGTCTGAGGAGTAACACTGGCTTAGCTGATTCTGCAAAGGGAAGGGAATTTGGGGAGAGAATTTTCTGCCTTTTTGATGTTCCTGCGACACACTGATGTTACAAGGCTCATTGAACCTACTGTATCTTGACAAATCTTTCTCTGTTATAAAACCATTAAGCCAAAATTTCTGTTTGATTGGTTACTACAGAAGTGCTAAGGGACAATCCAAGAACTCACGTGCTGGGCAAATATGCAGTGCTCTTCCACAACAGCACCAAATAGTTTGCAATTTAAGTGAATAGCACAGATGTGGGAGACCAGAGAGCTGTAAAACATACTAGGAAACACAGATAATTTGAAAACATCCATGTCTTTTAAAAGCAGCTGTGTCCATTTTGAGCACCTGCAAAACGTGATCATCACAATTCTCTGTGTCTTAGAATTGGCATCTGCATGATACTGAACAGCTGCAATGGAAAGAGAAATTATTTTGTACAGATGTCTATTGCTTGAGACCAACTTCCTTGTTCTGCATTCACATAGCATCTTGGCTGGAGTTTCTCATCATTATCACAATAGAAATCACACATAAAATGCTGCACTTTTTGAAAGAGAATAGCAATAAATCATAAAATAAGTACTTTACCAAGCAAGTAAAATTACAAGATTTAAATTTCTGAGGCTTGTCTGAGCAGCCATCCATAATCTCAGGTGTGTGTCTGAAGGTTGTGCAGAAAAGAAATCATAGGGAAAAATCTTTTTGGTAAGATTTCAAGTAAAGCCTTTCTTTACAATAGCCTTGAAAGCAGAATACAATTATTAAGTTTTTCCCCACTTTTCATGGCTTTATATAAGTTCATATTTTTAAAGCATTTATCGTTTTCTTGCCTAGTATAACAAAGAGGATTGATTCTTTCAAAAAGTCACAAATAATCATACAATGTCAGAAAAAGTATCAGCTAAGCAAATGGCTGTAATCTATCTAAGCATTCTGCATTTTTTTAAATGAGAACCAGGTTCTCAAGTAATATAACTTGACATGGATGCCATTTGTAAAAATGTCATTTGTAAAAATGTCATTTGTAAAACCTATGCCAACCTACACCCACTGAGGAGCTTTCCTTATGTTTTCCAAATTCCTAAGAAAGAGGGCAGGGCTTACATTAGTTCTGAGACTAACTGATATGAAAGTTTGAAAAGAATGAAGGATGTGGTACGGTTGTGTTTTTGTATAGTCGTCAATAAGAAATAGGTGATCAATTGCCCAGTTGTCATTTTCTTGCTATCGGCAATGCTGTGGCTCAGAATACATGGCATGTGACACCTGTCATGTTGATCTGCTGAGGCAGTTACATGAGAAGGAACAAGAAACTATTAGCATAACATTTCCAGTACATATTTGACTTTGGAAATTTAGAGCTGAAGTATGTGGGTCATAGCTCTCAGTCACTTGATTTCACAATGTTTTACATATCCCCAAGATGTTTGGAAGTCTTATACATTCTTCAAATCAGTAGTTTTAATGTATTTGACAGTCTGAAATCTGCTGTGGATGGGACAACGTTTAACATGTGAAAATACATATTCATAATACAAAAATCTAAAGTATAATTTTGGTTTATTCATGTCTGTGAGAATATGGCAGGTGAAAGATGGCTAGAGGAGGTTAAGTGATGTTCTTGCAGATTTGCTATGATGTGTAAGATAAAAGAGACCCATTAAATTATATATCTTATTTATGGAGAAGGAGAAGTAGCCCCTATGGATTGTCAAATACCATATGAAATATCGTCAAGCATAGTAATGTGTTCTTGTTAATCATTCCATTGTTTTCCTGGGACCAAGGAGTAAAATAGATATTCAAAAGATAATTAATTTGTTTATGTATTTTAAGCCATTTTCTGTGAGGTTTTTTTTTTAATATTATTAAAATAGTACCTCTACATTGCATTTATGTAGGATTCAACTATTTTTAAAGATAACAATATATGGAAAATAAATTATTGTCAGACTGTTAGTTTGGAGCCAGTACAACAAAATAGCTTTTGGATTATGAATTATATGTAAAAAGCTGTTAAGATTGAGTAGTTTTTATTCCTTTAATGGAATATTCAAAACACAGTTAAACCATGTTTTCTGCTGGAAAACACTTCACAGCATAAAAGCACAGTGCAGCACAACTGACATTATCAGATGATTTTTAGTTTGAAGTGAACAACTGTTTGACCAGTCACAGAATATGTCCCACTTGTCTTTCCTAAAAGCAATGTAACAATATCAGAAAAAAAAAAAAAAATCCCAAACCGAAACAGGAAAAGCAAAACAACCAAAAGCACTTGGGCAGTATAAAGCAATCTATTTTGCTTTGGTCATCAGTGCATACAAAAGAGAACTTTCATTTCCAAAACTATTCTCTCAATACACTCAATTAGGAAGAAAACCTCAGAATAACAGGGATAGTAAGAAAAAAAAATCACAAGAAAAAGCATAAATCATAACTGCTCAATGAAGGAAAATCTTAATCTTTTGTATTTACTGATCAAACATTTCAATTTGTTTGTAACTCTGCTGAAGAATAGTGTTGGACAAAAAAGACTGTGTATTGCAAAATATTGGACTTGCTGATATTAAATATTTGCTTTTTATGAACATTGCTTTCCAAGTGCAGTTTTTAATTCCTCTGCTTCCTACTAAGACACCAGAATCTTTTTGCCCAATCAATCTACCAACTCACTTCTCACTTGGAAACACAGGTTAGGAATGTGAGAGCTAGAGAGACAATTCTACATGAATCACCATAAATGCTGAATATGTTAAAGCTAAGTATAAACCTGTGAGGTTCACCTTCGAGTTTATTTGGTCCCCAACATGTTCTTAATTAATGCAAACTGATATTTTGGTGTGACAAGTTAATACTGATTTACTGCTTTCACTGGCCTTCACGTTTGTTCTTCTGTGGGCATATCTTTAGTGTAAACTTAGAGTACTTGAAAAGTGCTAGACGTATTTCTAAGCACCTTAATGTACAATGAGATAATAGACCAAAACAAGGACATAGGCTCTAATTCTAGATTGAAAAATTAGTTAATCAATTGAAATCGGCATTATAGATGAAGTAGGGCACTTTGTTTTCCCCTTTTGCAGGTAATGGTACTTTGTCTATAGTGAAAACTGCAGTTACAAATGCCTGGTGTGTGTTCAGCTTTGTCACTCCAACTAATACAAACAATGGCTGTTAATGTTGGGTGGTCAAGGTTACACCACAGGATAATTTTTCAATGATGACTGAATAAAATTGTTCAAACTTTTTAAAAATAAATGTCTCAATAGGACGTGTTCTAAAATCCAGAAGCTTCCTTTACTCCCCTCTCAAAAATTACTGCTCAAACTTTATCTCTCTGATAAGCATACAAGTTAATAACTGTACACCTATTTTGACGTCCAATCTAACATTTAGTTTAATAAAATATTTTAAAAGTATTTCCAAATTGAGGAAATTTTTATTACTTATAGAAAGTTGCTTTTAATCTATTTCTCTCTGTTTGAACCTGTGCATCTAGCTACTTTATGATAAAATTATGATTCTTGAAGTATGCCCTTGCTTTAGGCTGTGCTCTCATGGTATGATTTAGCCTTAAATTCAGTGTCAGGTCTAATGATGAGTTTTTCAGTGCCTTTACATGATGGTATTTTTCTCCTTTTCTGCCCTCATTCTCCCCCTTAGATTTTTATTTAATTAACTTCTGCTATTTCACTCCTTTACATGTCTGGCACCTGTACAACCTCTACATTTTGGATTCAGCTTTCTGTTGGAGATATTTTTAATTTCTCTACTGTTCCTTGTCATGTCTAAGACCGTTACCTTTGAATACCCCTGTGACTTTTCTTCTTTTTTTATAAGATGTTAGAACAGTTCCCATGGGTCTTTAATCCCACTTACTTGCTGCTCTGGAGAATACTGGGGGATTTTACATGCTCTTTAAGTGAATGATTCGCAGAACGGAGGGCATATATAGGTAAGTAACTAAATTCATATTGCTGATCAGGCTGTTCCACAATGGAAGGAAAAAAAGAATAAAAGTGAAGGAAGAAGAAGAAGAAGAAGAAGAAGAAGAAGAAGAAGAAGAAGAAGAAGAACAAGAACAAGAACAAGAAGAACAAGAAGAAGAAGAAGAAGAAGAAGAACAAGAACAAGAAGAACAAGAAGAACAAGAAGAACAAGAAGAAGAACAAGAAACAGAAACAGAAAAGAAAGGAAGAAAGAAAGAAGAAAGAAGGAAGAAAGGGGGAAGGGAAGGGAAGGGAAGGGAAGGGAAGGGAAGGGAAGGGAAGGGAAGGGAAGGGAAGGGAAGGGAAGGGAAGGGAAGGGAAGGGAAGGGAAGGGAAGGGAAGGGAAGGGAAGGGAAGGGAAGGGAAGGGAAGGGAAGGGAAGGGAAGGGAAGGGAAGGGAAGGGAAGGGAAGGGAAGGGAAGGGAAGGGAAGGGAAGGGAAGGGAAGGGAAGGGAAGGGAAGGGAAGGGAAGGGAAGGGAAGGGAAGGGAAGGGAAGGGAAGGGAAGGGAAGGGAAGGGAAAAAGAAAAAAAATGGAAAAGGAAAAGGAGAAAAGAAAAAGGAGAAATGTACTAATAATTCAAATTGTTCAGCATTACTTTCCTCTATTTCTTGTTTTCTCTTTACCCTCTATGAATCCCCTTTGTATCCCTGGATTCACAACTCCACCCCGAAAACAAACTTGACCGAGCCAAAAAGTCCCACAAATCCTAATACTTCCAATTATCCAATTATTTTTTATATAAAATTCTTATCTTTCTGTCTGGAAGTCAGCTTAAGTTGTGAAAAAACTTTCCTTGAGCCTCAGCAGAAGAAGTAACAAATTTTTCTGCTTTTACCTGCACACTTTCTGCATAAAAAAGTAAACAATTTCTCCTCCACCTCAAATTTTTCTCCTCCATTTGCAATTTTTTATGCCCATATAAAATGCCACAGTGAATAGAGCTGCAGAATCACATAGGTGGTTGTTACTTTACTTGTGCCCCATTCTGAAACTGCTTTAGGCAAAGGCCACAAGAAGAATTGTAGTATTACAAACCTCATACAAAAATTTTTGATGCTTGTCAGATGCACATCTTGCACAAGAGTCTTTGCTTGCTTTTCTAATCTAACTGTAAGCAAAGTGAACACAGTGGTGAACACAATTGTTGAAACCTTCAAAGCAGAAACTCTCAGCAAAAATTTTCAGCTGAAGCTTTTAAATAATTTTGCTGTTCATGAAATAGGTTATTCCCAATAAAACATTAGTTTACTGTAACAAAAAAAGAACGGAACCAAAAGGCTATTTTTCTCCCTCCTCTGTATTTAAAGCCTTAAAAAAATATTTCTGTTTCTCCACTACTTGAATTTTCTTGTATATATGGCATCTGCTGGCAAGTTGGAATGAAACTCCGAGACACTAGGAAAAAGTCAAACCTTCTTTAGTGTCTGCATCCCAGCTCCCAATGCCTGAGGAAACATGCCATTGCACACACAGGGTCCCTAGTGAGAAACCCGGCTCCAGGAGACAGTCCTTCCCACCGCAAGGTTTTGTGGTGAAATATATGAGCCTGTCACTCTATCAGTTGAAAGGGTTTCCGTTTTTGGCCTAACATTGGGAGATAATATCTAAAGTTTTGGAAAGGAAGTGATTTGTTTCATTTTGCTTAGGCCTTTATGTAGGTGAATTATATTTCAGCAATCCCCAGTATCCATAGCTACAGTACTTTTCCCACTGACACAGCGGTACTTCCTGATAAAGTTTCCCCTATAACTCAGCCAGCAAGCTTGTCTGAACTCCAGCTTCTGTTTCTCCAGTTAAAGCTAATTACACTTATATGGCACTGAGCTTTCCACTTCCTTCTTTTCTTGGGGTGCACAATTGCCAAGAAGATCGATATTTGCCAGGGAAAAAAATATCCGGAATGTTGGTGCCAATTAACAAAACAAATATGTTGCAACTTAATGAGGACCCAGCAGCTCAAACCTGATCTTGCTCAACGGAAAGGTGATGTAGGAGTAAATAAATGGCAGTGCTTAGCCACTGGCAGAAGGGGAGAGCATTTTGTTTTACCAGGGAATGCATTTTTGCTTTGCTCTACTTAGTAGGACCATGCACTTTCTCCCCTTCAGACCCTGCCCACAGTGCCTAATTAATTCACATCAATTTTGAAAGAATACATGATTAGCTGTCCTAGGGCTAAGCAGTAGCATATTGAGTCACACACTAGAAGGCCTAGTTTGGGCACTGGCTCAGGATGGCAGGATCCATGCCAACATAAGAAGCTAAATTGGTTGCAGGGCAGGGGGTGGGGGGCTTGCCAACTAACTGCCTCGCCTCATGGCACCATCTGCCAATTTGTAGACTGATGTTGGCATCAGATCTGAAAGAGCCACTTATCCACTTGCACAGCTATAGGCCACAAGAGTGAAAGGAGAAACGTTTGAAAATAAAAAGGAAGTTGACTAAAAAGCGCATCTCGTCTAGCACAATGCCTGTCAGGTTACTGTCTACAGTACTTTATCATCAGATAAGGATGTTTTTTAAGAAATTAAGAAGCTAATCCATGATTAGCATTTCTTCATATCTGAGATTGCAAACAACATAAGTTTATTGCTCCGAGATGTAGTTACCTGCTTCATTCATATAATGGCACATACAAAACTAAAACCTCTCAAATCTTACCCTGTGTGAATTAGCTTCCAAAGCCAACAATTAATTCTTTGCTGATGTAGTCTACTTCGAGCCTTCAAAAGAAGACAGAAAGTAGAAAGATATTCTTAAAATAATGTAAATTAATTTCTAACTTACTTCAGGGGTAACCCAGATAAGAACTAAGCAATTAATGAATAATATTATGTTCTTAGAAATCATTCCTTCTCTTAGAGGCTGCTTCAATTCAGCATCATGTCAACAGGATCTTAGCAGCTTGCACCTGGCCAGGAATTCTTCATCCTTTTCAATCAAACAAGGAAACTGAACCTAAGCTTCTGAGATGCTCATTTCTGTGTAATGATTTATATATTGAGTTTAATTCAACTGTTTCATATTGATACAAATCAAAAATGTTGATACTAAAGGCATATCATCAACTCTTAAAAAAATTTAATCACAAACAAATAAGAAAACAAATATCACATTGTTTAGATGCTCCATTTATTACTAGACATGATTCTTACCCTGGCTTCATCGGACATGGCCTTTAATAGATTTTATACTAAAAATCTGAGTATCCTTCTTCTCTTTGTAGTACCTATGAATATATATCAGCAAAAGAAGGGAATGACTGGAGTGAAAAGAGAATGTGCAGGAGTCTAAAATAATGTAAAATCAGAGAACACTTTTTAAATTGCAATTTCTTATTGTAGAAGCTCAAGAGAAGTCCTGTTTGTAATTGGCTTTCTCTGGAACATGGTGACAGATCCGTTTAGTTGCATAAATATGCATAAATATGCATAAAGTAGCTTGAGATCAGTAGGTCCTACCACCTTTTTATTCTCCAAAAAAAAAGAAAAACCACCTGTGAAATTTTATCTGAAAGAGATAGGACATATTCCATCTCCTTCTCCCATCCTGAAAAGAATCCTATGGTTTTATATAATTACATTTCCTAGTTTTTGTTACTGAAATGTCCTGGTTGCACTCTTGGTCCGGACACAGCTGGATAAGATCCAGTACTCCCTTGAACTGTGCACATGCAGACCTGATTAACATTTAGGATCCCACCAGGAAAAAGGAAACCTTCCCTCATGTGGAGGCACTGCAAGAGTTCTGCACCACTCCATGAGGGGAGGCTATACAGCTCATACTTCTAGTTGACACCTTACCCATAAATTGGCCCCCAGAGGCCTTTGGTAACTGTCTTAAATTAGAGCAGCCTAGAGCAAAGTGCCTGAGGCTGCTTCCATTTCCAACCTAACTGATCCAGCACTAGGAAAATCCTGGGACTACAGAAAAACAAAACCACCTTTGTACAGTCTCCATCCTGCAGTGAGTGCTGAAAAAACCACTCAAAACTCAGTGAAGGATTTTGGATGCTAGATAATAAAACAGAATTCCAGACCAATCTTCGTTGCCCTATATGTTCCTTTTAATGGTTTTTATACATGATAATGTAACCAAAATTCACAAAAATATCTAAATACCTTGAATTTGATGTTCTACCCCACTGTTCATTTACGGGTTTTGTGTGTACTCTATCATGTGCACACTTCATGTATATTATTTGTTAATTAGTAATGTTTTTTCTGTGTTTTACACTATGCTTTACCTGGACCGATTTACTATGCTGGTTAGAGCTTGTAGGCACGTGTAGTGTCCCAGGAGGATACCATTTTCTTTCTAAGGTATTATGTTAAACCTATTAAATTATTTTCAAAAGACATTCAAAATGGTGGGAAAAGGAATGTAGCCTCTTTAATAATAAATTACAAGTATTAATACTTAATGGAGTAAAAGATACATCTTGTCTATGTTGCTGCTTACAGGAAAATGGATGATGTTAATCTGCACCAAGTTACCTAAAGAATAGTGAAAGTGGTGAAAAGTACAAAAGTATAATACGGTGAATTATTTCAACTCAAATTTGTTATGTACTGCAGAGTGAGTTCTTGCTAAATCAGGTAGAACAAATAGAAATTTATTTTCAGACTTACCAAGAAGTTTGGAGGAGCCAAACAAACGTCTCTGAATTTGGGTGAAACTGACTGTCACTGAGATGAGAGGACCAAAGCAAGATATATGCCATTTATTTTAGAAGACATAAGAAAGTTACTGAGGTGAAAATTCTTACAATTTAGAGTCAAGAACTTCACTAATGCAGTTATTTTGTCAAAAAGTGTTTAGCAGGAAAAACTAACTGATAAGATTTTTGTCTTAATGATCAAACCAAATAAAACTAAAATCAGCAGAATAAATTCAAAGTGAGGGAGAAAACAGCAATGTGGAAGTAAACAGGTTACAGTGCAATGAAGGTGTGCACGTGACCCAAGAAGAAAGTTAGTATAAGCAGTGACAAAGCACTCCTCACACAGCTCCTCTGTGCTTTCCCAATTGCAGCACATATGGTCCTCTATCAGAGGGTCTCAGAACAGCGGGTTAGTTTACATACCATATGTATGCAATTGGTAGGCACAACGGGGTTGCGTTAAGGTTATTGCATCTGCCCTAGTTCGGAATTCCCTTGAATTCTTAGGTTTACGTCGGACAGTAATGTTATTTTAACAGCTTTTGTGTTAAATTTCACATGTTTTTTTAAACAACATTATAGCTTCCTTTATTTTCTTTTTATTAATTTTGACTTTGTAATAGGGACTCTGGAGACTTAAAATTGAAACACGTTGTAGAATGATGGCTTTTGGAAGTTCCAAGGAATGAATGTCAGCTAAACCTTCTGCTGTCTCACCGCTGCCTATTTAATTGAGTACCTAGTATTTTTCATTTCAAGTATTTTGAGAATGAGTGTGATCTGCAGATTATTTATGGAAGAATTCTTGGAAATATTTTTTTTGTTCTGAATCTCTATCCAAAATCATTTGTCTGTGGGAATTCAGTAATATGAAAGCAAGCCGTTTTAATTGGACAGTGTGGTCACCAATTATATCTATTTTGTACAAAATTAAACTCTTGCAGTCATATTGGACATGATTTAATCCTTACAATCAAGTTGGATATTTTGAAATATAATCAAAAATTCAGCTTCTACCAGTAGTTTCAATGGCTGCCTAAAATATTAATGGGAAATATGTGGTACTTAGGGAAAAGTACTTAAGAGATATGGATGGTAGTAATGTATTTTACGAAAACCTTCATAACATTATGAAGTAGTTCTGCACTGCTTTTACTGCTTAGTAATCAGAATTCCTGTAAAGAAAATGGAACGGTCTGGAAAGAACGGTTAATGCTTTCCAATATGCACACAAGTTTTTTGCTAATAGTGTATCTGTTGCTTCATTTAAGTTTGTTTATATCCATAGTATGCTATCCACCACCACACACAGGAGACAAGGAGTGCTCTCTAATATTCAGATTACAAGGTGAAATATACTTCTTGTATCTATTACTGGAACAGTTGAAGCACTGGTTTACCTCTAACTTCCTAGTGCCAGGGTTAATAATGTCTGGCAAATGCATTAATATGGTGAAAGCAACAGGAGATGGCAAGTCCGATCACATAACACATTTCAAGCATACCTTAAACTCTTTTATAAGTGGCTTTTATGGTAGACAAACAATGGAAAATTATTATCCTTGTACTAAAAAGCTGTGAATATTTACCTTTTTTCCAAAGACAGTGAACATCTGTAAAATTTAATGCAGGCTAGTAGTGTATTTTTTTAAAAGGAAAAGTAGGAAATAATTGGAAATTCCATAGCTCATGATAATTTCATAGCTCATGATAACAGGCTAGGAAGCTACTGAAACTGGGAAATACAGTGCAGGTAAAAATCACCCTCAGGGACATACCACAGCATTTGTGAATGTAAAGAGCACTAGGACTTTGCTGCTAATCAGGTCATTTGTTCTTCTGAGACTGTAATCTCTGCAAAGGAGCCTTTCCTACATGGCATTGTTTGTCAGATTCAAAACTGGAGGAAATCATGTCAGAGTCTGATTATTTAAATTATAGCTACAAATCGAGTTTATATAAGAAGCACCAACAGACCTAAATATTTTAGATTAACCCAGAAATTATAGAAATATATATTAAAGGGTAATGATAATTATCTGGGGTCTGAGTTTTAAACTCCTGTGAAGTCTGTCAACAAAAGCCAACTCATGCATGAGCAAGCAATCTGAATACCAGAAGCAAATATCACTGAAGTCAATGAGGAGAGTATTGCAAGTTTAAACAGAGATACCTTTAATGTGAAGAAGCAAAACAAAATCCCCAAACTTTGACAACCTTGAAGATCAAAGATCTATGCAGTGGTTCTGTAAAGTGTTGAGTGCTCCAAATTTTAAACATACATCTAAGAAGCAACAATTTCTGCATTGGATTTTATTGAGCAGAAACAGCTCCTAAAGTTAACCAGTAGGAAAGTAATTAAATTTGTCAAAGGCCATGTACAGTTAAACTCTCTGGAGCAAATGAATATTCTCACAGTGAAACACTAATAAGGAATACGGGAATTTTTTTATTATTATTAACATCATTCTGAGCAGCAAAATGAAATTTTTTTAAACTTGTAAAATTGAGGTGACTACCAAATGCTGCAACTTTGGCAAGCACTCTCCCTATACAGACTAATCTCTTAGTGGCTCATGAAAGCTGACCTTGTTGGTTACTTCACTTAAATTACTGTAAAAGGATGGAGATGTTCAATGCGTTCTACAAAGATTACACTACATAGTGTGATCCTGACAGCAGTGACCTCAGGATCTATTGCTTCAATTACAGAATAACAGGCCAAAAAAAAAAGAAAACTTGGTGCTGTGGAACATTGAATCAAGTCCTGGATCCTCTTGGAATTGACACAGTATGGTCCTTGCCATGGATGTCTCTTATTCATATTACATGAAAGAGGTTGTTAATAGCTCCTGGATTTCTCCCAAGGAAATCCCAAGCTGGACCATCATACAGTATCTGCAAACTGTGTTCTACAGATTCTAGATACATATTCTTTATATATATTTCGCAATTAGACTGATTTATCTGGAATACATTTGAACTCATCAGCTCTTTAATTTTGAGAAGCCTTTCCTGATGTAACAATTTATTACATTGGGATAAGCTAAGTTAATTTATACTAAGAAATTTATACAGCAGCCCACTTAAACTTTTTCTGACAAATTCCGTTATTTTCCAAAAGTTAGGTTGTATCTAAATGCATCTGTTTCCTGTATTTTACCTGAATTTTGCAGGTAGAATTCATTCAGAATCAGTTTGCCAAAGAGTCAGAAGCCTTAGGAAAAGACAGTGTATAAGAAAATGTTAAGAGAATTTTATAGAAAAGAATAAATGTCATATAGTTACCTTAAACAGCTTATACCTGCAGCTGTACCCATGGTAAGGGTAAAACAGGTGTTGGCTTGGTGGTGTACAGAATGCTTTTTTACAGCTGTTACATATCTGACTGGTCATAATGTTTTTGCAAGTGTAGAAATCCCAAACAAGCACAGGGATATCTGCTGACTTCTCAGGTATATGTTATTGAAGAAAGAAAGTAAATAATTTCCAGAATTATTCAGCAATCATTTTATGCCTCCCAGATTGATTGTTGAAGACTTTGCTTTGAAAAATGGCACATTTAAACTCTCAGCTGCTGTTTTGCATTGGAAGAATTACTTTTCCAGCATTTAAATTACTTCTTTGGGATTTTTTTTTCTTATTTTGATTTTTTTTCTTACATTCCAGCATGCATTTAGCCCTTGGCAGATTGAAAGGTGTCTCTGTCAGGAAATATCATCTGAGGGAACACAAGATACTACATTGCACAAAAAAAAAGGTGTGGTGTAGGAGGAGAGAAAACATCAGAAGCATTGCAAAAATACCTTTTTGTTTTGTGTTCCACAGCTTTGAAACTTTTCAACAGCTTTGAACCATTAAAAAGTGTAACTTGCTGACAACTTTTTACATGGAATGTCAGCTTTGTGTTATTTGAAACAGCTGAGATAACTCCCAAATGAGATGATTATAATACTGAAAGGAAGATAAGTACGTGTTGTACCAGCAACACCTCTCTATTAATGACTAATGTAGACCAATTGATGGAATAGCCAGCCCTTTATCTGTACTCTTCTTAAGAGTTCATTTCTACTTGGGTTTGGGTTTTTTTGGTGTTTTTGTTGGGGTTTTTTTGGTTGTTGTTGTTGTTTGTTTGTTTGTTTTTTTTACTAAACTGAATGAACAATGTATCTTTGGAAATTTTATCGAATTTATTTTGATCCACATGCTTCTGCAAACGAACTTCCCAAGACATGGTTTTTAAACAAATGTAGAGAAAATCATGTGATAGTAGAGATGTGTGAGCTGAGAATGGTTTTTAAAGTTTGCCATGAGGTGTCAGCAGCTCTTTAATTTTCAGAAGCATTTTTTGACATTAGAATCTCACAGCAATTTACAGAACTACTTGCTCAAACTCTGTCAACAGTGTTGGAATATTTTCCTCAAATAATAATTTATATTTTAGGAATCCTTAAAAATTTCCATGTGGGTAATAGAGATGAGTTTGTCTGTTTCCTATAAATTCAGATATACCTGCAAATAAGTTAGTAAATAAATGCAAAATAAATTTGTAATGTTTTTCTTCTAATTAGCTCAGTTAATTTGCCTGCTGTTCGTTATGTTTACTACCTTCATTAAATTGTGTATAATTTCTGTAAAACTTTAAATCTCACAATATTAAGAAAATCAGTAATAAGATACATCAAGGATATCTTGGAGATATCATGTGTAATAAACTTTAGAAACTACTATGAATTTTCAAGTTAGTATGTTAAATTTCATTGCAAATACTGTATCTTCAGGTTTCCCCAGGTGGCAATGTGTATTAAGGAATGAATGTCTATGTCTGGAAATGCTGTTCTTGCCATTCTTATCTTTGGAAGTTAATTTAGCTGTTGAATGTAATACTAGTCTTGGGTTTAGGAATGCCTTCAGAGGGGAAGCAGAACTGGAGGAAAACCATGACAACTGTGTTTCTTAGTATAGCGGGCTCCAGGTAAAATTAAAACTTTGTCCAGTCTTAAGAGATTAAATCAAAGGCAATAATTCAGTTAAAATAGCTACCACTACCTATCATTATATTCTCTCTGTATCTTGAATACACTGAAAGGTAAGTAGACTTAGAAAATTTGGTCCTAAAAAGCTGTATCCTAAAATGAATGTTTGCTGGAAAATGGAATATATTCCTGCACCAAACCCTGGGAAAATTGTAGGAATTGACCTTAAGTACTATGGTTTTGCTTTCAAATGTTAGGATTTACCCTTCCTGCTAATCCTGAAAGTGCCTCTTAAATTTTGTAATAAACTTTACAGTAATGCTATTCTACTGATCTAGCAAAAAAAAAAAAAAATCCATAATGATCTAAAAACCTGAACTCTAACATTCAAAACCACCTTCAGTGTAGGAGGACTGACAAGTCATAGAATTCTGTACCTGTGCTCATATCTGCAGATTTCACCATAAAAGTTTCAGATAAACCAGGGTTTAGCCCTTCTTTCCCGTTAATGATGGGTCATCACACCTGATCACCACATTTTTATTCTGAATTGTATTTCATGAGAGTCAAGATGTGCAATGTGGGCAGAAAAAAACGCGATATGTTTAATCATTTTTCTTTCTCTTGAACACATGAGACAAAGGAAGGTGTGAGGAGGATGTGACCTGAGCTGGTTAGTCTGTATTACTATCTAGCATGTGTGGAAAGTGATTTAAGATCAATAGGTCGCACTTCACTTTGAAGTTCAGATACTGCCACGTCTTTTGAAAACATGATCCTGAAATGTGCTGAGCCACATTCCTGGCTGAAGGCCAGGAAAACACATAAACACATGCTTAACTCTAATCATAGGACTAGGCCTCTTGTGTTAAAGTTGACATGTGCTGAAGTGCTGGTCTGGATTAGTGCCAGAAGGTTCAGCATCCTTCAGGATTGATTCCTCAGCCAATAAACTAAGGGCTGCAGCTTAACAGTAAGCCTAGGATTCTGTTTACATTTCCTGCTTGCATTTTAAAAATAAACCAGTGGTTGCTAGACACATAGAGTCCTTGCTCCTTTGAGAAAATTGGTATAGATGGAGGGACAGAAGTTCATTTCAATAATTGCAAGCAATGAACAGGATGTTCACTTCATTTGGCTGTGTGAAAATCACCTCTCTCTTGACCTGCAAGCGCAAAGCTGTTCAATGTCCAACAGAAGTCTTGCCTTTAGGAGCTGCCTTTTGCAATCGTCTCAGGTGGCAGTGCACTGTTCCTGAACTTCCATAGCAGAATTTAAGTTCCTTCCCACTGCTAAGTAGGTGATTTTGTCATTTGAAAATGGCCAAGCTTTCTTCTGGTTGTTTCTGGCAGATGCAGAAGGTAAGAACTAACACTGAGGTTTACAAAAAATTGGAGTTTCTAGTGGGCTGAAATCCAATCCAGCCTAGAAAGAGTTTGTACCTTTAACTTGTGAAGACAGATGGTGGACCTGGCATGCATAGTTATGGAATTAACTTTCAATAAAGGTAGAAGACATTTCTACAGGCAACTGTGCAATATCAAACATAGATACAAACCTCCACTATTTAGTCTCCAAGCTCTCATCCTCCCTATCATCCTTCTTTCACCATCAACAAAATGTTCTGCACAAGGATTGCTGCAGTCAGCAAAGTTCAAAATAAGCATACTTCATTGTCCAAATAAATCAGAACTAAAAAAAGTCCCTAATATACTTACAGATTATGCTGGTTTCTCCCTGGTATGTACAAAAGATTGGCTTAAATTTGCTTTGGTTACTAAGATCATAGGAAAACTCTTTTTGAATATTTTTTATTTGAAACCAAATCGAACAAGTAAAAAAAAACCCATGTTATCGAACAATTTTTTAAGGTTTAACAAACTTTAAATTGTCTAATTGTTTTAGTTCAATAACTTTTCTGGCACTAAATACATTGGAGTTTTATGAAAAAAAAAAAGCCATTCTAACTGACAGTAGGAATTATCTACTTTCATGTAAAATCTGTTCCTGCAAGATGTCTCTCTGTCAAACTTAATTTTACAAACACTAGAGTCCTTGAGACCATTAGATACTTATGAGATAGAACCAAAAGAACTTCCAGATGTTAATGATCCAATTTTCATGAAGATGAGAATGAGAAATTTTTGCTTTAGTGGTAATGCATCTCTTTCTACAGTTCCCAAAAAGTATTAAAAGAAAGATTCTTTATTACTGAATGTCTTTTTCTTTCTAAAATTTTATGGAAGTTCTATCCAAGTGCTTGATTTTTTTTTTGGTGACTTAATTATTAGTGAATAATAGTAAAAACAGTAAATATTTTTTGTGTGTGAGACATTAAGCTCACTCTCAGGGGTTGAAATGTAGATCAGAAGTCCCATTTTATTTCTCGTTCTTCAGATACATAATGGGAATTCCCATTTCTAGCTTAATGTATTTTTGAATACGTGTCTGGTACCCAAACCTTTTGGTAGAAAGTAGTTGGAATAGATGATTTACAATGTCCATTCCGGGCACATACTTATCTGCAGACTGTAAATTCTTGAGGGTACCTCTAATATTAGCACCTTAATTGTTAGCATCTCATAATATTTAGGCTTCTCACTCCCAGGCCTAATTAGAATAAAATTATTGAATAACATGAGTTTAGTCCATTCACCCCACAGTGCTAGAAAATTACATCACCTTGAAGTTAATTCAGAGGCAGAACCCTAAGGAACAGACGGTGCTTTTGTGTCTTCTGTCATCAGTTTTGCCCCTTTGTACTGTTACTTCGTGGTAGTGCCTGAAAAACACACATTGTATAACTGTACTTGGAATTTCTCCAGTGTTGCCAAGCTTCACAAGTAGAAGCACCACTGATTGCTTTGTCCTGTTATTGTTTTTGGGGGAAGGGGAGCAGGCTGAATCAAAGATGGAATTTCTAAATTTATACAGATTAACTTGATCTGATTGTATGAAGGAAGTTATTTTAGAGCATTTCCTTTATTTTTCTTAAAAGAGTAGCCTAAAAGAATCTTTTACAGGGATCTTTTCCATATTCTGGTTTTGTTTAGCTGTCATCTGCTGTCAAAGGTGTTCAAACAGACCTGAACTATGAGTTGTGGCACTGTGGTAAACTGCCTCCTTTGGAAGATTTTTAGAAGCCTGTCTTTGAAGGTTTGGCCTTTAGCCTATGAAGGTCAAAACACATTTGGGAGCTTATATTATTTGTCACCAGAGAGAGACTACGGTAAACCTAGAAGCACATTTCTCTTCAGAATCCACATGATTAAAATTAAAATAGTATGTCTGGTATGTATACAGAAAAAAAAACACTGGATTTTCTTCTGTATTTTCAAATACATCCAGCAGGCAATTAATCCAAAATAGCCTATATAGCGTGTGTAATATGTTTGTATAAATGTGTGTGTGTATATATCTGTATATAAAAAACATACGCAAAATTTCCATGTCAAGAGATAACAGCATTAATATATTAGCCCAACAGAATTCTGAAGGCAAAGTCCTGATTCCACAGGTTTAAATCCTGGGAAAGTTGTGTAGCCAGCTCCACTGGAAATGATGATTCAGAGATTTTTTTTATCGACAAGTTAAAAAAAAGTAACTTTGTCATAAGGTATGGCTACAGAACTGATAACAAAATTCAGCACAACGATACCTCAGATGCACCTTTCATATACAGAACAAACTTTAACTTTCAAATTTGATATCCAAAACACTGACAGAAAAGGATGTATTCATCATGAACTGATCTATGACAAAAAAAGGAGACAATTATTCCACGAAAAGAATTTTTAGCATCATTGTCAATCACTTGTTTTCAATCCTGCTAGGACTGGTAGGAGAATATAAAGTCATGTAAAAGAAATATCCTTGCATTTTAAAGCAGCCAAAAATTTTATTGGAAATTTAGAACTAGATTTTATTAACATGAGAGAAATTTGAGGGATGTGAAGTTGTCCCAATTCTGCATTAATTTTCTGTTCTATTCAGAAAACTATTAAAAGGATATGGTAAAACCAAAGATTTCTTGTACTTTTATAGATACTATGAGCTGAACCAATTCAAAACTCTGGATCTGATTTTCCATATATCCACATATTAAAATGCAAAATAGATTGATCAAGTTGAAGGAAAATTCTTCCTAAACTGATCCATAATATTTGTCATAAAATGTAATCTAGGATATTGGACTACATGCAAGGGCTAATGAGTCACTAACACAGAAAGAAGAAGACTTGTGTTATATTACATACTCTATCATTAATCTCATGTGTAGTCTAAGAAAGTCACTTCCCTTTGTCTGTCTTGATTCTCTCTTTCCCCTTGTCTTTTCTATATGGAATATAAATTTTTAGAGATTAAATTGGCAGGTTATATATGCTAATATCAGCCCTAGGACTCCAAGTGCTGGATCAAACTCATAACACCTGCATGATTTGAAACCCTCCTCCAGTAAGAACACCCTCTAAAGTATAGGTTTGGGTTTTGTTTGTTTGTTTTCCGGAATGACCTGGTACTAGTACTCTGTATGTACACTAGGCCTCCTTTGGATGTTTGCATTTATTTGTGGGTTTGTTTTTTTTTTTTTCTAAAGGAAAATGTAGATCCATTGCATAACACTGATTCACATCTGACATTTTTGACAGACATTTTACAGTATTGACAACAGTCATGTAAAATGGAAACAGGAAGAAAAAAGATTTACTAACAGCTATTTAAACTGATCACCAGAAATAATTTCTCTTAAACAAAGCTATAGAGTCTCATTCCCTTCTCACTCCCTCCCTTCTCTCCCTTCTGAGAAGAATCATCATTACACCTCTGGAAAGAGGTCTAGTGTTCACACTTCATCAAAGGAGGATCAAACATCTTAAACTGTTCCTTTCGAAGTTAATAGTTTCCAGACTGCCATTAGCAGTTTCTTTAAAGTGAGAAAAGTCCCAGTAGTGAAAATAAAAGCCAATATCCAAATATTGAAAAAAATTTTGTCTGTAATACCTAGTACACAGCTTTATTGGAACTTAAAATAGTACTACAGAAATCCTACAGAATTTTAATTGGATCTGGTCCTGTTTGACATCTTTATTGGCAATCTGGATGTAGGGATTGAGGGCACCCTCAGTAGATTTGTAGATGATACTAAGATAGGTGGGAGTGTTGATCTCTCAAGGGAAGGAAGGCTCTACAAAGGGATCTGGACAGACTCAATCAGTGGGCAAAGGACCCAGTGTGAGGTTCACAAAGGCAAAGAGCCAGGTCCTGCACTTGGGTCACAGCAATCCCAGGCAGCATTACAGGCTGGGGCAAGAGTGGCTGTCCAGCAGAAAGGAGCTGGTCAGCAGCAGCCTCAGTGTGAGCCAGCAGTGGGCCCAGGTGGCCAAGAAGACCAGTGCCATCTTAGCCTGTATCAGCAATAGTGTGGTCAGCAGGACCAGAGAAGTGACCATCCCTCTGCTCTCAGCACTGGTGAGGCCACACCTCAAGTACTGGGTTCAGTTTTGGGCCCCTCACTTCAAAAAGGGCATTGAAGTAGTGGAGTGTGTCCGGTGAAGGGCAACAAGGCTCATGAGAGGTCCAGAGAACTTGTCTTTTGAGGAACAACTGAGGGAGCTGGGTTTGGTTTAGCCTCGAGGGGGCTCAGGGGGGATCTCATCACTCTCTATAACTACAAGAGTGGAAGTTCTAGTGAAATGGGCCCAGTCTTTTCTGTTGTGCCAGTAGCGAGAGGACCAGAGAATATGGCTTTAAGACAGGAGGTTCAGATTAGATATTAGAAAAAAAAATTCTTGTTATTGTAGTCAGACTTTGGAATAGGCTGCCCAGGAAGGTGAAGTCACCATCCCTGGAGGTGTTTTAGAGGCTCTTGGTGATGGTTTAGGGGTTACAGTGGTAGTGCTGCTTGATGGTTGGACTTGATGATCTTTAAATGACTTTTCCAACCTTGATAATTCTATGATTCTATGAAATACTGTCAAGTTGTGGACATTTTGTGCTCAATATATTGTGCTCATTTTGATGTCTCTGTTGTGCTATTGCTTTCATTGTTCATATAAGAAATAATATTCAGTAGGATGTTTTGTACATTTGCAGCTAAGTTAAACAGCATTGCCCCCCAGTCTGGATTTAGTGAAGTATTGTACCAAGTTGTAAATGCAAGCAATTGCATGATAAACATTTATTGAGAAGCGGAGTCTTTTTATGCATTCTTTCCATCCTTCTATGTTGCCAAGGTGACCATACAGAGATAAACCAGCTTAAAATGTAAATAACCATATCCCTGAATATTTCAAATTCAGAATGTCTACTGAGTAACATTAGAACTGTCAGACTTTCACAAGTAATCGTATCTGAAAGATCCTGCAGCTTTTAGTTATATTTCCTTTAAGGTTATAGCCCCACATGAAAGCAATCCACTGAATTATATTTTTCCTCCCATAACTTGCAATGCAGCAGTATTCTGCTGTAGGAAACAAATTGTTCGGAAAATGTAAATCCAAGGTAAGACTCGGAATCACTGTGATGTCATACTATGATGACAGCCTCTGACAACCAGTCTTTAGCTGATAACCTTCAATGTACAATTTTTACAGAAGTTCACCTGACTGTCAGCAACTAAATTGCCATCAAGCACTGGCTTAGGTTTTCTTTCAAACACTTTTCCATTTTTTTAGATTTCAGCTTTATGGAAAAAAAATACTCCCCAAAATGATATAACTGAAACATGTAGCTCCAAGGAGACTTCACAGCTCAAGGTCATTGTATTTGTTCCTCATATGATGTACTACAAATGCTTTTCACTCAGTTAAAAGACCAGTTTTCAGAGGTTAGTAGCTGAGAGAGAATATGTGCATCTTCCAGAAAAGGAGCAGTGCTCTGGCACAAGAGCTCTACAAATTTTTCCTAAAAATGGCAGAAGAATATTTCCTAAAAATATTTTTAAAATATTAAAAACTTAGTTTAAAATCCCTACAGACTAATCAATACTTTTCTTGTTTTTCAGATAAAGAAAAGTGTATTTTTCAAAAATCACACAGCAGTGATATGCATTCATATCTTTATGCTCTTTTAAAAATAATGACTCCTTACAACAGATCAGCCTGTAATGCAGGCAAGATAACACTGTCTGTTACTAGGCTTAATTTTTTTGGTGATTTCTGGGCTATTAAGCACTGCTCCTGAGGAATGGGCAGAGCATTTACAGCAATCAAGTTCTCACAAAGATATCATGTAAATTCAAGAAGCTAACTTATGCTTGCCTTTTAAGATCTGTGTAGCATGGAATAGAACAAGATTTCTGTCTTCTCGATGCTAGCTATGGCATTATCTGGGAAGCAGAAGAACAAAGTTTAGAGCCTTTCTCAGACGCAAATTATCCTTTTCCTGCATGTTGGAACAAAATCTGATCCAGATGGTTTCGTGCAGGCTGCAACTCAGCTGCTCCCTCTCATTCTTTTCTCCATCTCTGCTGGGCTGGATTGGATTCCACACATTTGGCAAATGTTACCATAACTGCTGTGCCATGTAAAGGAGACTGCAGGGTTAATCAGTCTGTAGGGAGCTGAAGTCTTCCTCACATCTCAGGAAGGAGGAACACAGAATTTACCATGTGGCACCACGGTGGCAGTCAACTGATGAGGATTTGTATAGGCAAGGTCCACATTCATGCTGTCCTTCTCCTTTGGGAGTGTCTTACGCCCATCAGGAAGTGTTGGAACTTTCCACTTATATGTGGAGAAAGAGGATTCTGCATTTTTTTCCCTTATGTGTACCTGTGTTCTGGCACTATTTTAAGGAAGCCAGCTCAAAATGAAATAAAAACTTGTCTTGATAAAGATTTTCTTTCGTACCTCTAAGACAATAGGAAAAATTCCACCATAAGCTTTTGAAGGGCAAGATGAAAAAACACATTTAGAAGTGGAGATCAGGTGCACAGTAAGATGAAGCAGGACTAGAGAGAGACTAAGAGACATAAATTAGAGAAAGCAACCAGGAAGAAGGGAATACTCAGGAATGTAGCTACAGGTATCAAATACAACAAGAGGAGTATGTCAGTGGTGGGATGACTTACTGAGCAAACAGAGAAATATCCATTAGTCACACTCACAGCCTAGTTCTCAGGTGGTGATATCTTTAAATGCCAGTTAATTATTCTTAGCCAGAAAGACATGTAATGCTTCTAATGTACTCTGGCAATTAAAAAGCATACAGAGAAAATGCATATGCAACATATTTCCCCCTCAAAATTAAGATTATGAACTCCTTGACTGCATTTTGACAAACAGATACTGGCCTGTACACTGAAAAAATGGCAATGTGTGCCCTTGGCACTCTTTAGAAGAAATCAAACTTTGTGTCAGCAGCCAAAATAGCATGAGATAATCATCCCTCATATACTGGCCCTGACTTTTGTCTGCCTCAGTGGCTAGATCCATGCTGCCCGAAAGAGGTCTGCTCTGAGGAACGATGGAGGGGAGGGCAAAGAGGATGGGATGCAATAGTCAGCTACTGCACATCAGATACTTTATAGCAGGAATTCACGCAGAGTGGCTGTTGAAATAGTGTTCAGTGAATGGCAGTGATTGAAATAGTATTCTTATTGTAGGCACGAGGCCTGATTCAGACAGGGCGTAAGCAGGTGCAGCTTCATTGAAGTCAATAGTGCAGCACCCACTGGGCCTGAATTTAGCTCACAGTAGGACTTGCTGTGAAGTGTATTACATTAATGATAGCTATGGAAACACACTGTTTTCTGCATGACCTAGATGCATATGCCCCACATAGATGTTTTCACACCAAGACAGTGTTGTTCCTTAGTTTCTTACCAGGAGGAAGATGAAATTGAGAGATGAATTTTTAGGCCCTGGAATATGCCATTCTGTGGGTTTTAACCCATTTGTTGAAGGATTATACAGTGCTCCCCTTTGTGGTTAGTAGGCCTTTTTCAAAGAGGCTTTTAAAAGCCAGGTCTATATTGATAGCTTCCCAAACTTAACTGTAATTTTCTAGTCAACTATTCAATCAAACATGATACAAAATGAAACAAAATATTTAAAGACAGCATTTTTTTTACTAATTCCTCCCCAGAGATACCAATAATCAAGTAACTCATTTCTTTCTCAGTAGAAGATATCCAGGGAATTATGCTTTTCACGCTTGGGAAAAGAAAGATTTCCCAAGATAAATAGATAGAAAGGAATTTTGTTGGTAAATTTCTGGTTTCAAAGTAGAAATAGATTTGCCATGTCTAAAGTGCAAATTTTTAATCTGATTTTTAGTCTTTTACCTGTGTACAGGGGTCTAAAAACTTATTTTTCTTTATAATAAAGTCTTATCAAGAATTTCTTCCTCTTTGGGAGGGAATTCAATCAAAAGGTTGTGGTTTCCCCTGCAAGTCATGCATGACTTCACAGTTTATTTTTGTGAGGTCTTTTTTTATTATTATTTTTGCTTCATTTTAAGCTACATGATAAATTTATGTGATACATGTTGGTTTCTTTCCTGTAAACCTGATTATCTTCAACTTACATAGAGCATATTGTTCTGCTCTGCTTTCATGTTTTCTTCCTATTAACAAGGTAAGGAAAAAATGGGTGAGTTTTAAAGAATGCTTGCTTGTTTCCTAATGTTGCAGTGTATTCACTGAGTATATCAGGTTTGTCAGAATAGTCCGCCCTTCTTTTTGTTCCAAACTATTACACTATGAAATAGCATTGTGAAAATCTTCCATAATATGCAATGCCACAAAAAAGTGCAGATTAATTTTTGCTTCCAATTAATTAAGCACGCATTTGATTAGAATTGAAGTAGACTATTGCTGACTTACAGAACAAGTTGTATCCATCAGAGTTCTTTACCTCACTTTCTCAAATTCAAATTACGGAATTGGTTGTTCTTGGATTTAATGGATCCTCTCTAATCTGTGTTCACTTTTAAATCTTTTACAAAATGGCCTCCTCCTCAGCATAGATCATGATTCCACAGAAGGAATCTAGATCAAAAATTAGTGATGGTGGTGAAGGAAATATGGTCCTCACAGTTGCTACATGAGGTGCATGATTCTTAGAATGATAGAATCGTAGAACTCTTAAGGTTGGCAGAGACCTCTAAGATCACTGAGACCAACTGCTAACCCAGCATCATCATGTTCACCACTAAACCAGGCATCATTTCCACATGTCTTTTGAACATTTCCAGGGATGGTGATTTCACCACGTCCCTGGGAAGCCTATTCTAATGCCTGACCACACTTCAGATGAATAAATTTTGTCTAAGAGCCAATCTAAACGTCCCCTGGTGTAATCTGAGGCCATTTCATCTTGCCAACCTCCTTTCATGCAATTGTAAAGAGTGATAAGATCTCCCCTGAGCCTCCTTTTCTCCAGGCTAAACAACCCCAGCTCCCTCAGCTGCTCCTCATCAGACTTGTGCTCCAGACCCTTCCCCAGCTCCCTTGTCCTTCTGTGAGCTGCAGCATCTCAATGCCCATCCCGAACTGAGGGGCCCAAAACTGAGCATAACATTCAAGGTGAGGCCTCACCAGTGCCCAGTATAGGGGCACAGTCACTGCCCTGCTTCTGCTGGCCCACACCCTTTCTGATACAGACCAGGATGCCTTTGGCCTTCTTGGCCACCTGGGCACACACTGGATCATATTCAGCCACCACAGGGAAACATAATATTGCAGGGAGAATCATCCAGAAAAGCTGATACAAATGTTTATACTCATAGCTGAGGCACTGCTAGAAAAACTTGGTATGGAACAGTAAGTTATTTGATTATTTTTGCAAATAAAAAAAATTCCTTACACGCATTTTAACTAATTTGGATTTGATCCGTAAATATAAATAATGCCTGTGGATCAAATCTATGATATTACACAGTATTCAATGACAACAATCATGTAAAGGCTTTTGAGTGAACAAAATGTTTTAAATGAAAATAAAAACAAATAACAGCAAAATGTAACAATGATGAAAACAACAGGAAACATTTCTTCTACAAATTAATTAATTTTTGCCTCATTTTGCTAAAGAAGATAGACTTTTGAGAAATACTTATTAGTTAAAACCAGTATTTTTTAAAACAAAATTTATTTATCCTTTCAAACTGTGAGACTCCTCCTGGACCAGCAGAAAGAAATCACCAGAGATTTTATCAGTTTCATGCAAAATTTATGGTTCCTAATTGTAACCTTTCCTTTTTTAGGAATGGAATGTGGAAACTGAGGCCTATCATGAGTTTCTGTCTCTTATTCAGAATTGTTGACATAGTGTGGGAAATCAGACATCTGCTTTTAATTAGGAATACTTGAAATTTTTAAAAAAGTTTTAGATTCATCTGAGTTTGTGAAGCTCAAAGTATTATGCTGTTCTGGCAGTTTTGTGTTTGGATCTGGAATGACATCTTGCATCTGTAAGCTGATCTTGCATCAGCTTGTCTTACACTCATTCTTGTTCCTAAAAGCAAGCAAAATTTTCATATCTGCTTGGTTTAAATCCCAAAGAATTTAGTTCACTGATTCTGTTACGGTCACTTGTAAAAACTGCGTGCTTAATGGGACTAAAATCCAATATTCAATTCAAAGACTGTGTTTTTATGTAATACAGTTGTGCAAAATTTTGTGGCCCTGTTATATTTATGGAACAATCACATAACATTTCACATATGCTAATATATGTTGAGACTGGGATATTCCAATGCCTGTTGCTGTAAAATTGGAGACTTTTCAGGATGTGAAACACTAAAGACTATGCAGAAATGGAAGAGGAGAATCTCAAGTTACAAAACTCTGGATAAGAAACTGGATGTTGCAGGGCAAGAGATCACTTGATGGCTAGGATTCATCATGAACAACCACAGAGGAATGAAAGAAGAACAAAGAATGTTTATTTATGGTGCTGTAATTGAAATTGCCAGTTGCTGCAGTATGAAAAGCTTCCTGGGGTAACATGACTACATGGCATGGTTCAGGAGTCATACTCTGCAATTTAGTGCCCCCTGCCCCAAGACTCCAAAAACCATGTGCTGCTGACTTGCTTCTCCCCTCCGCTGGTGGCTGGAGACGATAACTGGGGACACAAAAGGCAAACATCACAGGCCAAGATAAGAACAATTTACTGGAAAAAAAAATAAGATAAGAAAACAAACAGTAACAGAAGCAATATTAGTAACAGAAGTGTACAAAAGAGAGACCATGGAGCCCAACACAATCACACACAAACCACTCCCTCGGGTCAGGATCAGCAGTACTCCGCTACTCTGTCTGCTACTCTTGCTCCGCTGTAAGGATACACCCTTCTTTTCTGAAGCAAGAGTCCCTGTCCCCTGCCCCACTGCAATGACATGAGATGGTTTTAAATAACATTAGGGTCTTGGCAACACCACATGGCTCAAGGTTCCACCCTCTCACGGTTCCTGCAAAAAATTAAGACCTGGCCAAAACCAAGACACTGCACTTCAAAAATAAGCCAACTGTGAAGGAACACTGCTTGCCAAGGAGTTCGTTGGGTAGTTGAATTTCTTCATATTGTTGACAGTAGTAAGAATAAAACCACACATCTCAAACAGTGTACTGGTTATTTCCTTCTGGTTTATTGGACTTCCATTGCGTGGGTTTTGTTTTCCATTTCTCTAAGTCAGGGAAAACAATTAAGAAAGAGGGACTTCTCTAATGATTCTACACGTAATGCAAAATTTATATGGCTTCATTGCACCTGGGCAAAGCATGACATAGTGCACAAATAAGAAAGGAAATTTTCCATGTTTTTTTGGAGCTAAGAATCCTAGTTACTACCAGCCATCATGACCTATTCGTTCATTTTAGGGTGAAGTGGATACTTTCCATGGGAGAATCTTAAGCATCAGATTTGCTCCTTGGAGCATTAATAAAGGGGCTCAGTTAGCTTCATCTCATTATTTTACTATGAGTATTGACTTTGGCCTAGAGTCATGTATAGATAAAATGGTGCAAGGGCTTGTCCTAAGTGATTACTCAGAATTACAAATCATTTCACATGTAACTGAATACTGCAGCCTAGCTGGCACTCTGCCCCTTTCTTTTCCCACCTGCATCTTTCCAGGATCCCACTCTCCAGTCTTTCCTGCCCCAATAAGAAAATGAATCTAGGTTAAATGGATAATTAATCTTACTCACTAAAAGGGGACTTTTAATTCACCATCACAAGGAGGGCATGCGTACCTATCTCACAGTGTCATGCCATCAAAGATATAAGAAAAATATTTAATGGTAGCCTGTTAGCAGACAAACAACAGGGAGTGTGTAACCGTGTATGTGTTTCTCTAACAAAGTAATTAGACAGGACTGGAGTTTTTTTGTTGTTAGCAATTGCCTGATGATTTCTGAATATATAAAAGATTATCCACTAAATGTGTGTGTTTTAAAAAGGAATGATCAAGAAAGTAAGAAAAATAAATTTTAGTTGCTCTGGGATTCTAAAAGCCCATTATTTTTAAGAGTACAGAGAGGATCAATAAAATAAAGAGACACATAAAAGCTCAAGATACTCTTGGTAATCCAAATAAAATAAAATAGAAAGTTCAATGTTCAGCTTACAGAGTACAAGACAGGAGATGAAAAGAGAGATTTTAGGGATGTACCAGGTTTGTGGAGTACATCTTCTGTGGTATATTACAGCAATTTTCCCCTGAGCAAGATCCTAACATTTTTTCTAAAATTTGTTTCATATCTAGACGTTGCGTGAAGGAAGAAGAATCTTGAAACAGTTACTTTGCACAAGTACCTATGATCAAGGATAAGATTTAATATATATTCCCACTTAGTCAGGTATCAAGTTCCCATAAGGTCAGGTCACCAAGCAGATTTTTCTCCCAGTCTTGTACAGGTCTAAACAGAAAAAAAATTCTTTCTGTGAACCACATGGTATATATGATATATAATGCAACCAAATGCCTGAAACTGCCTGCTCAGAGATGAAAGTCAGAGTTCAGTAATTAAAAAACAAAAGCAAAAACAAAAACAAAAACAAACAAACAAATAAACCCCAAAAAAACCCCAGAAAAAAACCACCACCCAGCCAAAACACACCTAATAATTTTTAATTTAACTACTATGGTAATATGTTTTCTGGTCCTATTTTTGGTCATGATTACTATTTCTCCATTAAACCAGATTAAAAACCAGAAAGTGCATAAGATTTGAGCCATGCAGGCCTTACTAATTTTAGAATTATTATACTGATATCTCAACTGAATATTTTATGCTCAGCTTTTCAAAAAACTCACAAAACAGTCCAACAGTACATCAAACAACTTAGTGGAAGTGAAACTTTGACCTTGTCAAATTAGAGCCTGAAACTATTAATGATGAGCATTAACAATATATAATGCATTTATAATTGCAATATATTTTGCTAAGGTGTATGCATTTTTTTTGAATTGAAGGATCACATTGTTTTTTCCTGTTCAGTTACATTTTGTACTTAAATTTTTGGGTTCTTTTAATGCATTTAGCTCTCTACAGTGGAAATAATTTCTTTCCTAAATTCAAACTGAAAGGTGGTACTGAAATTAAACCTTTTCAGCAATTGGGAAAATAGCTTCATAGAGTTAATTTGAAATTTGGCATTTTGTTTAAAGCATCTAGATTTATGCAGCTTGCAGACCTGTGTTGAACCCCTTAGGGGGATCAGCTCTGTTGCTTGCACCATGTCTGAGTGTGAAAGTTTCAGAAAAATTGTGCCTCCTGAAAGAATTGTCTAACCTCGCCATTTTGGGAGACAATCTGAAGAGCTTTCTTGACAGCAAACGACATGGAATATATCTAATTATTATTATTATTATTATTATTATTATTATTATTATTATTATTATTATTATTATTATTATAATAACTAGCTGAAGGTCCATTATACAGCCATGCTCCACCTGTCAAATCATATTTTAACTATTAAGTGTGTGTATTTTTTGGTGGTGATGATGTTCTAATGTTTCCATTTCTTCAGTTAGGTTTAGAGGATTACTATTTCTAATTTGCAGTATTAGCAAAAAATAATCTCTTCATCTAAATAAAGAAAGAGAAGAAAAGGGGTTTGATTTGATAAGTCTGGAACACCTCACTGCTGAGAGGAGTGTCTGTACAGAGTCACATGATTCAAATGATCTGGACAAATACAAATATCTGCCTTTTCAGCAAATAATTCTCATGACAAGTCAAACATGATAGCTGGTCCTGATGTGATCATTTTGATGAATTTAATAAACTAGAAAGCTCTTCCTACAAATACTTGGAGTAAATCAAAAACATGAACTCTGTTATACCAGTAAATATTTTTGTGAGTACAATTTAATTAGCTGCAATTTAATTTATTACCGGAATGTACTTCTGAGATAAATCCAACAATGTGAATGTATTTTTAAAACAACAATGTCAGAATCTGTTTAGGCCAGGACAACTATCTCGTATTATTTCTACCTGTTGCTTCAACTATTCTATCGGAGTGAAGATGGTCTCACCTATGGAACCATATAACTTAACATCAGTAAGAAACTTAAACAACTCATGTAGCTTAAACAATCAAGCACTTGGAAGATCATAGAAAGGACTTTATGTTCTTACCTGTAGGAGTGGTAAAATACAATGAACAAAAGCTTCTAGTCATTCTGTTTGTCACTTATAACTATAAATGAAAATTATTCAAGGAAAATCTGTTCCTTACAGTTTAATCACTTCTAGATATTGTTCATAATATTTTTGTACCATGATGTTTTAGAATAAAAGAGATTTGTTTCCCCACATTTTGGTGGTGCTAGGAAAATTAAGAAGTGACAAAAATGCATGAGCCAGGGAAAATGAGTGTATATTTCACAGAAAAACATTTTAAATGTACTGCCTTCCAAGATAACCTACACATGTTTCGTAGACAATGCCCAAATGAAGTTTATTTGTGCACCCTATGTATGTGTATTGTGTCACTGTATTTATGTATGCCTTCCTTAGAACTGTCCTTGAATTAGGACAAAAGCTAATGGTTTACTAAGAGTGAAAATAAGCCCAGCTCTGGGAAAGAAGACAACATCTGAAACAAAATTATAATTTAAGATAATTTAACCCAAAAGTATAAATATTTCTTTGTGGCTGCTTTGTAGCCACTCAATATGCTCTATGCTCTACTTTTTCCCTTTATGTACAAAGGAAAAATATCAACTGGCCTCTGCTGCCACAAGATGCACATTCCAGTGGTCCTTGCCTTCAGGGTCTACACCAGGGAGTGATTTGCAAAAGGCAAAAGTAGCTGCTGCTCATGCAATCTTATTTACACAGAGTTTTTGTACAGGGAAGGCTATATCCTGAAATACAGCCTTTATCTGGTCTCTTTGGTTTCGCAGTGCCTTGGCATCTCCAGTGTAATTCTCAAGCACCCTCTTGGAACACTCCTCTACTCTTTGCAAGCACCACTGGCCAGTTAGGTTCTTCAGGAGACTAAGCACCATAAAAGATTTTCATCTCAACCACTTTTTGAGTAGATACTCTGCTTTTCAGTACCAATGCCCAGTGCCATCCTGATTCTAGTCCTGCTTAATTCTACGTTTCATAAATGGAGAAAACAAATTACCAGTTCATGGATGGAACAGAAGCAGTAAAGACCACATAAGCATTATTCTAGCAGAGAGTTCATTATCACTACAAATTGCAGGGGAAAAAATGGGCTTCAGCAGTCTTATTTAAAATCTATATCATATTTTCATGCACGGGTTTTTCCTTATTTTTCTATTACTAGAGAATGAAAAAGAAAGACAATGTAGATATGGTTAATTCCGTTCTTGAAAGTCAGTTACTGACTCCATGTTCAGATTTCATTGAATCCAATAAAAAGAAAAAGAAAGAGTAAACAAAATTGGTATGTTATTTGCTTTTAGCTTTGATAACCTCTCACATCTAATTACAAATAAAATATTTCCCTGTATCTGTTGTCAAAATTAAAATAATGGATATTTTCTACTTCCTCTCTAGCCCTTTCAGACATCCTGTGAAACTACAATAGGGTGCTGAAGTTCTGTCTGTCTGGGTGACTTCTTTGCAAATGAAGATGGATGGAGATTTTCTATTTTAATTATTATGACCAGATGCTTTCTAAAAGAGAGAGTGGGTTAGGTTTTTTGCAGGTCTTTCAAGCTAATGTGCCATCAGAGTTTTAGTGATTGATTAAAAACTCACTGATCTAAGTTTCTACATACAAGACATCTCAGCAATTTAAACAGACATCATGCAAATGAAAGAAATCCTCTATCCATCTATATACATTTATAGATATATGCATGTCTTATAGCAAAGATGCTGATTTTTGTCCTGTTCTAACTATTTTTTTAAAGTTCTAAAAAATTCACAACTTTTTTTTGCATTTATCAAATTTTTTAAATTGCCACCCTCTACCTTTTGTTCCTGAAAATAGACTTTTTGTGATCAAAATTATGTTGATACCACTAAAATTGATTTTGCTGTATGATCTGTGCAATTTTTTTTTTCAGACCCACTTGTTTTTTCTCTCAACCACTTTTCCAAAACCTTACTTTGCTTGGAGCGCTAAAACTCTGTTTAACTACCAGAAAAGTTGTCTAGAAGGACAAATTAGCTTACCTTTTCCTTGAAAGAGCCCCTCTGCATATTGATAGACTTCAGCCTATCCATTACTCTCTTGTAGTGAGGTGATATCTAGCTAAATCTGAAATTTCTGTCACAATTCAGAAATCAGACTGAGAATGATACTTTAAACTGCTGGTCTCTACATAGCTGTATTAGTCTGTAAGTTGTTGTTGTTTCTCCTAATATACAGATAGCAGTTCTGTTCTCTGCTTCAAAACTTAATAAGTTTTAACAGGTTATATTAGAACCCCATAACTGAAAGTGTGTAATCATTCTTAAAAAGGGGTGGTTCGTTCCTGTTACAGATAGTCCATGTGCTGGTGTCATAAATGGCCATTTTATAGATGGATAATGTACTATAGTCATAATTCTTTATTGCTGATAGTTATTGCACTAGATCATGACCCTTGGATATTGAGAGTCAGTTTTTAATATCACAACCATTTACAGAGGTTAATGGACTAGGTTTTGCAGCTTTTGACCTTTTGATGGTGAGGGTTAGGAGGTTGCATTTGTGCACTAAACTGCCAGAAAATATCTGTTTATTTATCTAAGCTATAATAGACATGGTTACTGCTTATAATCAAGAAGCTGAGAATAATGTGATTTGCATAAATTGGAACTATTTGAGCTCCATCCTCTAAGGTATACTTAGTATGATATTTTCAATTTTTATTAATTAGAAAATCAATGTTTATTAACACTAAATCTTGACTATTTCATCTACATAAATAAAGTTGGAATTAAATTATGGTAGCTAGAAAATATTTGATAGCTGTGACTTTCAATACAGAATTGTTTCAAGGATCATGATCAGGTTTATGACTTGGCTAGGTTACCTGTAAATGGCTTGCTCAGGTGTTTCGTGTACTGATCTGAAAGATTCACAGCAGGCTAATCACATGGGTAAGTTTTCTGGTTGAAGTATATGAACTGTTCTGTTCCAGAAAGCCTTTTTCTTGTGCCATAAAATGCCTACAATATGAAGCAGCCATTTTAATTCTTCTGCAACAATGAAAAAAGCATCAGGTCTGCAGTACTGAGAGAAGCATGGACTACGAAAGCAGTGAATTAAAATTTAGCCCTTTTCCCTTTAGAAGTTGAAGTTAACGTTGTCATTTAATAAGAAAATAAAACATGGGGATGAAGGGAAGAAAAAACCCTCAGAGACAAAAGCAGAATACAGTGATTATTCTGATACAATGTTTCAATAGCATATCTAATGTTAAATATGGGAAATATTAAAGGACCCTGTCTATATTTAAAATAAACTTACAAAAAAAAAAGTTGTAGTTTGATTGCCTAAAATGCTTATTCAGATGGAGATGTTCAAAAAACAGATGAAAAAATGTGGTGAAACTGTGACAGAAAGAAGTGGGAACATTGAATGCTAGAAGCACAGTGATTTGTCCAAGGTTGAACCAAGACCTGATGAACTGACCTAAGGTTTCTAAATCCTATTCAAATTTCTATAATTTCTATAAATTTAATTTTCAGAACTGATACTTAGAGATTTCATTCATTGTTTCTAGTAGGCAAAACTTCACAGATTCCGATTGTTTTAGCATTGTTTTTACCACTATTTTTTAAAAAGATATTTTGAGTACCAAGCTATTCAGATAGGGTCTTAGAGAATTTGTCCAGTTCTAGCCTGAGAGAATTTGTAAAGCTCTTCAACCACAATGGTTTTTTTTTTACTCTTATTTATCCTTCTTACAGCTTTTATCCTCCCTCTTCTTTGCTACCATAGCAGTGTGGGTGGGAGTGCTGCATTTTGTTTGCTCTGTGATGCTGAATGATTCCAATATAATCAAACTACACTTTTATAGTGTCACTTTATACCATGCAGCCCAGGGTGCTAACAAAATAATAAAATTAGCAGCTCAGATAATGACGAGCAAGGCAGGTCAAACAAATAATCTTTTAGACCTGGAATTGAAACTGGAATGGTATTAGAGTTGCAAACAGCCAGAGGCAGTGCTGACATATGAGACAGTGCTTAACCAAGCCCCAAGCATAGATATGTGGGGAGTGTTTTGGAGATCTGATCATGGATGATAGTGAGTACTTCCTGCAGGCCACAAGAAAGACTAAGTAAATGGAACACTGCCACAGTAGTGGTACTGACAAATACTCAGCATCTGAAAGAATTGGACTCTAATGCCCAACCTGAATTTTTATTTGCAATCAGTATTGTGTTTTCAGGTACCTAGGGGCAAGGGTATTTCTACTCTACCTCATCTGTAGTTGATTATCTCATTTTACCTTCAGCTTGACTCCATTTACAATGAGAAAAAATAGTATCAGTTAACCAAACATTGCTGATGTGATGAACTACTTACATGGATTTATTTAAAAGGGTGTTTTGGGATGTAAAAGCCAACAGTGCTTTTGCAGTTTGAAATCATGTGAATTTCCTCTTTTTCCATCATGTAGCTTGCAAATCTCACATCTCACCACACAAGAGGAAGTGTTTCTTATATTATGCAAGTATAGTCCAAATCTATCAAGAAGCTGCCCCCAAAAGTGTGGGGGACTCTTTAAGATTTACACCAATTAGATACGAGTGCTTTTCACTTATAAAATAGGTGATGGTCAGATCGATTAACTACAGTATATAGTACTTAAAGTGATGAAGAAAGACATTGCATGGTCAAATGATTAATTTCAAGCTATCCATTTTGATGTTTGAAATCCTAATTGTGTTTAGCTCTGACCTCCAACCTCATTGCTACTGATATAATTACAGGATCTCATATAAATGAGATGGATGAAAGAAAAAAAAAGGGAACTTGTTGTCTCTAGTTTATCTTCAAGCAATTCTTTTACATCTACACACAGAAAATGGTTAAATTCACAATTTTTTTAGCTGTCTGATATATGCTCTTAGGAGATAATAGCACTTCATTGCTTAAAGTTATACATTTGTATTTCTTTATTTCTCTTTTTCTCTCCTTCTCTCCCTTGTTCGTTGCCTACTCTTTTGTTTGTACATTGTTCTTTTATCCTGAACAATATAACATTTTAGTTCTTGTAATAAATGCCTTCATGTGAGGCATTTCAGCTAAGAGAATGTTATTAGACTGTGCTCTCAGGCAGTGCACCTTCACACGATCAATACGAATCCGAGCTTCTGTTCATTCCCTCTTTGCTTAAATTCCCTGCAAATGTGCAAGGGAAGCAGCAGAGGGTGTCATCAATCATGGGCTACTCTGACATGAGCTGAAACCTGACCAATGCTGAGATGTTTTAATAAGGCATCCATTAAAACCCTCAAATAAATTGCAATTTGAAAACAGAACGTAATATAGCCAAGTTTTCCTCATCCATCTTGTGGCATGTCATGTAATGTAATTGCACTGTTAATTTATCCGAGAACTTTCTCTGTACATGGTTTCATTGGCATTGCTTAATTTCCCTGCAGACTCTTGTGTGTTTGTGGAGGTGAGTGTATATGCATGTGTTGTGCATATATGTTTCTGTTTCCACTTTAGGGGGTGATAATGGCTCTGTTTAGCATGGCATTAGCCAGAGAAACAATCAAGGATTTGAAATGTTTGACATTTTGTCAATGGCTGCTGAGCTTTCTGATATTTCCTAACCAGTTCTTGCCTGGAGCAGGCCCCCCCTTTTCTTGCCTTCCCAGCTTGCCATTGGTTTATGCCTCTCAAGAGTGAGATCACTCAGAGCGCCTGTGGATCCCATCAATAAATATTGACAAAGGGGTTGAGGGACCATTTAAGATCAGAAAGCAATGGCAGTCAAAACAACACAATGCTGATTTCTGTTCCTGTGCTTAGGAGGCATCATGAAGTTTTGGCAAGGGTAGGGAGAGTGAGAAGTAGTATATCAATAGGAAGGAATGAAAAAATGCTTGAGTAAAATAATGTCAAAAACATTATATTTAAGTTTCTCTTTTTTACACATAAGTTCTGGGAGGGAAGATACAGGCAGAAGCTCATATAGATTTCTTTGTCTGCTATGCATAAGTCTAAAAATAAAGCTATTCCTCATCTATGGCTGCATCAGCAGTTTCTTTGCTTTTATTTATTCTCTGGGTTTTTGATAACACTTTATCGCCCTTTGCTGTGAAAAAAACCCCATACTCACAGGTGTAAAGTAAAATATTGCTGCTATGCACAAGCACTCTCAATGTGGTCTTCCATTCTAACTTTAATATGAATTGAGATTTCTTTTTTTTTTTGGTCAAACAATCTCCTTTTTGGAGGCAATAATTGCCATATTAAACAAACAAACAAACAAACAAATCAACCCTCAAAAATAAACCCTAGCACTTTTTTTTTCAGTACAATGAAATTAAATTAAATGGTAATAAAAAGCTTTTTAAACTAAAGAAATCAGAAAAATTACATTTGATTTCTACAGTTTGATACTCTATAGCACAATTCACCCAATTTCTAAAGACCTGCTCCTAAATATATTTTTTCACTTCTGTGTTTTCAGTTACATTGAAGACATGTATAGGGGCATATTCTGTATCTGGAAAGGTTCAAAAGCCTGGATTTCTGAGTCACTGAGCACCCCAGTTTCTGAATACCAGAGAAACTACAAGGATCAGTACTGATGATAATAACATCTCAAATGTGCTGTGCAAGGTTGCTAAGCACGTAATGGATATTCCAGTCATTGTGGTGTCAGCATCTTAAATCTTTATGGAAATAATTTTAAATCATTGGGAAAAAAAACCCTAAAGTTTCAACTTTTCAAGCACCTGATTCCATTTTTTATTTAAGAGTTCAGGCATCAGTGTATTGCACTTAAAAATGGACATGAGGCAATATTGCTGCAATCCCCCACAAAGGCTTCTTTCTGTGCTGATATTCAAAGAACTGAAAAAAAATATGTGTCATTAAGACCCAGAGAATCAATTAATATTGTTTTCAACCACAAGGTCTCCTACAGAGAGCGTTCATAAAAGTGTGAAAACACCTGAAGAAAAATACATCTGCCTAATTTTCTACCATTTTTTCCACAAAATTGTTGTAAGTTCAAATTAGGTGAATTTCCAGGAGATTCTCTTTTGTTAATTTTCTCCCTTATAGGGCAGATTTTTAATTCTTTGTTTCTGTTTAGTCAGCCTTAAGATCAACACTGTAATTATGTGAAGGTTTCGGTGAGGTACTTGATCAATTCTAGAGTAATCATCCCTGAAATGCTCATTTTGATATAAAAATGATGGCATTGTAATCATCCTAGGTAATCATTACTTCACTTATGCACTCTTTCTATGTTTAATATTCCTAAGACTGCAAATATTGCAGATCAGAAAAACTAACAGAGATCTATTAGTAATGATTTGTTTAGATGTGTAGGTATAAACCGTCATTTTTTATATATATACATGGAATTAATGAAATATTAATGCACTGAGAACACTGAATTCAGTTCTGTCACTCTACTTTAAGGAGAAGAAATGAATATGAGTCTTAAAATGATATAAAAAAACCCATAAAATAGAAATGTGCTTGTTAAATAAAATTAAACAGAGTTTATGTGTCTGTTTCACGGGCACTGGGCATGATTCCACACTCCCTAAGGATACTATACATCACTTTGCTAGTGTAAAGGGAGCATAAATCATATTTACAGTTACTTCATGCCTGCTTTATATTGCCAGAGTCATGTAAAACAGTGCAAGTGTAAATGAAGTTTGAGATAAAAGGAAATACAAAAAAAAATCTGTAAGCACAGGTAAAGCACAAAAGACACACTCATGTGTTTCTGGTACTTGGAACTACAGCCCTTATGGAAATCAATGGAGTGATTATTTAGTTTCTTTCTTAGGAAACACAGGAACATTTAAAGAGAAAGGGCTTGACTGTTGAGTCCGCTGTGGCCTGCCCCATTTAACCCTGTGATGTTTTTAAAGGAACTGATTTGTTTTACTTCTTGATTTCCTTTCTCTGAGCTCTTTCTTGAACTGATTTATAATTCTTGAATCTATTGCTGCCTTCAGCAACGTGTTCCATAATTCAGCTACCCTTTGTGTAATTAAATTCTGTTTGAATCACTTATAGGCTTGTACTGCTTGTAAGCTTTTCATCCGGGATCTCTTGTTTCTGAGTTACTAAAATTGAACCAAGTATACCAGGAATAATGTAGTTTGACTACTAAAATACCTCTGTCTAAATTCAGACTGAATCTCAGTTAAATAGGCAAGACAAATCTCAGTAAAATTACATTTGGATTTTAGTCCTTAGAATTTTCTAATGTTGGTATGCGACAGCTGAAATCTATGGGAAAAATTGTGTGACACTATAAACACTCCATAAAAAATAAAATTTCAATTCCGTTCTGACAACATTTCCCATATTTTCTTAACAATTCCTCAGTCCAAATTTGAATATGATTCAATGTTTAAAATTCCCATTTGTGCTATTTATAATATGCATTTTTATATGCTTTCCCAATGCCCTGATAGTTATGTGTCTCTTAAAGGAACAAGCTTCTTCCCTCTCCTCCTCCCCCCTTCGCTTTGAAAAAAAACCTCAGGAAAATATGCCAGTAAACCAACATGACCACATGCAGTGATATTTTCAAGAAAACCTCAGGAGAAAAGCATTTCTATTTCATAGCATAAATCTGAGCTCTTGGCCAGCCTTCCATTTGGAAGTCGCCTGCACAACTCTCATGCTAATTCTCTACCAAACCTCCAGTTTTATGAAAGCTATATTTTATCTGTTTGGTTCCTTGCAATCACATGAGAGTTGAAAAAGGAATATTAGCACCACTCACATTTTATAGTGGGAGTCACAGTACTTGGTTGACCCCTTTTTCAGGTCCTATTGAATTTCCTATACAAAGGAAATGAAAATGTTTTATATTTGATACAGCAGCATATAACAAGAGGTTTAGTTATTACACATAGTGCGGCAATTTTCTGCCTTTTGTTTCAGTTGTCTGATCTGAAATTTCAAAGCACAATGTTTGTTGGGGTTTTTTAATGTTGAGTCTTCAGACACATGGAACAAGGAACACCATCATATGTATGCAATTTACTCTGAGCAGGTAACATGGAAATCAGAGAATACAAGCACTGTGTTCACCTTTAGTTTTTTGACTCCAAACCTCAGTTAAAATATATTTGAGATACCTTTTCAGTGTGGTCCCGTTACTCTAGAGTTTTTCACAAATAGGTAAAATGATAAGCGTTAAATTATCCTGCTCCCTTCATCTACCTGCTTTTTTCCACCTATTCTGAGAGGAATTTTTGCATTGGGGTAATTTTGTCCCCTGAATCATCTCTTCTAATCTGTTCATGTGTATTTCTCTCCCAGTTACTAAAAACCTGTAAAAAATTTAAATTGCACCTGTTTAAAGGAGAATTAAATTCTGCTTTGTTTGGCAAGGAAGCAAACCATAATTCCTCCTAAAGAATTTAATAGTGATGCAACAAAGTCACTGTTATGATATAATTCAGATTGCTTAAAGCCTCTGACTGTGAAACAAAAAAACAAAGGTGTGAAATTTTAATTCGGGGAATTAAGCCATTAGTTTCAATGGGTCAGGATTTCACTCAGAATACTTGAAAGACCAAATATTTGGCAAGCCTCGAAAAGAGAGTAGGAAATGTGTGCAGATAGGGCTCTAGTGCAAGGAGAGAAAGAATCCATATTTGGGACAAAAAGATACTACAAATTCTTATCTCATGTCCTTGCTTGCAAAATGAGTCCAAACAATTTCAATGGGAAATGGCTAGGTTCTTGGCTCGATTATTACCTTAGTGATAAATGAAGATGAGAATTTAGAACAATGCCAAATACATGCTCAAGAGGACATTGCAGGCAAAATCTTAAAGTTAAAATAAAGTCTAGCTGAACAAAACCTCACTTCTGACAGATGCTATGAGCACTTGTAATAAAAATTGAAGAAACAGAAGTTACATTTCTTCAAGGATAAAAATGAGATTATAATAACAGAGCACTAGTATGACTAACAGCTTACATGTAGAATTTTCAGTTCAACAATATTTGAAATCTTGGAATCAGGATTTTCTTGAAAAATTTAAGGCCTTCCTGTGGTGTTTTACTTATAAGCAAACAGTTTTTCCAGGTTTTCTGGTTACAAGAAAACCAGAATTATCCCTGCATTTTTATTAACTTCTTCTTGGTTCTTTGAGCAGTCACTGGACTGCTCTTCAATCCTTCTGTGCTTTCTGTCAACACGGATGCATCCCTAATTTAACATCACTGGTTTAATGGGGGAAGCCATGCAGCCATGACTACTGACTATGTGACCCCACACCACAGGACGAGTGTTGCTGGAGTGTTTGGTTCAAACATTTTGCTCCTCTCAATGAATTGAATCCTTATCTACCCGTATATCTAGTCTTTATCTATACATTTCCTCCCGTGTTAATGAGCTGCAAGTACTGCTTGCTTATTTGTTGGGTCCTGTATCGTTCCTTTGACTTGCAAAATGCTGAAAACAGACAGTGGTGAAAATGGGAGAAATCCAGGTCATGTGAACAGTGCAGAAAAGCTAGACTGAGATTTGTATTAGGATACACTCAAATATTGGTAACTCTTAGGAATGTCTTTTATAATAGACCATAATGAAAAATTGAAACTAAAAAATCAGTGGTTTTGGGGGATTGTACTCTGTAGTTTCCTTTCAGACCTATTTGAAAGAAATATCAAAGCTTCTTTTTTTTTTTTAAATAGTGTTTTGAGGGGGTTTCTCTGTTTCTAATAGTAAGACACTGTCAGTAGGAGGAAACAAAGATTTTGGTGGTCAAAACTATTCCTAACAAGTTCATAAATTTGCAGCATATTGAACCATGATTTTTTCAAAATTATCTTTCAGTGTTAGAAATTCTTACTAACTTTCTTTCTGAATCCTTTGAAGGGAAAAAACCATAAATTATGTAGATATTGCATAAGACCTTGCCGTTCTAACAAAAATACCACACTTCACCTTTCTGCCCCTAATTTCATGGACAAACAAAAGCAATCTGCTGTTGAAGATATTGAAGCTCATGAACTGAGCTGGGGAAACTGCTCCCCACTGTACAAGTTATTTAAGGGCAAGAAGTGAGACAAAGGTAATTTAAAAAAAAAAAAAAAAAAAAAAAAAAAAAAAAAAAAAAAAAAAAAAAAAAAAAAAAAGGAAGGGTGAGAAAACATTGAAATTTTATGAAGAATGATGGAGGTAAATATTTCTTGGGAATATTTTTTTAATAACTTCTTGGAGGTAATAAAGTAGTGGAATAGTCTCCTCAGCTCCTTTCCTTCCCTTGCTTGGGGTAGCTAAGCAGTGTATGCAGAACTGTCATCTATTCATTTCCACTGGCAGCAGTTATAACAATATGTCCATCACAGCTGGATTGTTTTTATTTGCTATTCACAGGCAGTTCTGCAGGAGAGAGTTTACAACATCAGGGTCTGATCTATGGCATACGAGTCGGACCAAATGGGTGATAAACTAAATGTGAATCCATGTAAGCAAAGCAATATATTTTTCTATACACTGCATCTTCTCTGACAGCACTGGCTTGTATTGTAAGACAAACAGATTAGTAAGAAAGACAACCTGCTCCACTCTTAAAGAGATTTTGCTTTCCTTCCTTAGCATTTACTTCAGAGGAAAATAAAGACAATTCAGAATGTGACTACATGGACGACAGCACACAGGGACTTAAGCCTATTGGAGCAAGAATAAAGCTGATTTTCAGGCCTGATTTTTTTTGTGTGTACCAAATACAAATTCCAATGTTATGTGGTGATTGCTGTCACCTACCATTTCCTTACACCTTTCAATAAAGAGGCCATCTGCTGTATCTGCTCAAGATCCTAAAGAAGCTGAGTGCAGCTGTCTGACTAGGGAATATCTGAACTCTCAACTGCCTTGTACCGCCTTCTTGGTCAACAACATTCAGTATAGTTGCTGATGTATGAGAAAGTGAAAATTGCTTATTCTCAAAGACTTTAATCAGAAGGCACATCTTGGTCTCCAGCTGTAATTTCTTGTCTAAAACAATGTCACTCATATGACACACAATAATTTCTGGATCAAATCTAACATTTATTTTGAAATCTTTTAAGAAGGTATTCAACCTTGACATAAAAGCTACTTGGCATCATGTGCATCACTGAGAATCCACCTCAGGAAATTATTCACTATTATGGGAGATTTACTTTACCTTCAACAGCTCTGTATCTGTTGATAGAATCCTGAATAATCTTAGTTCTTTATAAAATTGTCACTGTATTTTTTCTATACAAAAAATCAGTGACTTTAACCAGTTAAATCCATTAAAGAGCAGAGAAACACTTGTCTTTTAGTTCACATAAGTGAGTGGAAAAAAAGAAGGCAACTATATCTAAATACCAGTATAATCTTTGAATTGTGTTCCTTCAAAATAGCATGTAGACTCCACATTCAAGATAAGTTAGTGTCTCTGATAGTATCAGGTTTCCAGATGACAGGGATGCAAATATTTAGCCAAAAAGAGCAGAGATGACTCAGAGACATTAAGGAAAATAGACATCACTTGTCCTAAGGATTTCTGGTTTTGTTTTAGACCTTCTATCTAGGAAATAAAATTACACTTAATAGATACAATAAAACTTGCGAAGTATACAGGTTTTAATCCAAGGACTTCTTTGTGTTTTTTTTTTTTTTGTTAAAATGTTTGATAAAAAGCCTGTGTCAAAGATTAGAACTTGGTTTCTGATGAAAAATACTGCACCTGATTCAAAACTTTAAAATAGTTATCAGCAGCAAGAAGGAAGCCTTTAGGGTCCTAGTAAGAGTTTGGTAAATATTAGGTGCTAAACTAAGAGTAACATAGATTTCATGTGGATTTAGTGTTACTGTACACAGGTTTATAAGTATTTTGGTGATTGAATTATGTTTCTCTCAATTTACCAAAAACACGCCATGATCAATCTTAAAAAAAACTAAAACAAACAAACAAAAAAAAAACCCCAAACCCCAAAACAATAGAACCCACTTCATTTTTGTTTTTTTAAGGCTATAGAATTTACAAAGTTAAATCAGAAATATATTTGAAGACTTGTGCAATTTTAAAATAAGTTACTGACTTCCTTCCTCAGCCCTACAGAGAAAAGAAAATAGAGTAATAAAAAATATTTGTGTGAAAGTTTAATTCTATCTGAGAAGAATAAGAAGTTCACTTCTGTGATTTATTAAAGCTTTTACATTTACAAAGGCCCATTATAATTCTGGTTTCTTTTCTCTCCTTTGTCAGTCTATTTTAAAATGTAGAACAAAAGATATGTTACAATATTTTGGTGGGAATAATTTTCAGTAGCATAGAATATCTGCATCCAATGATGCATAAGCAAACATAAGAATAAATGGAAAGTTATAGTGATTAAATTATTAGTCTTAAAAGAAAACTCTTCATTTGTGAAGCAGTGTCTTGGTTCAATATAGTCCAACAACTATCTCATTTTAAAATTTTTTTCTTTTTTTCCCAAGCTCTTTCATTTATTTGACTCTAAGTTTCTTGCTATTTTCTAGGCACAATATGACCAATTATCAATCAGGGTCAGAATTAACCACTGTGAAAAATCTAGTCTTACGTTCTATGATAAACAATTGGGGAATTTCCTCTTACAGACCAAAACTGATCACCAACTTAAAACTTTTAAACAGAAAAACGGCCTGTTCTTGGGCTTATGTCTTGGAGAAAATATCACATCCTTAGATACTGTTTCAATGTTTTATGATATACCTATTTTAAAAATAGGGCATTTCAAAAGAAACTTTTCAATTTTCTTTCTATTTAACAGAAAATTATAGTCCTGAGATGTCTTAAAGGACAGCTTTCTGTCTCATAACCACTGGACTAGACAATACTTAGCTTAATGATATGCCAATATGAGACACAGCATCTTTCCAAATTCAAATATTCTTTGGACCTTTTGATTTTTTTTCTTTCTCAGTTGCACATTTTATCAGTTTAACTATTTATATTTAAGAAATAACTTTCAGAGTTCAGAAGGACTACATGAAGCCTGATTAAGGAGAAAAAGTTACATGTTTACATTTGCAAAGTCCACATATGAGTGGATAAAAAATCAAAAAGGGATGACAAAGGTCTTTACAGCTCTCAGTGCTAACCCAGAAATTCCATAATGGACTCACTTTGCTGAAAAGTAAGTTCATATTTGTAATAAACATAGACAATACACCATTCATTGACCATTCCAAATTACCATTAACTTCCTGAAATTTTACTTAAGCCACCCCACAGTCGTTCCTATCTCTGTTAGGCACAAGTGAAACAATCAAACTTTGAGTCCTTTTAGGCTTTCCTAATTGTAGAACTGTGCTTTCTAATCAGTGAGAGCTCTAGAAAGATAATGATTAACTACTGATTCCTTTCTCACACCATAGCTGTATCACTTTCTCTCACCATAACTCTATCACATCAGTATAACATTTGCCTGCTAAGGTTGGACTGGAGGGAGGTAATCTAAACTAGAACATATGAAATGCTTCCGCCAGTTTATTACTGCAGCCGACCTCTTTCCCCAGAAGTGAGGACCTTTGAGAGATCATTTGGAAAGTATATTGTCAAATACAAGTAACATTTCAAGCAGAAAACCTCAACATTAAAAACTGTGAGACAGATGGCTGTGTTGGTGTAAGGAGATGCTATTGATGCCCATTGCAACTGTTGATGTCTCCCCTCTTGCTAAAGGACTGGGGTTGTGGGTATCTCCAAAGTGGCTGAAGCCATTGTCTAAATAGTTGCTGAAGAAAGGACAGTGAGAAATACCATATTCTGTATGTGGAGTGTTTTCTTTTTCAGCCTGTTAAATTTGTTTCTGGCATGCTACACTCATCGAACAATGTACTGCAAGCCACTTGGATGCCAATGTGACATGTGAGAACAATGCAACTAAGATAGCTCTTGAGCAGTATAACACAGAAGATAGTGATAATATCCATTCTGCAAAATGACATTTAAAAAAATCTTATTCGTAAAATGATGGAGCTTGTAATCCTGTGTGTGACGGCACTGTAAGCCAGTCTTTCCAATCTTAGCATCACAGTCCATCATGTAACAAAAAGGCAGCAAATCTGAAACAAACTGAGAAGTTAGGCAGAAATCTCCTCTATGAGAAACTGAATTGTTCTTAAAGTATTATATTCATGTAGTGATCCATTACTAAATACATCTGTCTACTACATGCATTCATTAATATCTGTAGCACTGCAACACTGTAAAGCATTAGATTCTTTTGTACTAAGCACAATGTAAATATGGATAAAAAAGACAACTCTTGCCCCAGAGGACATATTTATAAAGAAGCAGCAGATTGTGTACATGAAACCCAGCAGAACAAACAGTTTGTGGAAGCAATTTCAGATACTTCCAGTTCTCATAAGCTGTGCCCCAATCAGCAGTCTAATGTGTGTGAAGTTTGCTCTTAAACCCAGCTCTCTTCATCTTCAGATTTAAATCTTAATAAGTTTTATGTGTGGTGAACATAGAAATCTTCAGTTTTATGTTCACCACACATAAAACTCATTAGTTATATGTTTTCTTCAAGGTAAATGATTTTTCAATAGCAAAACTATTTTTAAGAGGTACTGAAGTTCATTTATTAGCAATCACATCCAATTGATACCTATCATGCTTAAAAAGAAGGTAGAAATTTCTAGTGGTGTAGAAAGTAAGCCAGCAAATAATGAATAAATAAATAAACAAACAAATAAATAAATAAACAAGGCTGTCAAATATAGTTCATGCAGAACAATTCCAAGGAAATTTGTGAATTTTACAACCTTTGGGGAAATATTTTTCCCATTATAAAATTTCCATAGAAACTTTTATGTAAATTAGAAGTCTAACTGAATAAATCTAGATGTAAGCTAGAATAGGAATGTTGAAATTTTGTTCAATTTTTGCATTAAAAACTTCAAAAGAAACTCCAATTACACTGTGAAGATATTTCTAAAAGTCCTGAAACTTATTGGACTAATACATCTAGACATTTTCTTCCATGCTTCTGAATTGATTCAGTTCAAGGAAATGCAGTACAGTTAGCATTCAACTTTAATTGCAAAGAGGTGACAACATACTGAGTAATGAGTTGTTTATGAGTTGTAGATGTGTTTACAATGAGTTGACAATGTGTTGGATAAAGTGCTCTTCTAAAGTTGTAGATCTATTTACAGTGAGCAGTGGGGGAATGTTCATTAGTTGTCGATTTGTTTGTTTACATTGTTTTCGATTTGCAATTGCTATAAAACAAATCCCAGGCTGATGAAGGATGATTGTTTGTGCGCTTTAATGATTTACTGTAGTAGTTTGTCTGAAAAAGTACTTAACTCTGCTTCATCTGTCAGTTCTCACTGCAAAAGCTCCCAGTCACAATAGTTTTATTAGCACAGCATGGGCCATTTGTAAGAACATTATGCATCTAAAAAATATTAGTGCTTTCCTGTTCAGTCTGTTGTATTTTGGCTGGCTGAGCTGAACAGAATTTCTTCTTCTCTGTACAAGTTTATATCTTTTAATATGTACCAAGACATTCACTTGAAGCTATACATATAACATCCCTGGAAATACTTCCCCTGATATGTCTTAAGAAAGGTCACATGCTTAAAGTTAAATTACTATGTACTTTTTCTCACTGCTGTTACCTTCTCAAAAACAGTTAAAAAAAAAAGAATCTACCATCAGGTTAAGCTGGGTTACATGACATGAAGAAATACAAATATACATTGGAGGATACTTGCTTTTAGGTTTCAGAAAATCTTTCAGCAGGTTTCAACAATTTGGCAAAATAAATATGACAACATACTTTGTTACTTCGATGTATGAAAATAAATTTTGTTTAAAACAAATTGAAAAAGGAAATTTGATTATTTTGTGCCCACACTAGTTTTTCCCCCTTACTACTCCTGTGATCCAGACCAAGCACGGACCATGGGTTTTTCATGGGTTTTTTCCTTTGTTATTTTCCAAGAACACTGTATGACATATACCCTCCCTTTCATCTTCCCTTGCTGTGCATCTCTTAAGTATGCATTTTGACTAAGTTTTTACAACTCATCTTATCATGGGTTTGTCCAATATTCAAACACATTTCATTCTCAAATGCTTGCAAAAAAGCTCCCTAAAGAGCTGATAAAGGAGTCTAAAAGATATCTGAGGTTTGGATTATATTGCTGTGCAGAGGTTTGTATTATATTGCTGTGCAGAAAATCTGCTCTACCCAGGCAAAGTCAAGAACTTCTGGAACTTATCAAAACATGATTTTGAATGTCCCAGATTATACAAAAAATAGTCCAAATAATCTAATTACTAAAATATAGATGTCTGATAAAATCTCTGAAATCTTAAACACATTAGAGAGTAGGGAAAGCAAAAAGGCCAAATATACAGCATTTAGAAATGATACATTGCTGGCTATAATATGAATGCATTACCAGTGTCCTGACTTTTTAACTTTCTTTGTCATTATGCCCTTATCATTAGTTTTTAATTAGAAATTCAATTACTTGGAATTTATATACTGTATTCTCAATAATTTTCCCCACAGTGATCATGCATAAAGAATGAAAGTTATAATTGCAGAGAGAGGTGTTGGCTCCCTGACATTCCTGCTCTTTGGGGAGTAAGGTTTTGCCAAACTGGGGGAAGGAGGAAAAGAAGATTAATAGAATACTACCTAGACTCTTCCATAATTCTGTCCCAAAAAAACAGAAGTCTACAAACAGCTAATCCATCTACATTTTTGTTCTGCCTGGGATTTTCTAAGATACCAGTTTTGATGTTCATGCACTGAAGCTGGGAGGCTGACAAGCAGGGGCAGCATGTCTCCACTGTCTCCACAAGAATTTTCCATCCACAGCTCTATATGGCTATAGACCTCAGCTGGCTTTGTGATCTAAATTCTTAGCCTTTTTGAGGAGGAGAACAAAATAAAGGGAGATCAGCAGGAAATTAAAAAAGGAAAAGCTAATTTTCCCCAAGTGGAAACCTTCTTAGGCATGTCAGCAACTAGAGCTTGTCCTTTTCTGTGAAGGACCTCAACATTAAGAGTTGAAGAGTCCATGTTAAACCAATACTAAGTCTTCATTTCTTCATCCCATGGACAAACAGTGCCTCTGTAGAACCCAGACACACTCTGTGAAGTGAAATTTCACAGTATGTCTATTTAGCTAGAATAAAGAAAAAATATTGAATTAAAAATACTTTTCTATTAGCTGTTTGGAGCAGATTAGCATTGTAAAACAGGTATATGTGGATTATCTTTCACAAGCACAACATTTAAAACTAGAACATAATATTTTTTTATACCACTAGATCACATTATACCACATTTATTTCATAATGGGACATTTTTTCATAATATCACTTTTTAAAAATCCCAGTCATATATATAATATTACTTTTTAAAAATGTCCCTTTATACATGATACTTTTTCTGTGTCATGTCTTATTTTTTCAGTTACTCATTATTTTGTTAGTGGTGCTAATTCTAATTACAGGAAATGGAAAAGATTACCACAAAACCAGCTGCAAAGGCTGAAAAACCTCGTTCAGAATTATTTTCTCTCACTGGGAAATTTTTCAACATATAAGGCCAGGCTGGATGGGGCTCTGAGCAATCTGGTGTAGCGGAAGGTGTCCCTGCCCATGGCAGAGGAGTTGGAGTGAGATGATCTTTGAAGTTCAAGACATTCCAACCCAAGCCAACCAGTATCCTGTCTCTAAGTTGTTGCTTTTCATGTTAGTAAATAAATAAATAAGGAAACAAAGCAGAATTTTATGACAGAAAATTGTAGGGGGTAATTTTCTAGACCATGAATGGAAGGTGCTCACAGAAATTCCATTAACAAATAATCAAAGCTGCGGGTATGCATCCATTCACGTTGCTTTTGAAAATATACCCCAGGATGAATAATTTTAGTATGTACAGGAAGTTCACAGCTGATGCTTTATTGTCCTCTGAGCCATCTTTTTTCTCATGTGGGAAATCAGCTATGTACGTGTTTTTACATCAAGAAGAAAGGTACTGTTCTTATTTACTAATATGCAATGCCATAAAACTTTGAAAAGAATTTTAATGATATCTGCAAATTAGTTGAGTCTAAAACTCACCTAGCAGCAAAGAATACAAAGAAGGTAATAGAGAAACTGCTGTTCATGTAATTTTCATAGCTTCTTACATATTCATGTTCCAAAAGGATTTCTTTTACAGACGCTCATGCTCATCTAACCAGACACTTTGTAAGTAAAAATGCATGAAATTTAAACCAGCTTTTCATATGGACATTTTTTTATGGCTGAGTGTTTTAGCAATCCAGCAATGGTAGACACCTATAAATGTATAATGTGATGGATTAGATTGTAATGCAGTCTAGATGTATATGGAGGTGGTGTTTGCCCTTCAGTGCAAATCCATTTTAATGTCAAAAAGACTTCATTGGAATTAATAGTGCATTGTCCAGGCAATAAATAAAATGTTGCACTAATTTTTTCCTTTGAAAAAAATCCAAATCTTGCTCCTAATTGTAACAACTATGACAAAGGATAAAAATACTTCCAACAAGGAAATACTTAGAAAATCAAAATATCAGTGATTTGGATAGGTTTGGATTCCTGGTTTGAACCTGGTTTTAAAATAGGAATCTTAAAGAATTTGTTAAAGAAGATTTGGTCTCTTCATGATTTGTCAAAGCACATTGTAAAACCAGCAACAGACTTGCACCTTAGACAGACATGCATGAATTTGGAGCATGTCAACCTGGGGAACTTGGGAAAGTAAGAACCAAAATAGCTGAAAGGTGTGAATGTAAAGCTTGTTATGTAAAGTGCTTTACCATTCTGTGTGAATACGCTCCCTGAAATCCTCCCTGAAAAATACTTTTGAAGCTTTTCAGCAATAAGACCACCTTATTTCTCTGCAGGATTCAAAGGCACTTTAAACTGAGGTCTACATTCACATGCTTAGGCAACTCAGTTAAGCTTTACTGAGAGTCTTCTAGTAAGTGCATCCTAAGTTTAAGCCTTACATTAGAAATTATTTTTAATAGGGGAAAAAGTGTCCACGATTGGTTTCACATCTATGTGACCTATATATATATATATATATAATAACCTTTTAGGTTATTACATGTTTAAAATGAGGATTCATATATTTAAAATTTAGTATCATGCTAATTTCCAATGAGCCTAAGAAAATCTTAGTGGAACCCTCAGGATAAAAAGGAATAGGATGACGTCCCTTGTGATGTCTCCACCAATAAACAGAGCACAAGCAAGTCTTCTAAAGCACTCAATATTTTTTGTACCAAACATTTTGAAAAAAAAAATGTTCCTGATCTTTCTCAAATTCTCAAAAATTGTTAACACATTTTAAAATGTAAAAACCCTTGTATTTTTTCAGCATTCTGGTTTTAATTTTGAAGGTTTTTTCTTATACAGTAAAAGTCTTGCTTCAAAACCGTAGAAAGAATGAATAATTAAATTTTACAAAATACTTATATTTAAATTCCTTCTGGCTAAAATCACATAACAATAAACCATTAAAAAATCCTCCACGGATATTTAAAATAGATTCTGTCAGCATATCAATTGGTCATTTCTTTTCATTTGAATCAAGTTTGTCCCAGAATCTCATACATATAATATTTGGAAAAGCAAAAAATTTCAGTTTTTAAAAAAGGTTCTTCTGGAATATGGAGAGCGTTTTCCATTACTGTTGTCACGGTTTAACCGGAGCCAGCCACCAAGCATCAAATACCTCACAGAATCAGAAGGGTAAAAGCCAGAAAACTCCTGGGTTTAGATGCAGATTATTTAGTAGGGAGAGTGAAAGCCAAGCACACCAGAAAAGCAAAACAAGGAATTCATTCACCACTTCCCATGGGCAGGCAGGTGTTCAGCCATCTCTGGGGATCCACCAGGGGTGATCGTTACAAACACCATCACTCCAAATGTCCCCTCCTTCTTCCCCTCTCTTCCTACACTGAGCATGATGCCATACACTGTGGAATATCCCTGTGGTCTGTTGGGGACACCTGTCCCTGAGGAGTCTCCTCCCAACCTCCCAAGCACCCCCAGTCTCCTCACCAGCCTGTCAGTACAAGAAACAGGAAAGGACTTGGCTCTGTCTAAGCCCTGCTCAGCAGTAACAAAACATCTCTATATATCAACTCTGTGTTCAGAACAAATACAAAATACAGCCTCACACTAGCTACTGTGAAGGAAGTTAACTCTGTCCCAGATCAAACTAGCAAAAATGTAAAGTCACAGATGGACAAGAATGTTAATAATGGTCAAAATGCAATATACGCATTCAGATTCCAAAGAATGATTGACAATGAATATTTTAAATTCTTTTTTACTAACTTTTCAATCTTAAAAAACTAAATTTCTGCAGTACTTCATTAGCTTTTGAAAATCTTTTTTTTTTTTTCCCAACACAAACCTTTTCAAAATACAAGTTATATTCAAGCTGTCTGTCAAGTAATACTGTGAGTGCCAACAAGATATTTTCCTCTCTTTTCTAATTGGGTAACACAGCTAATTACTGTTGTCTGTGGAATCATGTTTGATTGGCAGCTTGAATGTAAACAGAAACCATAATTTCAGATGATATTGTATAAACATTTGGATAGAGATGTGCAAGCATTTCTCTTCAACTAAGAAAAATGTATATCCTGGATAATAAAAGTTACCTGTGTATCATAGTTATCTATCTCAGATAAAAATTCTTTCAAAACATATGAATTCCTGCCAAATGCCCAGAATAGTTTCCAAAAAAAAATTTGGCAAGCAATTTATCAGAAAAATTTGAAATGTATTATAAATTACACAGAAAATATGAAAAATGAATGTCACAGTAATGTAGTCTTTGGATACACTTTAAAGCCCTCCTAGAATTAGGTCTATAAAAAGTTAAGGAAACAGAGATATAGTCCATAGTCCAAAAGCATAACAATAAGAAGATGTTAAAGCTAAGTTTGAAAATGTCTTCTAAAACACAGTACACAAATTAATTTCAGAAGGATTAAAATTATTGATGGAAGGGGCCTGTTCCATGAATATTAGTAATAGGTCAGATTTCATAATTGCACTCCAAAACTCTCTCTCCAAGTTTCCTTCATAATACTTTTTGATCTTAAAAAAAGAGAAAAGAACATTGAGTGTGTTACATAAATACACAGGTCAAAAGACAAAATACTTGGAACTGGAGAAGGAGGAAGAGACTGAGTCCTGATTTTTTTTCCTGAAAATTTTATCCAGGACATTGAAACAAAACAATACAAAAATCAATCAAATGGCTGAATATCTGCCTGAGACATTTTTTAGCAAACTGATGTCTTTACTTCCTTCATGTTTGTTTTAACTAGTGTTTCACCAAGTTAGCTTAACTGCTGTTCCTCAGATTCCCAGATATTTATTTGAATGTTCATATTTAATTTAATGAAGATTTTCCTGGTGTGTTCTGAATTCACATTAACTCATTGAAATTCCTGCTGGACAATTCTAACTGGTTCAAAATGTAACTAAGAACATGTTAAAAAGCTCAGTTCTTTTCAAGAAGAAATTTGGACATTCTCCCAATTCTGACTATTTTATACAATTTGTTGTTTCCATCAAAAACACCCAGTAAGAGAACTTTGTATAGTTTACTTTCAGGACTTTTTGTTCATGAAACTGACCTCTTTATATTTCATAAATGAAGAAAAGAAGGGGGAAAACTTATATCATTTAAATTATTTCAGGAAAAGACCTTTCTATATATAAAATATTTCAAAAACCCCTCAAAATGAAATATAATGGCAATCCCAAAGGAAATCTAGTTTTCTTGAAATTTTCTTTTTCTAAGAGAAAAACACCATTGTAAATGGTTTTTTGAATCAAACAAAATATGAAAGTTGAAATTTCGAGTTGTAATTGCCGATTAGAATGTTAAGCAGTAATATTTTTGTTAAAAATTTCTCATTGAAGCTAATTCTAAAGGTTCTGCCTGATTGTTATGAGATGTTATTTTTCCAGAACTGAGAGATTCTGTGCTTTGTACTTTGTGCTGCACTGGGACAACAGTGATCTTGATTATCAGGCATTGTGTCTTGAAAGACATCATTCGGGAGCAATGGCATGTGGCAGTAAATGATGCAAAACATGACTTTATGTGACAAATCAGGCATTGAATGGTGCATTACTTTCAATGGCAATTGTAGTACTGAGTGTTTTCCGTTCGTGAAAATTTTGAGACGCCAAGGTACTGCAGAATACTGCGAGATTTATTGCTTGTGCCTTCTCTCCTTTGAGCCTGGCTGAATAGTTTTATCTGAACTGTATTCCTTGATTTATTCACAAAGTACGGAGCTCTCACATTGACTTATTCTCTCTGGCCTGTAATGCTTGCTTGCATTGTGGCCGTATTTGTAGTACAAAAACCCCACAACTGTGGTTGTCTTATGTGTAAATGAGCATTTGCTTTTGTAATAAATATTTTGCATATGTAAAATTATGCATATACATATATTATTTTGATTGCTGTACGTTAAAATGAAACATTTTTGCACAAATTAAATGTGCAGCTACATGCTGTTTACTTCTGAAAGCACAAACCTTGGCTTTACTGTGAATCAATATAATCTCATTACACAAACTTTTAAAAAGTTTATATGTGTACTATTGTTCTTGTCTAATTATTCTGCTATGGATAGGTCCATCTCCTGATTTTGGATATTTATGACACCATGTGGCTTTAGATTTTTTTTAGCTTTATGCATGTATTTAGTATACTGATCTAGATGGAATTGCTGGAAATTGAATTAAAATCCGAATATATGGAAAAAAACCAAACTGATTTTTTAAAGGCCAACAACTACATTACATAATGACTCAGCTGGGCAACATAAATTAATGTGATATATCTGCTAAGACATGAATCTGCTTTCATGACTGGAGACTGATAACTCAGCAGGAGGAGGAAGCACATGGGAACAGCTCGCTCTCAACAGGCAGCAGCAGCTTGTACACAGCAGCTAAGGAGATTGCGGAGGGGTTTCCCACCACAATGTGAAGAACAGAGCCATGACCACCTAATCTGAAAAATACTTCCTAACCATAGACTCACAGGGAGATCTCAGAGCTAAAAAAAACACTACCCTTATCTGGAAAGGCTTTTCTGTGTAAAAATCTTAAGCATATCACAGAGTTCACAGTCCTGTCCTGTTCTGAAAAAGAGCCAAATCCCTCTTTCGTTCTCAAATAAGATGTTTGTCATTTTTCAGCAGCATGTTCAGTCAGAGATTTGGGTACTACTATATGCCGAATAATTGTTTAAAAAAATGAAGCATAGAAAAGGAAATTAAATTCCAGATTTTCACACTATTTAATTCACTTCTAGGACAATAGCTACAGGTCATCTTCTGCTATCTTTGCTTAAAAGCTTCTTACTGCTTTTATTAAACATTGAAAAGAATCTAAAAATGCAATATAAATAATGTATTGATACTTAAAAAAGAAAGAACTATCATTAATAAAATTTTACTTGATGTGTAATTTGTATTCTAGATAAGGTTTACATTAAGATATCTTGCTTTCTGATCCAACTGTAATCAATGTTTATATCAGAAGGAGATACATCCTCAATATGGATACTCTACTTCCGTCCAAAACCCCCTTCTAATCCATACAGCACTTCAGAATTTCTTTTGACACACAAATATTAACACAGATTCTACCAAAACTGATTTTCTTCATGGTACAACAAAGGCCATTTAGAGGGGGTAAGTGACATCGTATTACTCAGTGTAGTAAATATTAACTGCAAGGTGAGCTGACCAGTACTGACACCATAGTAGATAAAAAGGAGAAAATTTAGTGTATCTTGCAGCACATGGAGTGGGAAATTTTTAGAATGCAAAGTTAGAAGACTCAGGGCTGATGAATATATATAAGTTTTACGACTATGGGTGTAGGTCAGTTGGTTGTACGCTCTCAAGTTTTTTAGCTGATACACATTAACCTTCAACAATGCTATTATAAGTAAAAGTAGAGAAATTAAACATACATTGCTAAAACCTATCATGTTTAAAATCTACAGAACAGAAAGAAAAGGTTTAGTCTCAAACAGATTTACTTACATTCTTATACATTTGGCACTACTTCTTACTTTATCAAATGAATTGGATTTTCTTTGTGGAGGAAGATTTAAGCCATGATAAAACCAAAGAATATATCTGGAAACCATTTTTGTATTATCATCTAGGAACCCTCCCAGATCAGACATTCTCTTAACAACACACTGCATAAAAGATACCAGCACTATACCACTATACCTCCCTCCACTACCAAAAAAAACCATTTAAAGATATAATTTGGGAACACAAAATCTTTAATCAGAAATCATCAAGTCAACCAATGAAAATATTTCTTTTATATGCATATTTCTATTTGCAAACTGTCAAGTAGTTGCTAGTTAAAAAACACCCAAACCCAAACCAATATTTCAAGTCTTTTTTTCCTGCATAACATGAGTTCATCAAACATGAGTTCTGAGCATTGAGCAACCCATAGACAAACATAACCCATAGTCATATATGAAGGTCATATAATATTGAAGGAAATAATTCAACAAGATGTTAAAGAAAATAATTTACTTCCAAACATAAGGTAAGATTGGAGCTGCTGGCTGGCTAACTTAACTGTTTGAGCTGTTTCTTTAGTAAGCATATTTTTAAAAGTAGCTGTCTTAAATACAATTAATTTCACTGTATTTGGTCACAACTCACCTTTTCCTTTCATTATTCTATTAGGAAAATTGTTTATTGGAATAGCCACAGAAGTTCAAGGAAAACAAAAAATTTTGTAGTCATTTATTATTTAAAAAGAACTTGTTTTAGAGCATTGTTTCATCATGCAGAGAGAAACAGTGTCTTAAGATAGGTAGAAGTCAGTAAAGCCCAAACTGGAAATAAAAGGTAATTTCTGATGATGAGGACAATTAACTATTGTAACAATTTTTCAAGCAATACAGTAATCTTTTTCGTCACTTGGAATCTTTAAATCAAAATGGGTGGGTTTCCGAAAGACAATCTGCTATGCCTCTGTGGGTTACTGTCTGCTATGGGAAAACTGAATCAAATCTCTGATCTTTTTGGTTCAAGTCAGACAACATTATTGTAATGGCACCTTCAAAATAAATTAGTGTATTCATTTAGCCTTCTAAAATTGAAACTAATATCAACAGGTCTCTAAAAAAAAAATTATTTCTGTATTCTGGTCTAAAAATGACTGTCATGTTTGTGACATTGATAGAAGCAGCATTCAAACACCATCATTTTCTTTGTTACAGTCACTCAAATGCCAAACGGGGAGTGGCTTCTGCCTTCTTTTTCATTGTTGTATCAGCCGCAGGTAATTTGTAAATAACAGTGACTAGGGATGCCAAAGTTTGTCCTTGTGACAAAAAGGAGACAGCTGAAGAAAGGAGGTGGGGGGAATTCTGCACAGTCAATGCCAGTTTGGGGATCTGTTGGTGTCAAATTATCATTTCCATTTTGTCTTGTGATTGTAACTTTCATTGTGAATTAGAGCATTCATTCTGCAGCAGCACCTTGACACATAGTGAGGGAATCATGATAGTGTGTGACAGAGCAATCAGCAGCCGAGCTGAACCAGTTCTGAGGGGCTGTCCTTACCAGAGCAATGACATCCAGGCTCTTAGAGCCATTCACTGTGAATAGCTGCTGAGGCAATGCAGGGACAAGGATGGCAAAGGTTTGGAGCTGAAACCTGGACCTTTCCTGCCCACTTTCAACTTCTAGCATGCAATCCACATGGGAAAAGAGAAAAAAACAATCTTCCCTGAGCAGGGCAGGCCTTCTAACAACAGAGGTAATAAGACCAGGCAAAAAAACACAGGGGATCTGCTTGATCTAAGACAGATTTAGATCAATCTTAGGAGTTCCAGGTGTAGCAATATCTAGTCTAGACCACAAATCAAGAAAACACTGTTCTTCATACAATCAATGTTACTGCAAATATCCCCATTGAAGAAGTTAAGAAGAGATACTGAGGAAATGTTTTATTTTCTGTCAATTCTGTCATTAATTTTGCTGCTTCAGTGACAGCAATGAGGGGTTTTTGTACCCTATAATTGTCTCAAGAAGCAACTCATTTAACTATATTCATCAGAACACGTTACAGCTCACAGCTGAAGGGAAAGAAAGTTTCAAAACTAAAAAATGGCCAACTGTTGTATAATATTCTGTCTTTTGTCTGTTGGTACAACTGGAAAACCCCATCCTAGTTATGACTGGAGCTTTATATAGTCAAATATACATGTACTTAAAGTAGCTTGCTTGCATGTTTCTGTACTGTCCATTCTTTCTAAAAAAATCACCATTACATATGTAAGATAGTTATTCTGAAGAAACACTTAGAATATTGTATCATCAGAACTAATTTTGTTTTGAGCCAGGTCACCTATGCCATTTGTTTATTACCTTTGTCAATTACATTTATTAATTGGGAATTTAGCATGTGATATACAGCAAAATGCTTGAAATTATTTTTTAATACTGAATACATAAACAGATGGTGACTGTTGAAAGCCATATATAAATAAAATGTAAAATAACTTATTAATTAGAAAACATACCCCATAAATTCTTTTGCTCGCAATGTTGCTATCTGTAGGTTTATTTGAAATTAATTTTCTAGTAACTGTGATTTGAAATCATATAGTATTAAGAATTACAGATGAGTTTCTCTAGTTTCAGTTGAAGATACTGCAATAAAGACATCGCAGTCCATGAAAATCTGTTTATCTTAGGTGTATTAGAAAAAAATAATTATTAAAGGAATGTGCAGATAGAGAATATGAAAAGATGAAGACCTAATCACCTGGATTGTGAAGCACAGCAGTCTTCCTTGTTTTATTGAGTCAGACTACATTTCAATGGTTATTGAAAGGTAGCACCACTGTCCAATTTCTTTTTCTTTCTGCACTAAATCTTTCCCTGATGCATCACCACTGAAACCAACACTTTTGCCAGGAATATACAGGAAATCATTGCCACTGAAAACTGTGTTTTTACATTTTAAAACCTGATTTTCAAACTTTTACATCTTTCTCAAGTTTCTTAGCAATATGTCCACTGAGATCTGAATATATATCAGTGGCTTTTTTTCTGGCTACAGAATGAGAAGAAAAGGAAATTCTCCTCCTTGGATCAACAGTCCCTGCTGAGGATTCTGTCCATTCAAAGGGTGTGATCAATTGGCTATTAGAGAGGTAACTATTTCCTTTTTAAAAAATGACAAATTCTTTAACTCTGCAAAACCACTGCACAATTATACACCAGAATATAAATATGCAGAAGTATATGAGAAGAAAAAAAGGCCATTTTAGTATCAGAGTCTTCTACCCCAGTCAGTGCCTGCTTGTACTTTTTCTACTTTTAAAAGTAAGAAGATGAAAGTGGAAAGTTGATGGTGTTTGGTGGTTTGTTGAGGAAATTAATCATTATTTTTCATATTTCACGGCACAAAAGCCCTTTAGTATAAATAAATTGACTAAATTATTTCTGAATAGTTCCTGAATTATTGCACATCTGATCAGTTCAGTCAAAGGAAAAGGCCCAACTTGCATTTTTGGGTATCAGGTCTAAGGTTCAACCTCACACATAAAATACTTTTTTCCGTCATTATTCCTTCTCTTTAACATTTTCCTATGTAAGCATGCTAGTGGCATCAAACTCTGATGTATCTGACATGGAAACAAAAACTCTCACTGTTAATACTGTTTTATTTGATTTGATCAGAGGCTGTATCCTGACTGGGTCAGGTTTTTCTCTGTGCAGTATGGTTCGTACCAAAACCCACCATCATCACTCATGAACTTGTGGGCTGCTCTCCCTTGAACCCAATGTGCTTGCCCGGGGAGAACAGGATCATCTCCCTCTCAGATTTCTGAAAGAATTACACATGAAATCAAAAGGGTGATGTTTTGAGAAGAAAATTAACAAGTGTGGTACTATTTAATTATGAAATGAGAAAGAATTTATGAAAGAAAGGTAAAAATTTAGATATAAAGTGTAAGTAGGTTGAAATGCAGAGTGGGTTTACCAAAACTATAACCTAACAAGATAAAAAGGTAACATACCTCATAGATAAAAGAAATGCACTAGACTCCATTTTCATTAAAACCTAGATAATTCAGAGAATTCTACATTGCAAGATATTTGTCAAACAAAGATTATCAAAGAAATGGACAGCCTTGTCTTTTGAGAGCAGTCTTTCAAGCATGGCTTTTGAGACTGCAAGGAAATATGGTTACTGCCTACAAAGAAATCATAGTATACATTCCAATTACAGAAAAGAGCCATTTAAAGACACGATGCATTTAAAGAACATTCAATTATGCCAAAATCCCTTTAGAGGATAAAATAAGGTTTCCAGCTGTCAGAACTTCTGGGTCTGTCTTCCAGTGGAAGAACATGGGAGAGTAGGCTTCTTGGAAGAAAAGACCCAATAATGCAATCCCTGGAGAAGCAAATGGCTCCACTCAGTGACTTATGACCATTCTGGTTTTACTTGCTGAACAAAAAGAGGAAGAGGAAGAAATTGTGTGAAAGAGCCTCACTTTTAAATGTCTCTTACTTATTTTCACTGTAATTGTAAATATTCCTTCACACATACATATTTTAGAAACTTTTCTAGATACTTCTAATTAGAATTCAAGGCTTTTCTTTCAATCAGTTATCCCCTCAAAAAAACCACCCAGTGTGAAGGAATACTTCCTTTTAACTGAAATCTTTCCCCTAGCACCTACAGTTACATAGTAGTAAATAGAGCTTCAGTTGGTGGCAGTTGTGGTGAATGCAAGACTTCACCACCATAATAGGTTTCAGTCATTGTGGCTGTCCTGGCTTTATTGTTAGTGATGAAAAATCTCATTTCATGGGCTTTTTTTTTCCAGGAATGAACTGTGAGCTAATCCACCAGACAGCAGACTTCATGGGACAGTAAATGTGACCTAGTTGTTTGGCCTTTGGTTAACCTGCCTTGTTACTCTATAAAGGTACAAAACTTTGACCAAAGTTAACCAGCAGGTCACTGTCGAAGATGCCACTGTTTTGTGCTAGACCATATGTAAAATGTATGTCTTCTGGACAGTATGTTTCATGTGGAATGCCACCACTGAGGAGATGTGAAGGCTGCAGTTAGCAGCTGATAGCATGTGAGTGTAGTGAAAGATATTCGTCAGCATGGCATCCCTTTCCTGATATAACTGGAAATGAAAGGGTGCAATAATTAAAGAATCTCAACAATTTCAGATGGAAGGATTTTTTGTTGTTGTTGTTTAGTAACTGTGACATTATGATATGTGAATGTGGGCCTCACGTGACACACAATTAATATTATTATTAGATGGATTATACTTTTGCCTCAAGCCTCGCCCCTTACCCCAAATAAGACCCCATTGCAATAGGGACTGGATAAATGTGTAGCTTGATGAACCTTAACCAAAAGGAAGGCATTTGAATAAAGGAAAACAAAAATAAAATCTAGAAGAGGAATTGCTTTTAAAATTTCTTCTTCCTTGGTTCATTGTTCTTCCTCCTAGTTCTTAGGTTTTCCATAGAGCTTTACAAATTTCATTGCCCTTGCTAGTTTGAAGAACTTGCTCCAGAAGTCTTTATACACTGGGGACATCTTCCATTTGAATATTATTTTGGGTAAATCTTCCATTTGAATACTGTTCTGTAACACCTGTAACTTTGAATATGTTATTTTTTAAGGCAAGTGGTGTAATTTGCAATGCTCTCTTTTTCTCATGACATCTATTTGAATATTATTCTCTCCAGTTACCATTGCTGTCATCAATCTAAGTTTCCTACTCAGCTTCTCTCTTACTTTTTAGCTAAAATAAGAGGGGAAAATAATTTCTTGTCTATGATGATTGTAACAGACATGTAGCATTTAAACCATATTGAATGGCACAAGTAGCCAAATAATATATCCCGATTCAAATAGTCCTAAATATTGCTAAAGGTTTGATTTAAACAGAGTCAAGCCTATTTCTCTTTCTTTAGCAAAGTCTCTCTCTGAAACCAGCATTCCATGTCATGGTAATCTTTTGTCTGAAAGAATGTATGTCTTTATGCAAATATCTTTCAAAACCTGTTTGACCAAAGTGGCTTGCAAGCAGGTTTGGAATTCACACATTCTGAAGCTATAACATTCCAACATATTAGTTCAGTTGGGTTCTGACTGGTTCACAACTCCTCATTTTCCAGCAACTCGATGTTTATGGCATGTGCTCAATTGTTTTAAGGCATGACTAAAAAGTGTAAAACTGGTCTATGAAATCGCTATTTCAGAGAAATTCTCTGCTCTGTTGAATTCAATAAGCAGTGTGTCTATTTACTTTCACAGTCTATTACTTTTTTTTTTTAACCTTTTGAGTGTTTCAGAATTGTAGGGTTGGAAGAAGTACTTAGCAATACCAGTTTTCTGTACGCAAAATTCATGGTGCAGAAAACACTTTTTTTTTTAATGTGGAAATGTAGGTCTCTACAATAATTACAGCTTTGCAAAGCAATCCACAGAATTTCACCTACTTTCTCAAGACCACTGAGAGAGAGGAAAGATGAGGTAAAATACCCTATCTCTACTCAGCATTCTGCAATAGCAAAAATAACAACTGAACAGAGCACTGTAATTTGGAGTTTGAAGACAAAAAAGATAAAAAAATCTACTTCCCTGGAATAGTACATACAAAAAGCCCTTTTCTTCGCAGGCTTCTTCAATCTGAACATCATGAAAACACATTGAAATAAACCTTTGAAATAAATTTCTCCTTTGGACGCTAACAGCTTTTTCAAATAATCTGTTTTCCTTAATGATGAGAGAGGTACAAACTTTAAAAAAAACCAGCAGATGTTTAATGGCCATTTTAAACTAATTGTATTGACTATATCCTGTTGAACTGAAGAATTGAATCCATTAGAATTCTCTTGTATAACATTCTGCCTTCACTGACATTTTCCATAGTGGCATTGGAATTTCCCTGATCATTTTGGTAACTAATAAAGTCAGATACGTCAGATTCCCTTTTTGACTTCAGCTCTCCCCAGCTGGGAGGAAGACATAATAATTAAAAAGAAGGAAAAAAAAAAAAAAAAAAAAAAAAAAAGAGGAATTGTATGAGTTGTAAGCTTTTTCTAAAAAACTGCTTTTCAGTTATATTAACAGTGTCAACATTGACTAAAAGGAGGAATAGATTTTCTCCTCATGATAGGTAAAAAAAAAAATTGAATGCAAATGCATTTTCAGTTTCAGTACAGGTAGATAGTATGATGCCTGGTTTTACACAGCTCTGCTAAGCAGGTACGTATGCATCACTTGAAATGGTGTCTAATATTCCACAGATGGCAATTACTTGCAGAGGAATGGCTAGGGACTTAATTAAAAAGGCTGAGAGTTAGCAAAGTAAAATGCTGCAGAAGCACATGAAAAATCTATACATTATGCAAGGGACTCCATAGAATATTTAGGAAGCTAAAAGTTATATTTTCCCTTGATTTCTGCACAAAAGGTTTACTATAAAATAAAGGTTAGTTGTGCCATGTTTCAAATTATATTTTAGCTAACTGAACTTACTACACAACAAAGCAAAATATATTTGACTGCACAATATTGATTTTACATGAAAGCACATCAGTTAGTGAAATGCAAAAACCAATAAAACATCACCCCTGGCTGGGATAGATATCTCTAGATACAATTTATTTTTACATTTAAACCAATTATTGGGCTTGTTGCATTTAAAAATGTGCACCATATATCCTTTCAAGGACATTTTTATTCAATCAAATCAATTGCATTGATCTCCATATTCCATATTAAACACCAATCTTAAATTAAAGCTGACACATTTTGAAGGCCAAAGTACAAGTTCCTAAGCAGAAATAAATTCTACAAGGCTTTCTTTGTGTGTTTTTATGCCCAAACATGAATACAAATATTGATTATGTTTTAACACACAATTTATATGCTATTTCAATGCTTATTTCTTCCTAAAATTTGTTCAATAATAACTCAAACTTACAGAAACAGAATGTTCCATGAAATTCTTTCTGTTGCACTGGAATATGATGATGATTTTCATAAATAATTAAATGACAGAATGAAAATAAATCCTTAGGCATAATTGTTCATGAAGAATCTATGACTAACTGGACATACAACTAGCCTACCACTTGTTGAAATGCAGATATAAGAACAAGACTTGTTTCTTTTGAGCATGTTCTCAGAACAGTTGACATCAACCTTGAGCCTGACCAAGTTGTTTTCACTCCCAGCTGGTGTCTACAAAGAGATGAAGCAAGACTGGAAATTCAGAGAGGCCATTCACATGGACAATGCTACTATGCATAGGACTGGTGCTAAGCATTCCCATGGCCTTTGACCACTGCTGATAGGGGCAAAACTCCAATTTTGTACTCAGAAGCCAATGTATATTTATCCAGCTGTCTTTTCCCCTTATGGCATCACCTCTCTATGCCTGGTAGAAAAAAAACCATGCCACTTGGAACAGGCTTCTCACTTCTCCCTGGCTCATCAGTTTCCCAGCTTTTAAAGCTCTATTGACATCATTTGTACTTTGGAACTTCTGTCTCCCAATAGTTTTCAATTAGCTTTAGATGCATTATTCAACTCTCTGAAGCTTTCCAGCGTTTACAGAGAGTTTGCGCAAAAGTAAAATGGAAGACTCCAGACTTCAGAAATATTATCAAATATTCAGAATGTTCACTGTCCTGTTCACACCTCTCCATCTCTTCATATTGTTGTGTGCATATGTTGCAGTCAAATGAACAGCATAAGAACCACGGAGGGAATTTTTCAAATACTCCAAATAGCTGCACATCACTACAGATTATGACTGCTTGGATTTAGGGAACATTTTTTGGCTGAGGAAATATTCCAATGGGATAGATTAATCTGTGTAAACCACACAGCTCAGCTGAAACTGCTGTTCAGCATTCTAAATTGCCACCTTCGTCTTCTTTCAGCACAAAAATGTGCATTTCTTCCTATAATAAAGATATTTTATAATAGCAATAAGGCAACTCCAGGGTGTGCGGTTATCACGAGATAATCATACCCTGGAGGGATTGCAGATACTTGGCTGTGCCTCATAACACCCCATGTGTGTGTTTATCTCATGATAACCCTACTCTCTTTTGTATCTTATTGCCTAATTATCCTCTGCTAATGCAAAATACTAATTTTTTTTGTCTGAAACAATATGTGCAAGAATGCATTGCTAACAATCACTGGAGGACATTGACAAATAATGCTGTCACTATCTTGCACTCTCTTCCAGGCAGAAATTTACATAAAGAACCAACTTTGGATATTTTTTTCTAAACCAATTCAAATTCTTTAAGGCAACGTCAACTAAAATATTGGAAGCAGGCCAAGGAAATATCTCTAAAAATTCCATGTATATTCTTACATGTGATTTATATAGTTTTACTTAATACCAAATTTCTTTCTTATGTATTTACATCTCTTTACATTTCTAACTCTAATACACAGAAGGTAGTTTCTTGACTTCTGCTTATGGATCCTGAAGGGGGTCTTAGGATCCCCATCTTATATTTATCTGAGGATAAATTTGATTATATTTAATCTCCATATAGGGAGTGCTACCCATGTTTCAGATACCATTGGGAGATATTCAGAGGGAGTAAAGATTCTGGGCGTCTCTTAAGGAGATAGAACTTTTGTTTATTGTAATGTGCAAAAAATTAGTTAAGCCTGTTTTCCACTGATGCTGAAATTTCAGATATGAAATGCTCACAGATAATGTTCAATAGCTCCTTGGTTGAATTGATGTAATAAAAAATCACATATAATCACAATTAATTGAAAATAAACAAACCAAAAAATTGTTTTTAATTTTTAACTTATAGACTTATTCTGCAATTTAAGTGTGAAAATTATAAAACATCATAAAAGGTAACCTAATACATAAAAATAGGATGTATAAGAATTGCCGTTTCATCTTTTAATAAAAGCTGTATTAATTGAAAATTGGTTACTGGTCAAATGATAATCTGACATATTAAACCCCATGAAATGTAGGAGAAAAAATGCCCTCAAATTGCAAAATGATAGGTTAATCCCAGAGTTTAAGTTATACGGGCTTCATCATTTGATTTTAATAATAGTACTGATTTTTTATTACACATACTGTGTTCATATGTCCAAACACTGTATGAGTTTTAACTAATTTCAAAGTTTTGGGGTTTTTTCCATGGGCCATTCTAACAGAATACAAAAAGAAACCTGTAGACTATTCAGTAACGATAAAGAAATACAAGACAAGTTTTTATGCAAACAGAAATAAGAGAAGACAAATGGTACAATATTTTTGGAGAAATTAATTTGGTACAATGCCAAACACAATAAAAAATGCAATTCACAATATGACATTTTATATATATATATCTTATATATGTGTGTCTGTGTTTGGTTTATGTCTATGTAGGTAATGTGCATTTTTGGTTTTATTTTGTGTTTTATAATATATTGCTATTTTCCATACTGTTTGCAGTGAAAAAAATCTATTTTTAATAGCACCACCTGTGTAGATCTGCAGGCTTTGGACTCTTCCTTCCTTTGTTGTGAGCTACAGTTAATTAAATCAAGATTTTTTTTTCCTTTTAGAATATCTATTTCTACACTCTGTTTTTATGTAAAATTGCTTTCATGTTTCCTGTCCTCCCACTCAACCAGTTCTTCTGAAAAGCACGTATGTTTATCTCCCTTAACATTGCTTACAGATTTCATTTCTCAATCCTTTGATTATTTTAGATGGCCTGCTCTGAATTCTAGCTTCCTGGTGCCAATGGAGGAGAATTGCCTTAACACAGTTCTCCTCAGAATGTACTTGCTCTGAGGCTGCCTTGCCTGTGGCATTCCTGGCAGCCCTTGCCATGGTATGCTCTTGGAAAAGGAATCAAGGGGCATATTCCCAATGAACATATACCAAAAGCATTATAGAAAAAAATATCTCTAATACAGGATGATGTTGATATGCAAAACCCACACTAATCATAGCAGCTGCTGGTTTAGAACAAAGATCTGAGCTCACAGTCTCTTTATCTTAATAGAAACATGCCTATATGTGAGGCAGGAAGAGGATCAGAGAAAGCTATATGCATTAGAATTAGCAGGATTTTCCCCTACAGTGGCCTCAATACTACTACTATTATTATTATAACTATTATTATTATTATTACTACTACTACTATTATTATTGTTGTTGTTGTTGTTATTAATTATATCCTTTAACTCATGTGAATGTGCTGCTGTGAAGATGTCCTTCATAACACCTACTATTTTTGTAAGTAAGAGCTTTACAAATAAAGAATAGTCTGTTAGCCCTGTCTTGAATTCTCTCCTTTTTCATAATTTATGCCATTAAAATTCATCTTAGCCTTTAAAGTGGACATCAATTTGCCAGCAGTAATAGAAATCACTCTGACAAAAAGTTTTGTGCCCCAGAACCGGGAGGGAAATCTACCTGAAATCTTTCTGATCAATTAGAAACTGAGAAGAATTGGACTTCAGTTACTACAGTCAGGCTTTCACCTACTGTATCACCTTTCTTGGAGAATTTTGCTAGCCTTTATCTTGATACACACCTTACGATACACTGCAGAACTACTCCTCCTCCACAGAAATAATCTTCCTCCTACCAATATTAACTTTCAACTAATATTTAATTATGACTAAATGAAAATAGTGCAACTACTTCCAGAGAAAATTCTTATCCTTAAAACTATCTCACATGCATTACGAAGAAAAAATTGGATATGAAATATTTTACTTCAACTAACATTATAATGCATGTGCAGCTGTGCATCTCTACTGTAATTTTATTTCAACATCAACAAAGATTTAACATGACTTTCTTATCTAAGCAATGGGGGCACAATGATGTAATAAAATCACTTATAATAATTTGTAATGGAGAAGCCCTTTTTTAACACATGGCACAATCTATGAACTTTTTTCATGCAGTAGAGTAATGGATATATTAAGATTTATGTCACATATTCTTTTTCTGTGATCAAACAATTCTCTATTTCTCTTTGATTAATTAAAACACTGACTAAATAATCATCCATGCTAAAAGAGAGCATGCTGGATTCTGGTTCCAGTTTCTTGTTTGTTTCTGAGTTTTTCATTAAAAAGCTATTGAACTTAAATCAGAATAAAAAGGAGAAAATTATTATTATGTAATTCCATAAGTTCAGACAGCTAAAAGATCTTGTATTTCGTTAATTCACCCCAACCATAAATATTTGGAAACAGACACCACTTTTATGCTGACTTCACTGCTGTGGAGATGTGTAAAGGACCCTGGGGCCAGTACTCTGGTTTGTCTCACAAGCCCATTTAAGACAAAATGCAGACATGCCTTTACCCAAGACAATTCCACTTTGAACAGGAGATCTTCTGGGTCACCTCCACAGATCCCATGTCATGCTCATTTCCATGATTCTGTAAGAACTTAAAATGTTGTGAAACTGTCATGGCACTAAAATCCATCTCACAGTAATTTTAACTGATACCATTAGCATGCCCAGTAAGAGTTTACTGTCTTCTTGGCTACTGATGAAGCCCATTTCTAGTTGAAGTACATGTTACCATTTACAGTGATCAACAAATGATCATGATCAAGGCTTCATTATCAAAGGTCAAAGCAAATTGTGATTGCTACTTAAAACTGGCATAAACAGCTGCAGAAAGCAAGTCATATTGTCTGATGGACTAGGCAAAAAAAAACCGAAAAGGCAAATTGATCTGTGTGCAACATATTCTGTGATTCTAATATAAGAAATACTATGTTCGAAGATTAGCATTTCTAGTCACGATCAAGTAACCTAGCCAGATTTTGTCTGTGAACCCAGTTTTTAAACTCGGATCTCTTTTCACCCTATTAAAAATATCTATCTGCTGAGATTAAGTGCCTTAATAAGGATACAGGCAAAGTCTGTAGACCCAAAAGTTTTAGTGCCACAGAACACAAACAATTATGCTTTTTGGATGCCATTGGCGATTGAACCTTAAAACAAGTGGTTGGTCCTACCGTAAAATCTCAGACATATTCCAGGTAGAACTAGGAAGCTGGAAATATACAAAAGGAGCACATTCTTGCTTCTGTGACACTGCTTCATTCCAAAATTATTTGTAATCAGGATCTCCTAGGAATATTACAAAAAATACATTAAATTAGAGTAATAGAAATGGCTTAAGGAAATTTTTTAATATTTCCTCTTCAATGTGAAAAATTAATTTTGAAATATCTGAGTTTCTCATCTTAAAATGTTGCATTTGTCATTATTGTTAATAAAAGGTTATTTAAAGGAGTAAGACATCTTTATTAAGGTCCTTCAAAATATGTAACTCTAAATTTCATCTCAGCTGAACATCAATACGTACTTAGCAGCTTACAACAGCAAAGACACCAAAAGAGATATACACACATAAAGCTCACTCAGATTTGCCTAGGATGGCTTCTCAGTTTGTGTTTTTACCCTCAAATCCTGAGGTAAAGCTACACTCTGCTTAGGAACGTTGCTTCAGTTTCCACGTGGTGAGTATTTTCTCCTGTATTCTGTTATCTTTACATATATTTACTGTGCAGACCTTATTTCAACAAAGCACTTAAGCATATATGTAAATTCATTCCTTCCCCAAATATATGTGACTGTGTGCTAACCTGTAAACATATCCTTAAGCTGCATTTCCTACAGTGAAACATAAGCACTTGTTGAGGTGCTGTTGTAGAACACAGATCCAGTGAAAGCACTGTTGGCCTTAGTGAGGGATTAAAATCAGGGCTTTACCTAGGTTTTAAAATATAAAAGTCAATAAAGTTTTTGAAAGGAATGAAAGACACCAAGACCAAATTCTGCCTCAAACATTGAAACAGTGTTACTCTGGTTTTCATATCTCAAGGAAAAAAATTCAGACTGCTAAGTAAATACTGATAAATCAAGATTATTGAGCTAGCATTAAAAAAATCCAAATAGTAAGAACTATATGTAACTCTGGGTAAAACTTGGTCTTCTTCTGTGGCTCCAAATTTTGCCAGTACTCCACATATTATTAATTACTTTATTAATATTCATTTATGTTTCAAATCACATTTTCATCCTACATTGTTATTAGAAGCAGCCCAGAGACCAGATAAATTTTTCAATAGAGTTGCATACACGTGGTACAAAAATGCTCATATTTTCTTCACTGTTCCTACTCACACTTCAAAATGCAGACTTGCTTACCTCCAGGGATTGCCAGAGAGCTTCAGTTCTTGTGGATGCACAATTTTCACAGCAGATATCCTGAAAATATTGGAGTTCATATAAACCACAGAGATGCTATGATTCCTTGAAGTGATGTGACCAAACCATATTTCTTCGAGTGAAAAGTGGCTCCTGGTGAGACAAATATGGTCTCACAATAAAGAAACTGTATTAGAGCACTTTAAAAAAAAAAATTCAAAAGCCCCAACTAAACAAAAACGTAAAACCCCAGAAAAATATTTCTAAAATTTATGTGACACGCTGACTTTCAAATCCCTTGGAGGAAAAGAAATAGAATTTATTTTTCACAACACCACTATTTATAACTTTTAAATTAGTAAATGAGTGATCAAAGAGAAATGCTTCCCATCAGCTCTCTGCTCCATTGACCTTTGCTAACCTAAGAGTGCAACCTTAGATGCTCAGATGAAAAGATGGGGAGGGAGAAATACATGAACAAATACAGCAAAAGGGAATTTCTGTTCCAAATTAAACAAAGAGTTAGACAAAAATATTTTAAATCGTTTTTCAAGATATGAATATTTCCTTTAATTGCTAGTATTCACTGGCTGGACCAAACTGAAGAAATAGCCTAAAGACAGTATGCTGAAATTTTTCTGTAGTTTCTGTAGTGTCTGCAATTACTTTCTACATTTTTAAAAGGTTTGTCTTCTGCATCGGGGAGCAACAGCCTTTTGTTTTCAGGAACAACTACACCACAACTTGAACTGTCATTCATAAAGCTGATTTGGCTTCCCAGCCTAAGATTGTTTTTGAACCCCTCTTGCACAAGCATTCTTGTTCTTAATTCTTGCTCTGTTATATTAAGAAATAAAAGTTTCCCATGTTTAAAGACTTCATCTGATTATACACGCTGAACAATAATTTCTCCTTCTTTATTCAGCAATTGTGTCTGAGAGAAGATTAAAATCTGTGAATGTCAAACCTCCCTGGACACATAGTTGCAGCTATTTTTTGCATAGAAGTCTTCAAATTAACATGTGCTTGTCTGCGTAAGGTGAGGTTTAGGACACATCTATTTCTGAAAAAAACTTTTGAAAATACAATTACCTTTTCTTGAGCAGTGCAAAACAATTTGCACCCTTAATTTCTGTGGTTTCATTTCTTTTGGTATTTCCTAATAAATGAAAACATAAACAGTTCTAACCAATATCACCAGGCATCAGAAAAAAAATGCAAGTCGTATTCTAATCCCAAAGGAAAACCTTGTTTACATGATGAAACACTTGCAGTGGAAATCTTGGGAATCTTGGTAGGTGGAATCTCTCATTGTCAGAACTTTCAACAAAAGAGCAGCTGCAGATACTGAAAGCATTAAATAAAAATTACCAACAAGCTGTCTTACCTGCGTGCACTCCACAGAAAGGAAGGGCAAACATGAGCAGGTAGTGCTTGTACATCAGTCAAAACTATGACAGCTACCGTGTAACATCTGACAACACTGACATGTGCTGCACTCCCTAAGATATTCCTCTAACTGAACCATAAAGAGACAAATAAATTAGTAATAGTACCTTGCCTGTCAATGTCCTATCTTGCAGGCTTCTCACACTGTTGATTAGCATTGTTTGAAGTGATTCATCAATACGTTTACTTTCAGAGGAAAAATGAAGGATGCTGAATTATTTTATTACTTCAAGAAAAAACAGCAAAATAAAGAGGCATCTGATTCCTCATGATCACATAGTCATTTCAAGGAAAAGGACAGACAAAAATCAGTATAATGCTTCCCAACTAGTCAAACAGATCAGATTTTGTCTTCATTCATCTGCTGTGTGGCATATGAAGCTCTCTTAACCAAATCAGTATTCCCATATAAGAAAAAAATCAGATGGCCACTACCTGTCAGATTTTAACCATATTTCTGCTGCCTGACACTAAGCCAGCACAATTTTTTTCCATAATATTTTATTTTTTATAAAATATATATACTTGTTAGGGATTTTTCTTGCTGTTTTTGCAGCTCGAGGCATAAATATTACGAAAAAGAAGATGACGGGCAGTCCCTGCAGGTGCTAATGAGCACTAATGGTCCTGACAAGCCCCACCCAGAGCCTCCACCCACAGCTTGGACCCTGGGCTCCATCTCATTTCAGATATGGGCTGTGCAGATCAGAGAAAAGGATATCTGTGCAAGTAGGAATGAATACTTGCACAAGTCTTAAAAGCTTAACTGACATTTAATTTTGATGGGAAAATAACTGAATAACCTGTGCTGGGGTATTCAATTTCTTTAAAGCCAAACTTTGTCCTGATTTCACCTAGGATAGAGGTAGCTTCTCCCCAGTAGGTGCTGCAGTGCTATGTTTTGGATTCAGAATGGGAATGGTGTTATTTTTGCTAAGTCATCTTTATCCTAAATCAGGACATTTTTTCCCTTGTCTCATGCTCTGCCAGTAAGGAGGTTCACAAAAACTGGGGGCAAGCATAGCTGGGATGGGTGACCTGAACTGACCAAAGAGTTAGTCCACACCACAGAATTTCATGCTCAGCATATAAACTGAGGGGAGTTACCAAGAAGGATGGCCAGTCTGGGTTTGGGAAGGAAGGTCTGGCATCTGTCACCAGGTGGTGAGTAATTGTATTGTGCATGACTTCAGATTTTTTCCCTTTTTATTATCACGATTATTATTATATTACTATTGTATTTTAGAAAAAAAAATAGAAGAAAGGCCTTGAATGGATTGATCCTTCCTCAGGGTGTCTGTAAACACGGAGGTACAGTCTTTCATTCAGACTGTGGCCCTAAAAATATAGTTTATTGTCTCAAAAGTCCTGCATGGCAATCAGGTGGCTTGGCTTTCAGCATAAAATACAAGGGTTGTGTCCTGGAATCGACATACAGCGTATTATGTATATATGGTTCACAGACATCCAGTACTTACCAATGTTTTATATCTGTATATTATTCAGTGGCTCCAGGCCAACAGAAAAAAATCTAAATCCAGTGTGAATCTGAGACATTGTCAAAGGCATTGTTTCCACATTACTTTGTTCTACTCGGGAGCAGAAAACAGGCAATTTTTTTTCCTCTTTTCTTTTCTTTTTAAAGATTCAACTTCTTCAAAATCTATTGTTTTTTCAATTACTTTTCTTCTATTATATAGTCAGCATTTGGTACATATCAGCCTGTTATAATAATGAGCCAGGACACACATGTCGCTTTCTGCTTTCAGTTTTTCTGCTAATCTGTGAATTACTTTTCTATAGTTGGATAAACAAAATAATCCTAATCTCATGTAAGCCTGGTTTACGTAGAAAACTTTAAATGTTATGATATCTTCTACTTTTTATTCTGTTCTTTTTTTACTTAGAATAGCAACAACATAAGGAATAGAAGATACGACCACTAAGATTCATTTAACTGCCTGGTGGATGAGGAAAAGGCTGTGGATGTATCTACCTGGACTTCAGCAAAGTCTTTGACACTCTCCCACAGAACTCTCCTGAGAAAACTGGCAGCCTATGGCTTGGACAGGTGAAGCCCTCACTGGATTAAGATCTGGCTGGATGGCTGGGCCTGAAGAGTGGTGGGGAATGGTGCTATATCCAGTTGTCTGCCAGTAACCAGTAATCTTAGAAGTGTAAATATATATGAAAATGGATTCTCCTTCCAAAGGAGCAACATTGAGGGATTTTGCACATTGACTGTATGAATAGCATGTACAACTTTTTTCTTTTGCCTTTATAAAGACCTAAATAAGCAATTTACAGAAACCAAAATAAACAGAGAAAACCCAAACAGATGAATGCACAGATGTAAGAAATTCATTCTAGCTTACCTTCTAAGCACAACTACTTCATATTTTAAAGTGGAAATAAAAGATGTGTTGTGGTGACATGACTACACAGGCTTCTGCCCTTGCACTTCACTTGTCATTGGGGTTAGTAAGTATAACTTATGTTGCAGTCCTATCTAAAGGAAATGTTATTATATGTTCTTGTTGAAAGATCCTCATTGGAAACTATGCAATGAGTAACCTCTATCTAGACCTTTTCACGACCATATGCTTTTCTTAGAATGTTTCATATGCTAGACCCTGCACAGAGGAACAAATCCATAGCCTTTTTTAAGTTGATGATTTAAGTTTTCTTCTGCTTGGAGCCATTTTTTCATTGTGATATTTAATATAGTGGGTTTGAAAATTTTGGAATTAATTTACCTAGCAATTAAGACAACCATGAAAATATTTTGTAAGTGGATATGCAGTGGCTCAATATGTGTGACTTATGTTTTATTATGTTAGATAGAATGAGATTTATATATCTTACCTGAACCTATACCATGGGATTTCGCATGGGCCATAAATGAAGCAAAAGATTCCTTCAAGTCAGCCATCACTCTCACCTAGATAGAATGTATGGTGCCACAGGACTCAAAGAGAAAAATGAAGTACTCATTGAAGATGAAATAAAAAGTTCTAGTTCTTTGCCAGACAAAATGGAGGTGTAAAAATTATTGGCCAGCTAACACATGTAAAGAATTGCTGTAGTTTAACTCCAGCCAGCAACTAAGCCCCCACAGCTGCTTGCTCAGCTTCCCCATGGGGGAGAGAACTGGAAAAGTGAGAACCTATGGGTTGATATCAAGATGGCTTAATAAATAAAGTCTGCACATGCAAGCAAAACAAAATACGAAATTAATTCATCACTTCCCATGTGCAGGCAGGTGTTCAGACATCTCACACATAACCGCCAGCTCTTTGAGTGCCCCCCTGCTCATGGTTCTTCCCCTAGCTCTATACATTGAGCATGATGCCACGTGTTTTTGAATGTCCCTTGGGTCATCTGAGAATCCCAGCTCACTCCCCTCTCAACTCTTGTATACCCTCAGCCTTCTTGCTGGTGGTGTGGAGGGAGGAGCTGAAAAGGTCTTGAAGCTGTAACTGCTCAGCAGTAACTACAGCATCCCTGAATTTTTAGTGTTGCTTTGGTCATAAATCCCAAACATGGCCTCATGTTAGCTACTGTGAAGAAAATTAGCTCTGCCTCAGCCAAATACAAGTACAGGAATGCATCATAATATGTCAGTGATATTTACTCTAGAAAATGAGTTCATGATTGGATATTACATTTAACTGCTGCTCCCTTGAACTCTGGAATATGGTGACGATTCCAAAATGGAAATAAATTGAAAGAATAGTATAGCAAACATTGCATTTGTTAGGGAGAAAGAGTAATTTCTAATGAAGATAACAACCCAAAAAATTTTAAGAGAGGAAAAGAAGTGAAACCAAAAAAGACTAAAAACCTCCTTTTTTTTCAAAATGTAACTTGAGATTTATTCTGCCAAAATTTATGAAGATCGGACTCAAGAAATTGCTGGAAAGCCATTTCAGAAAAATGGCTCTGTTCAACTTGTCTATGAATCTTTGCTTTATTTTTTGAAAAATCGTTATTTATCTGACAAAACTGAACAGTAGAGATCAATTATTTCTGAAGCACATTTGATGGCCCTGAAGTTCCTTTGGATGGTATTGGAGGTTACCCATTGTATCACATTAGTTATGTAAATTTACTTAAAATTCAGCTCCTTCACAGGACCAGTTTCATGCTGATGGAACTCTTTATTTTTCATACCTGTGATAAGGGGCTTATGTCCTCACACCAGAAAAAAAGCCAAAAAATCCTGTCTCATTTATACTCCACATTACAAATTAATCCATTTTATATATATATATATATATATATATATATATATATATAGTCATGTCAGTAACCAAGAATTTAGTTTTAAGAGGATAGCTTTGATCCCATAATAAAACTTCAAAATCAAATGAAGATGTGTTCTCTGCATTCAGGCTTCCATTTCTTCATTGCTAAAATGCATGCAATGTTTTCTAGTCTCTTTAGAACATATTTAAGACAGAGGATAAGTAAACTGTGTCTTTGTGAGAAAAACTTACTCATATCTGACTGAAAATCTGGAACCATTCAGTCTTGGTCTGCATGTAGGGGACTTATGTCACCTTCTACTTGAATGTAGGGAAGGTAAATAAATTTCTTCCACTATCATCTCCCTAATAATTTGAAAAATATGGGCTCCTACTTGGGAAAAAGAAAAATTTCTTTGCCATTGTCTCAACAGTTCAAAAGAAATGCAGCTGCCCACTCATTCAGGCACTCTCGAGTGCTAGAGAGCAACTCCATAACATCTCAGTTCAGTTTCCTGTGTGCCACAAGCTTAGCTCCCCTCTGTAAATCTCCCAACCTCTTTTTCATCATGAACAGCCAGACAACAAAAGTTTAAAGGAGAAACTAAGAGTGCAAGATTTTCGGCCCTGCCAGCTGGGATTTCCCCTGAAAACATGCTTAACATGTTGAAGAAGTTATAGGCTCTGAGGATTTATCATAGTCTGGGTTGAAAAGGTCATTTCCAGTTTCCGAATCTTTGCAGTTCCAGATCACGTAAGCAGCAAAAATGTTACTGGGTTTTGTCCAGAGCAAAACACTGTTTTCTTCTTGTGTGATATGATATCAGCAGTTAACTCGGTAAGCGTAATGATGAATAATAATTTTGGGTACTTTTTAATGTATATTGACATACATCCTATGCATTGATTAACCATCTGTATCTGAGACTGTAACTTGCAGATGAAAAATTGAAGTAGTGAGGCATAGATTCACCGCTATTAAACGTTGGTGTAGTCATTTAAGTTAAAAACAGGTATCTATTACAGAGAGCAGAGACCTGGATTCTTCTAGAAGAGATACAGTCCTTAACTGACCTGAACTGCAGTTAGGTGCTTCAAAAGGAGGAGAGGATGAAATTGGGTACTAAATATTATGTTCCTTGACTATCCTTTAATTCTCCAAGCAGTACAGAAGACCTCATTGAGCTGACCTCATTGTCTTCCTTTTTATTTCCAGAGATCATTCATTTAGAGGAAAAAGATATGGGTGGGACAGTCCTATTAAAGCTGAAGCTTTCAAATTGCAGTCAAGACATATTTTAATGACAGCCTCCCAAACCACAAATTTTCAGAATCTAAAGCGACAATACATCTGGTAATGAAAAATAAATCCCTCTTTACATCTAAAACTAATACCTAAGAAGCAAAAATAATTTTTAAAAGGGCTTTTTAACTATACTCCATAGTAACCTTTTCTTTTAGGATTACCATATGTACTTCATTACCCAATGATCTTACTTTAAATTTGTATGGCACATTAAGGTCTTATCATCCTGGATCGCAAAGGGATGCATTAAAATGCCACTTATTTTACTATTGATGTTTCCTTGGCAATTAGAAAAACAACAACACACCGTGTCATTAACAGAAATTAGTACTAAGGTCACTTAAAATAAAATGCAACTCAGTAACTGAATAGAAATTTGCAAATTTTAGATATGTTGGTTGCTGCCATTTTAGCATGAATTAAATGATCACTTACAAAGACAATACCAGACATACTGCCTTCTGTTTGCCGTTATGTTCCTTAATCTTCCACTTAACTTGTGATTATAGGCTTTAATATCTGACATTAGTTAAGATTTTGGTCAATCTATACAACACCAATACATGAAGATAAGTTCCCTGGGTTAATCAGATGGAAATAATTTCTAGAAGTTCCAGATAATCAAATTTTTACATGAAATCCAGTGATTAGATTGCCACAGTAAGTTTTAGAGCAGATGTCTGATGCTGTAGAAACCTCTTTATAGCAGAATTTAAATCGCCCTTGTTCAGTAATGACGTAGGTTATTAAAACACAGTTTTTGTGGTGACCTAATTAAAGCAGTCTATCAAAAACAATCAAAGAAGCCACTTTTTCACTGATGAGGTTTTCCAACCTCTAAATGCAACCCTGATGAAATCACAGCATGAAAAATAGATAAAATTATGATTTCTGCTGAGAAATTAGTCTTCAGCAGTTGTTAATAAAGGAAAATAGGAATTTACACACCAACACATAAACTTTGTAAGTCTGGACTCTCCTCTATTGCCTTTTGCAGCAGGTAAAGTGTGCTGTTACAGCTATCACCCTCAAAATGTTATTAAACAATTCCAGGGTGAGAATTATAAGATATTTGAGTTTTGGAAGCCTAGGAGCTAGACCATGGGTTCTTACTAACCTAGCTGTCTGTTCCATGGGTAACTAACCTAGCTGGCTGTCTCCTAGGTAAGCTGTGATTCCCTGCAGCCCTGACAGAATTTTATTAAACACACTCTTGATTTTTCTGCAGTTACAGAGTGTAGTTCTGAACGCTGCTTCCCAGTGGAGGATTCACTATGCATCTAGAAGCAGTAGTAATGCTTGCTTGGTCCTTTCAGATTTGGATTTATTGCCCAGTGACACAAAACAGGATTCTCCTCACAATGCTTCAATAGAAGAGATCTTATTCAATCCATAAAGGTCACTATAAGTTGTCACTTGGACTCATCTTTTTGGACTATTTTCTTACATTGATCATCATTGCTAACAAGCCTAAGAGAAACTGTGGTACCCACTCTACCTTGTGAACCTGATTTACAAAATCTGGTAGAATATTTGAAAATTATTTTAGATTAAAGTAGTGCAATTTAGAAAGTGCAAAATTCCATTTCACGTAATGGATCATATTCGACACAATTATGTATAGGATATACCAATGGTTGTAGATAACACTGAATAACCTTTGTTCTATATTTCCTTCCCAATTTAATTCCCAAATTAGATAGTGGGCAAAAAAGATTTTTCAAGGCCTATGACTAAATATTTCTAACCTTTTAATAATACTTGCACTACAGCAGGTAAATCTTAGTTTAAAATATGTTGTAGCTCTGAAAATTATCAATTCCATCTAAAAGATGTGTAGAAAACTAAAAAGAAAAAATAAACTAGTGATGAAAATACTCTCATCATTATTCTTTTCTCAGAACATGTACTCTGTTCTTTCACTTCAAAGATCTCGGAGTAATTTTACAGTCCTTCCTTCTCTCCTTCTGTCTGATGCTAAGTGATACATCTCAGTTTTCCTGTACATATCTAAACTGGGTAGTAAATTTTACACCCAAAAGGGAGTGGTAAATCTTACATATCTTACCAGGGATGGAGAGTAATACATGCTGTCCCCCAAATCATGAGCTAACATTATCCAGGAGAGTGCTACCTGACATGGAAAAGTAACATCCCAGTCTGTGTGCTAGTACTCAAAGAACAGGGACAAATGATGGCCAATGCTCAGACCTATGCCTTCATTGTGCTTTATCTGCTCATGCAGACATAGCCACTAAGGCTATATGAGCCCTGGAAATATCTGAATGAGACAAACAGATTAATCTCTCCCTAGAAAACGTGGTCTCCGGATATTTGCTTCATAGTATTAAAAGAACAAGCATGTCTGTTTAAGCCCAATGTGATCCCTCCTACCTAGTATTCTGACCTAATTTTTACTCTGCTCTCTCTCTCTCTTTTTTTTTTTCTTTTTTTTTTTTTTAACTAACTGGTACTAGCTCATTGTTTTTATTTTGGCATGGCTATTACGTTAACATGCTACTCGCTCAATATGGTTAGAGGTGGGTCTATCTGGAGCCTTAGAGAGTAGAGCACCAATGAACCTCTGTAACTGAAATGCTAATTGACTCTTAAAGCATCTCATTTTTATTATTAAAATCAGAGATAAAAGTAATTTAATTGGAAAATTGAAGCAATTGGAAAACTGGAACTAGCAAGAACTAGATTTTGGTTTTGAGAGAGGTGATAATTTTTAATGAGTTTATATTCAACACTGAGCCAAAAAAAAGTTGCACACAAAGAAATACAACTGATGTTGCTGCACCTGTGTCTTACTTTAGGTGAACAAAGAGGAACAGATTGTGTACAACATGCATGTTTGTAAGATATCGTTGTCTTGTTTAATTCTTCTATGACATCTTGTATAGATGGATATTTCATAAACCACCACACAGTTTCAAGCTAGCTAACATCTCTGAAAATTTTGTAAAATGTTCAAGGTCAAAAATAATTATTCTGCATATATTCATTTTTTCTACACAGTGGCTTCTCTTCTGACATAGCTTTTTAAAAGCTGCTTGTAAAACATCAATGAAGTGCTAAGGAGGCATTCAAAATGCCAACTGGACAAAAGCATCTCTTTCTAACATCAGTTTTACATTAGACTTGAAAATTTGTATAAGGGCATTTTTGTTTGTTTGGGGCTTGGTTTTCTTTGTTTTACAGAGACGCAACCATACCAGTACATACCATAAATTAGCAGAGAAGACCTTGAGAATACAAACAGCACTCCCACTCTGGACTAATGGGAAAAAAGCCAGCTAGAATAAAAATGTCTTAGCCATCTAGAATAAAAATAACTTCCTGTCCATGTGTGCAAACTTGGCCCCTTTATGCCTTTGGTTAGTTCATAACATATAGAGGGGGAAAAAGAAGGTTGTGTTTGGAAGTAGTTTCATTTCCATCCAGTACCTCAGACACTTCTAGACCCACACTCTACAGTGTGCTCTGTGACACCCCAAAGAAACAAACTAGGTTTCCAGACTTTTGGCCCTGTAATCTACTTATTTATTTCTGAAAATAAAGAAGCTCCATATAAGCAGACCACTCTTGGGAATAATACGTAATGGTCTGTGTCTGACGTCACCAGCTGAAGCTGACACACACTCGAGCTGGAACAAGACAAGTTACATGTAGCCCATTTGAAAAGCCCTCAGGAGGAGGTGGTTGCCTTGTCTGATGTCTCTCCTTCTGTTTTCAGGAAATAGACTTGGATATCCCTGTGTTCTGAGCAGGTAACACAGAAGAATGCACTAAGAGAAAAATGTTGCTGCACAGATATTCAAAATAATAAAGTACGTGATGGTAATATTGCCATGGAACAGTAAGAAAAATATCTTTAAAAATTTTCAGTCAGGTTTTTATCATTTGACTTTTGGTCACTGCTTCACTGCTGTCCATTAGCCCAAGCATTTTATTCCTATATATTGTATAATTATGCTTTTGTGATGTGCTTGTTTATCACTCTTAAAACTAACTTCAGTACACAGTTATTTTGAGGGCATACTATAGGAAAAAGCTGAATTTTAAAATTTTAAGAAAAAGTATGGAATAGAAACTTCAGACTCTTTTTTTTTTCACCTTTCTTTAGTAACAACCTTTTAGATGTTTATGGACTGAAATGGGAAGTAAAAGTTCCAGTGTTTCAAAATTTATTCTCTGAAAACTTGGACCATACTATTGTCTCACCAAAAAGCTTCCCAAACTCAAGTCTTCCAGGGTATGTCCTTTCTTCAATTTTTAGATTTGCCTTTTTGAAAACTAGTCAGTATGAAGGACATAGTATAGACTCTAAATGTAAGTTCTTGAGTCCTGATAACCCTAAGAACTGAATATCAGGCTAATAATATTAATAAATGAATACTGATCTAGTTGTGATTTAGGGCTGATGCATTTGCTTACCTACAGGTTCTACAAGTACGTAAACATCCTTAAGGTGGAAACATCAGATGAATGTAAGCAATATCCAGTGTATTTCCTTCAACTTTACTCAAATAATTTTTATCACATTTGATAAAACCAGTGTCACTAATATGCAATCTGTGACAACACCAGAAATATGTTACCAAATATAACTTAGATTAGAGAAATTGTGGGAAAATATTTCTGTAGAATGGAAAAGGAGATCTATGAGTATGCTTTTAAAGCTTTATGTATTCTCAATGACATAGGTGTAAATTTTCTGTGTAAAATTATTCCGATTTTTACTTGTAGGAAGATCTGGAATCATTAGATTATGAGTTTTTCATTTTTGGTTGCTTTTATTTATTTTTTCCTTCCTTTCTCTCTTTCTTCACATATTTTTCATTAAGAAATAAAATTATAGTAGTTAAAAATAATTAGCAATATCCATATAATTAGAAAAAAGCCCACATTTTGTTGAAATTTAAGGGGAAGATCATTAGCAGTAAAGTCAAAATTTCTTGAAAGGACTAAAAAGTTTTGATGTTGTTATAAATAATCAGAGCCAATTCCAAAAATCAAAGATTTATTTAACAATTCTGAAAATCAATTTTGGAAAACGCCACTGTAAGTCAGGACAACATTGATCGAATGCTGGGTGGACAATCAGGGAGCAGCAAAGGGTACTTCTCTGGAGTACTGCCCACAAATTCGGGGTCTCAGGGTAGGTGTTTTATACCCTTTTTCTACCCTGAGGCGAAAGCAAGACTGTCACAAAGAGCAGGGATTCGCTCAAAAAACATGACATCACGCAAATAATACAATCATTAAAATGTCCTGGACCCCGTGAGGGATGTTTGAAAGAGCTTCTGGAGGAATTGAATGAAAGTGTGAATGAAGAGTCTCTGAATCTTCTGTTGGAAGGTTTCTGCTGATCTCCACCCAGATCGATATCAGATCCTCTGATTAACTGTGAAGACGTGGTCAGCCCGTGATTAATGGGCCATTTCCCCGTTATCTCTCCTGCAGATGTCGAGGTAACACCTTTGAACTAAAAAAAGACTTTGGAATGTAAGGAGATGCCCTCGGATTGCTTCCAGGAGTCTGGGGTTTTACATTCCACTGAACAGTTTTATACACACAATCTTTAATGCACGAATTTAATACAGTACATCTATTACAATGTCATACTTCAACACTTTGATATATTAAATTTCTGTTCTCCACTCCAAAACAAGTTTTAGTTTTGAAATTTAAAACAGTCCATTAGATTAGAACAAATATCTTTGTAATACTTTATGGAGTCCTTCCTTGTATTTTTTCCCATTCTTGAGTCCCATGCAAGGATATTAATGACCAGAGGAGACATGAAGAAATGGGAAATCTTCAAGATCTACAGTTAGCACCCTACATTTTAAAGCTCTCTTAGTAGACCATCGTGGTTGGCTAATGGCTAATAAATATATGAAAAATTATTGTAGCTGTCCTGTAAAGTGACTTCAAAGGTTTTTATCTCTAGTGGACAGAGTCTTCTGAAGATGGATTTTTACAATCACTTTGCACATATACACATGAAAAAAAATCTAGGGCAAAATCCACTGAAGCTATTTCACCTACAATTGTAAAATGCTTGTATGATGAACAATATCTGTTTATCTGGGTACAGAATGATCCTTCCTCATACTTGCTCTTAAGTCTTGTATATTGTGCATTAGAAAAAGTGTGCAATTAAGTTGTTAGGCCCTCTTCCCTGATGTAATTAATTCAAGTTAGTTGAGAAACAATGGTGCGCCTCTTTTTTTCTCTGTCCACATTACAAATGGTCTGTATAGCACCTGTGGGCAAGCTTGGCACATGTATCTATCGGCTGATACACACCCACATAACATATGCCTTGCACTACATAAATTACTAATAAATACTAGGTCAGGTTGACCAATAAATTCCAGCTGCTTTGTACTGCCCTGTTCAATATAAACCACCTGTGTGCAAGTCTCATCTGGCTGATTCAGATGGATTTACAGTTATTTTCACTTGGCAACACCACACAAATCAATCCATGTATATTGATGAGACTTGGTCAATACCTCCTCTGAAATCACACGAAATGCATAAGAAAATCTAAGCTTTCAACAATTATTTTAAACATCCACTTTAAAAATCTGAATCTGAAGAGATAAGGTCACATTAGTAAAGATAGCCAGTAAAGGTTGACCATTTAAATCATACATCTGTAAGAAGTTAAGGTACACTACAGCAATTAAACTCATGAATATAGGTCAGCACTCTAATCCCATGTCTGGTTTAATCTGATCTACAGAAAGGAAAACTTTTAAACACTTTTTTTTTCCAGTGCAAGTTCAATGGGAAATCAAAATATCTGAAAAAAGGGTGAAATCCATTTTGCTAACAAAATAAACTTCATCAGAAACAATCTTATAAATGATCTGTAGCTTAAAAACTTATTTCTGCCTATTCCTGGAAATAATCTTAGTAAGATCAGAGGCCTTTTAAAAAGAAGAAATGTCCAACATCTGTTTCTCTGTTTCATGAAGGCAAGACAAAGATAAATTAATACCATATGTGGAGCAATAAGATTCAAAAATCCAGGTTTGTTGGAATTTCCAAAAATAGGTTTCCAGGTTAGTATAATAAATAAAATCAAAGATAAAGGATTTTTTAGTACTTATCCTGAAAAATTCAGAAATTTCTCAATCAAGAAATAGAAAAGTATGGTTTATATATAATACAAAATTTCTTTACATTTAAGGAAGAGAACTGTGGTGCAAAATAAAAGTCTCAAAAGAATCATGCAATTAAAATATTTAGACTGAATAATGTCTTAGAAGAATCAAGATAAAGTAACATAAGAATATTGCCATTTGCTTTTGGCATTTGTATTTTTTTTTTATTTTAGAAAAACCATGGCCTTTCAAAAACCTCTTCTGTCAGGAAAGATTATGTCCTAGGAAGGTTATGTCCTAGGCTGTGGCTTGTAAATTTTTCTTTTCTTTTGCAGAGGAATTTTCATTTGACTATTGCCATGAAGAAAGAGACAATTCACATACCATGAGTTCCTGTCAACTGACAGAAGAACCAGGCTACAGGATGTAAACAAAGCAAGATGATGATGTCAAAGAGTATCTCAAGTTCCATGCTGCAGTAGATTCTGGATGTTTGAGATTGCTGATGGGTTGTTTTGTAGATCACCATCTTTGTACCTTCACATTATGTCTTGGTGTATGGCTGCTTTCCAGATATTTTGCTTCAAAGTTACATCAGCCATTTATTTTTTCTTAGCTTGAAGTTCTTCCTGGATTTGTGTAGCCCCAGTATTCTCCTAGGGAGGGGTTAGAATTTGTTCCCAGATATTTGTGGAGTAGGTACCTACCAAAGTGGTAACCTCTTTCAACGGTAAAAGTAGTTCAGGCTTAGTCTGTGGCTAAAAGAACAGCAAAAGCATCAACTACCAGCATTGACTCTATCTATGTAAACCTAAATGTAAAGCCTAGTTGCTGTAAGACAAAAGAGGTGCAGAATAGATGGCTTGTTTGATTACTTTTGGCCAAAGAGATTAAACAATCCAACTGAAAATGTCTACAGAACAAAGCAGTAACTAAAGTATTGCCAAATTAAGGGGAAAGCCCAATATTTTTTCATAAGTTTAATTGATTTTGAAATTTGATGGCACTGTAGGTAAAGAGAAAGAATATTTGGTTCTCAAAAAATAGTGTGGTTAATAGATAAGCATCCTCCTATGAAAATAGCGTTCAAAAGCCAAAGGTCACATAGAAAAGCAAAACAAAAACAAAACAAGCAATCCCCCAAAGAAACAAAACAACCAACCAACCAACTACTACAATAACAACAACAACAAAAATCCCACAATTTTCCCCTAAAATAAACTAAGAAAATAGCCCCCAGACACCATCCTGTTATGTTGGTAACAGTCCCATGGGGTCACTGCCACTGTGTTTCAGCTCAACAAGTAAAAGATAAATGGTTTTCACACTGCATTGATTTACAAAGAGTGTTGCTTCACAGGCCAGGGAAGAATGAAGTCACTGCTCTAGACTATACTTTGAGATTTCTGTAGGGCTATACTAAGCTCTTTCACCAGAAAGAGAACTAATAAATCTTGGTCAAAAAGACTAGTAAGTTTCTAACACTTTCCCTTCCCTTCTAAACACAAGATCATGAAAAGCAACTAAAAAATTCATTAGATGCAAATGGATTTTAATCATTTGTGCAGTGTAAAATGTTGAGGAGTGCTGTAAAGTTTTCTTTCCTACCACTATGTGTGTGTTTGATGCATTTCTGTATCTGTCTTGCAGGGTCTGCATTATCTCTTAAGTGACCCTGAGATTAGTTCAGTTGGTTAGAGCATGGAGCTGATAGCATCAAGGTCAAGGGTTTGGTCCCCACATGAGCCACTCACTTAAGAGCTGGACTCAGTGATCCTTGTAAGTCGCTTCCAACTCAGAATATTCTGTGATTCTAGCGACTTGAGTAATAATTTTGGACAAGAAGAGGTTAGGGTAGGCTGAGTAATTAGTGGCAGAGAAGACTCTGGTACCTTTCTCATTTGTTTCAAAGTGGTTTCCCAAAAAATAAGTGCGTCCAGAGGTATCAATCTGGACTTGGTCCAGATTGGATGCACCTGAGAGTGTTACATGATCCTCCTTTTTGAGAACTTGATTAAATGAACTGTTCTCAAAGGGTTTAAAGAAACACTTGGGAACAGTGTGAGCACACAGTATTACTAGAATTCACCTGCCATAATACTTGATGTTGCACTGAAAATTTAGTTTGAAATTCTTTTTAAGCAGGCATGAAAATCAAACATTGAATTTTCATTTACAGGTCCTAGATTAATTTAATTTTGAGTAATGCAGAAAGTAATTGCAAACAAACTCTAGATTCAGAGCTTGAAGATCAGACTAGATCTTCAAAGAAAATTCATATGGTTTGGTTTACTGTTAATATATAGGTTTTCAATGAATTTCTAAACTCTCAGTTCGCAATGGAAGTGCCCTTACTATGACCCTCTCTATGAGCATTATGTTCATTTGCAGTGAAACATATGGTTTTCTGACTTTTTGAAACAAAATGAAAATTAAACTTTCTCTATTCATATTATGTTTTAATTTTTGAACTTCAGAGATGTGGAAATCTCACAGGAAGTCCCCTTTGGAATTTATGATACTACCAATATTTGGGGCTTTTTTGTGTAGCTGCAAAATATTTTAAAAGATTCCCTATGTAAATCAGGAAAAATAAGTGGAGAAAGTCAGGCTTTATATGCAAAGTATAACATAAACAACTACTGATAGATCATGTTAGGAATTTTTATCAGCATGGCATGAACTTTAGAAAAGAAAATCTTAAGAAACAAGAGAAGATGATATCGTCCAGTCAATATTTTGGAAGACTGTATTATTTTTGTTTAGCTTATACTTCATATGTAAATAATACTACACTTACAATTTTTTCTTGCTGAGAAGTGACCCTCGGTGTCATCTGATTTTAAAACTTTAAATTCTCATCAGCAGTTTGAGGAAGAAGTGAAATTTAAATCATTCATAAAGAGCAAGATATTTAAAACACCCATCATGTAAATGTGTACCTTAAGTGTGCTGTTTATAATATCCTAATGCCACAATGGACATCTGCACTAAAAATTTGCTCCTGTATCACAAACCCTTAAAAAAGTAGGACATAAGGCAGCGTGGCTGCAGTGAGCAGTTGAATGCTACTCTGAGTCCTTTGCTGGGATTTCTGGCTTTTCCCCATCTGGAGGCTCCAGACTGCATCTATTGGCATGATCTCTGAGACTAAAACAACCACCTTTCCAATTTAGAAAAGGTTATAGGGAGTGGAGTGAGTGACCCTGTTTGCATCACAAGGGAAGTGCTTGGAAAGGTGTAATATTTTATACAACAAATTAGTCCTTCTTTATTGGTCCTTCTTTAAATTAGTCCTTCTTTATCCATTGTACCCTTGCAACTTCGACTTAACATCAAGTCTTTCCAAAAATAAAGACAGAAGAGAAAAACAAAATACTTAATAATCTTTTCTATTTTTTAGCTTTAAATAAAGAGCAAAAAAAATAGTTGCAAAACTATTAATTCTAAGGTAATCACAAAATGTTTTGATGAAGACCCCAAGTTCTTAGTGACAAAGGAACACATAAGAATAGAATCATGTACACAGTGCATTTATACATAAGTCTTTCACGAATCAAGAGAATGATTTCAGTAACTTCACTTTTCACTGAGGACCTGGACGCTTCCCTTCAGCCGGACAAAAGCAGCAGCCCTGGAACTCATGCTGCCGCTGCATACATGGGCATCACAACATATGCTTGTTGCTCACCTTTATCCACAATTAAACAGCTGTAAAGGACCTAATCTCACTCTATAGGGAGCAGTCATTAATGCCTAACCTTCATCATCCAGGATAACCATCTCCTTTCCTTACAGTTTATATGTGACAACTTAGTGATTTGAGTTCCATTCATTCTCACAGCACACATTCAAGTTACAGTACTTGAAACTAAGTTGACTCCTAGGAATGATCCATAGATGGTTTGAATTCCTGCCAAAGATAATATATATTCTGAGGAAAGAAAAAAGACAACACAAAAAAGCAATAAAAGAATAAGCTTTATGGGAAGAGCAGCCTTTTTTCCCATAAATGATGAATCAATCCATTATATTTGTGATAATCAATACCATGGATCCTCTTCATGTCAAGGTAAAAAAAAACCCCAACTTGATAAAGAGACAAATCATTATTAATTCATTCATTGCAATAACATTAATCACGACAAGCTAATGTGATATTAATGTGGATATAATATGTACTTCCCATAGATAGGAATTCACTGTAATATAGGAATTAACTCCTATACCATGGTTTTAAAGAGTTATGTAAATTGATAAATAACACCAAAAAGCTTTTTAAATAGGCGTAGGCATGAATCTATTGACATGCTGCATTCTGGTGGAGACGGGAGGGTGCCCACATCCTGCTCCCGTGCCCACACTTGGAGGTATGTTAACTCTCTGCTTTGCATTTTCCATGAGTTATTGCCCACAGCAACAGACAGTCAGCTTTTCAGCATTGTGGTCCTCTTCCAGGAAATATTGATGTGGGACATTAGTAGTTCTGGGAATGGAATCAAAGCTGTGATGATGCTCACTGGTGCCTAGGTGGAGTTTGGGAGTCGTGTGCAAACGGTGCTCTGAACATCTTTCCACACCGAGGGAGGGGACAGCTTCCCAGCTATGCCTCCCATAAGAATCCTCAAAACTGGCTTCTGCCATATCGTTATGCTACGGGTAATAATTCAAAACACACCAGTTTCTTTTGGGGTAATAATTCAAAACAGACCATTTTTTTTTTTGTGACCAGTTCTTGAGTATGGTATGGTATGTTATGGTATGGTATGGCATGGTATGGTGGACTTAAACAATAGAGAATGACCTTCTCCTTTCTACCTGAGCACAGCACTGAGTTTAGCAAGGTATTGCAGCCCTCTGCTGAGTCTGTCAGCAGTTCTAAGAACCAGGAGAACCGTCCAATGAAGGAAATGGAAAACTGAAATATCAGAATGCATAATAAAAACAACAAAAACAAAAATAGTAAACCACCTTTCTACTTAAAGCACTTTATAGGAATCTACTGCATCCTTAATCTCACCTAACATTTATATTCCATGGAAAGTTGTAAAACTCCAAGATGATGATGAAAATTCCACTTTGAACAGTAAATTGTGCTAAACCTCCAGTAGTTCCTTTCAATTAGTATTTCCATGAGTGTATGATTCAAATTACCTATAGAAAAAATACAATTTTCAAGTCTAATCTACCTTTTTTTTCTTTGAAGTATTGCCTGCAAGATATACTAAATGTATTTGGGCTATAATTAGTATTTTTCCCAAAGAAAAAAGTACTGCTATCATGCTAAAAATGCTTAATGTTCCATTAAAAAAAATTCATTTCAATCTGTAGGTTTAATAAATTTAATCTTCTAGAGATATCCATTATCAAAGCACGTCAGTGTTACAAATTAAGTTAGTTCTGTAACTATACTTGGAAGCTCAAAACACTGAAGTTAATTTTACTAAAGATCCCATATTTATGCTTTGAATGAACAAGTTCAAGTGCAGTAATGAGCTTGTAGCAGCACAAATTGTATCTCTTGGTCTGCAGTTCTTGGTTTTTTTTTGTAGACACCTGACGTGTACAGGGCACCCATGTTGAACCAGTTTTCTATAGTGTATTAGTCTCAATATTTGTTGTCCACCTACACCAATGTCTGTTTTAGGCTTATCTGAAATACTTTCACGGCAAACTAATACAACTGTATTTAGTATCAACTATAAGATTTTTCATCTGACAGTTTTTTGCTCCATTCAATCCCGCAGCAATGCAGTTTAATCTGCTTTGGTAACTGGAAGCGAAAATTCTTGTATTTTTAAAAATATTTTAGAAATTCTCTCTGCCATCCTGTAATTTAGGATCATTTTTAGACCTCTGGATTTTTTATTCTTTAAAATCCAATTACTTACATAACTTGCAGATTCTTTTTTTGTCAAATGGGAAGGCAAAGGGGAAACAAAAAGTTAAATGTCATGAATATAGTTGGGAGCCATCAGCAATATTTGTACCCAATACTACAGCCTATTACCACAAGAGATTCTTCCTACTATATTTTTAATTAGCAAAACTATTAATGACTACTATACCTTAGCTGCTTATCATAAAACTGGTCAGTTAAAACTTCTTGACTTCTATCTTTTGTCTCTCCTATCTGATAACCCTCTGGGAAAACACTTTTTATAAGTGCACAATACAATAGGACCTAGATCATGGCTGACATCTTTACTGATATCGTATCAAATTGTCATAAGCAATTACTCAAAAGGAGCTTTGTCAATGAATGAGATTTGTGATAAGCTGGGAAGGTTAATATTTCTGTCAAGAGCAGAGATATCTATTCATTGCATAATCAAGATCACCACAAAAATACCTCAATATTCTTTATTACAGAAGAAGAAGAGACTTTTGAAAGTATTTTTGTTAAAAATCTCTGGCGTATGATTTTCTCCTAGCTTCTGAATGGTTTTGTAGCAGCAGAGAAAGTTATACACCTGAAGGTGAAGAGGCACAGTGGACATGGGATAAAACTCGGCTAGTCTGAAGCATCATTTTAGCTTCAAGAAATGTCACTTTCATATACATGTGATATTAATTAATTTTTTTTTTACTTTATTACACACTAGGAGAAAGAAAACACCGTAAGTTTAAGAATGTGCCATATTTTATCAGGGTTCTTTAAATAGACAGGTAGCTTGAAATTCATTAATATTATAATGTTGATTTTATTTCTGTATTTATTTCTCTTCTTTTAAAACTGTGAAAGGCACATGAAAATAATAATAACAATGGATCACTTATTGTTCTTTCACCTCCATTGTTTTAGTTTCAAGTATTTTAATAATAGACGTTATTTTTCAGTATGTTTCTGATACAATGCTGGAACTGGAAAAAAGGGAACAGAGGATAAAATGACGGTCAGTAACTTTTATTCTCTTAATAAATAACAGGCATCTTATCTTTTACCCTTATCTTGAATTTTCCTAGCAAAAAGATTGAGAATTTTCTCTTTTTTCTTTGAGAAACAAGTCCAAAATATAACATTCCTGAAAGCATTCAGTAAGCCTCCAAATCTCTTGATGATACCCAGAAACATGGTGTTTCTTGATTTGTTTTCTTTTTAGAAATGGAAAAATAATTATAAAACATATTGTGCTAATAAATCAAAAAAGGCGCTTGAAATAATCTCATAAAATGTTATGGTTTAAATAATGCCCTTCATCAGTATTCTTTGTTTAACATTTTATGTTTATTGATAAATGAAGATGCATTTAAATAATTCAAACAAAACATTAGCTGCAAGCAAGGAATTAATAATTGATAGGACTGGAAGGGGTTTTTTTCACTTGGGAAATAGATAATATTAGCTTAATGTGGGGTTGTAGGAACAGAGGAAATGTAATGGATCTGCCTGCTTTAAACTGATGATTGTTATTGTGGCCTGAAAGTTGCTACAAAGGCAAAAGCAGGACAGCTCTGTAACAGCAATAGATTTCACTCATAGGAGATGACAAGGCAAATTGTAGTTTGATATGCCAGATTTATACAGGGGAGGGGATCTAATAAATTCAACATACACTAAAGAAAAAACATACATGCTGTTAAACTTAGGTGTGAGAATTTTCAAATGACAAAACCTAAACAGTTTTGGACAAAACCTAAAAATGTTCAGGTTTTCTTCACCTCAGTTTGATCTCTTCTGATTACCTCCATCCAGAGTTTTCTCTAAGTCAGGGATCCACTGATAAGGATACTGTAACACAGAAGCAAATGCCTTCTTGAGGATTCTCAGAGGAAGACCATTTAGTCTAGAAACACTCATCATAAGATTTTATTTATGCTTCCTTGCAAAGATGCCAAACTCTTCCAGCTGTGCATTTGAACACGGAGATGTAGAAAAACAGCTTTTTCAGGTCCTGTCTTAAGAAAGAAATTTCTGTTGGTGATGCTCAGGATGTGTCTGGTGATAGCAAAACACACAGAGTTACTTTCAAATTAATTGCACAACTGCCATTTCCGTTTGCTCTTGGAGATATCAGATTTATGGTGATTTGAAAGTCTACCAAATGATATTTTCACTTCTATATGACATTTGTGAATCTACAATCCAAACGTTCATTTTACACTCTTGCATCCAGAATTTGCATTTGCACATGTATCCAACGTTTGACTTCATTAGTTTGATATGCAGGACAAAATTAAAAATAAATTTTTAAAAAATTGTAGCATAAATCTATAAAAATTTCATAGGTGCCAGTGGTCCAAACACATAAAATTAATTTTCTTCTCGTCAAAAGCTTTTTGACAGTCATAAACAAGAATATAAAAGGTGTAATCTGCTCTGAAAACCAATAGCATTTTTCGGGTTTTAAAAGTAAGTTCGAAAGATCACATCCTAATTGTATTTGCTCATGACTACTAGAAACCATGCCATTATGACATCAGGGTTTTATGTAAAGGTAGTGCTAGAACAGCCAAAGACTTCTAATAAAAGTATTAAATACAACATTCTTCATTACTTAAACCGTTGTATCTTGTGTCATCACTTACTAAAGATGAATGTGCCATATTACTGAAAATGAACAGTTGTGTTTTCTACCTATTTTCTGCAGGGGTAAATAGTCATAAAGGGATCAAGGCAGTGAAGAATCAAGTTCTGTATCTCTAGATACGTGTGCCAAGTTCATACCTGAACATCTCCCAGAATAGGTTTTCTGAGGCAGACAGATTGTAAGCCTGCACAAAATTGGTTTCAGAAATGCAAATGGGAGAAAGCAGCTTTGTTTTCCAGCCATTGCAACACTCGACATGACATTTAGATAGACTTGCTTGCATTGACAGTAGGCACATATGTCTACTATTTTGTTTTAAAATATATGTATTGCTTTTAATAACAACATTACAGCTGTTCACAAAATGACGCCTCTAGACAGAAGCACTACAATGAAAAAAGAGTATCAACAGAAGGACTGTATCTGCATGCAACTCTGCAGTTGCCAAGAAATGAGGATCTAACATATGGTCATTTTGTAAAGGTGAGCTGAACAAAAAACAAGCAGCAACCTAGCCAATTTTTGTCATTTGAATTCTCCTGTTCAAAACCCAATTTACTTTCATATGACTCTTGCTAATTTGAATGATATATTTATTAAAATATGATACAACCAGCCCTGCAACTGGGAAAACAATTTAAAAATAAATTTGTGGAATGGTATGTTGCCAATTTTTCACTTGTCTAGAGCTATCCTTTAAAAATTAATGTATAATTTTGCAGCAGAAGAATCGAATGCTATTAACAGCTTGCTAGTGTGAAGAGAGGAAGTTGTAACTTATATAAAATATCCCACTGTTGATATGAATGTCTTCCCTTGATTTATCTGTTTATTGAACTGCCTTGGAAGGGCCACTTCTCATAGGAATGCATGGGGGAATGTTAACATAACCCATGACTCTTTGATAATCTTCCTGGACATCACCCAAAAAATGACAAGATTTAGAAAAAACTGATAAGATTGGAAATGCTTCATTCCCCACCATAGCAATTTATAGACTGTAGAGAAAGTGTGGGCTCCAGACAAGCTGCTGGTTTAGGCAACATTACTGGTTTTGTACCCAAATAACCAACAAAAATTCATAGCTGTGTGGGGTTTTTCGTCAACAGAAAAAAAAAAAAAAAAAAAACAAACCCAAAAAAAAAAAAAAACCAACCAGATCCTTGATCTAATTATGCTTACTGATAATGAGGAAAATAACAGGAAGGAAGTTTTTTTTTTTACTTACAGCACTATATCCCAAGCTGCTCTTTCCTTTCTTTTTTTGCTGTTTAGGATCTCTTTGCAGATGCACTGTAAAGCCCCATTCATGTATGATATTTTCTCAGCATTTCCTCTCTTATTGTCTAGTTCCCTATGCTCTACTTGTCCACAAAGGCAGAACCTTTACAAACAGAAGCCTAAATTTATTTATTTATTGGTTTTGGTCTCCTGAAATATGTCTGTGCTTAGAATAGAAGGCATCACTTTTCCAACTGCCTTAAGGCTTTTGTTATTTTTAACTGAATCACACAGAGAAGTTACAAGTACTTGCTTTGTTTCCAATGCATTTCAGCTCTGTCTTAATGAAGACTATTTATAATGAAGGGTAGCAATATATTGCAAAATTGTTTAATCCCAGCTAAGAGTTATGGTGTTAGTAAGACCCTGGTGTTACTTGGCCAGCAGAGTTGTCTTAAAGAACTCCTTCTGTCTTTATTTCACCTGAATTCTCAGATCTCAGTTCCTGTAGGAACTAAAATTTTAATTTTAGTTTTATTAAATTTTATAATTGAATACAGGTTTAAATTATAAAAACAGTAAAATAATTTTTTAAAAACTTGTATAGAACAAGAAGAGTTGTGCATCCCATTTCCCTAGCAAAACTACTGCAGCCAGTACTATTTGCACAAAAGACTTGAGCACAAATGCAACACATTAAACTGGAAAGAAGTCTATCAGGCAGGAAAAATAATTGTCACTGCGGCTCTGTTGCAGTCCTGATGAAGGATAGGAACCTGTGAGAGACAGGTTCTGCCTGTCTGCATTTCAGAGCAACTACGTAATTTCCACAAACAAGTTGGGGTTTCTGCCCCAACTACTGTCACTGTTTCAGGCTCCAGGGTCAATGCCCATGTAAAACTCCAGATCATCACACTAGCTGATGGTCAGAGTGAGAATAAGATTTGTTAACGCTGCTCACACTTGAATTGGGATCAACAGGACAAAGCAGTGGGAGGGCTGAGAAAAATCTGGACTCCCTAATTAGGACAATGCTCGGTTGCCTCCATCTAAGAAGCATCTTTTGGTTTCAGATAGATGCTACAGGAAATATGAAACAAAATATCCAGCAGCACCATTTTTTGGTTGACCAGGCTAGCCATCACATTTTCAGTCAGTTTTGTAGGGGAATCAAATACCACAGTAGTTCCCCCACAAATATAGCAGAGAGAACAATGAGATCCTCTGTCACGATTAGGATCTTCCTATAAGAGATTCTCAGTTTAACTCACTGCTTTTGGTGGCTGTACGTTGAAGGAAATACCATTTGAGCTGCTAAATTTCAAATATTAAAATGAATCCACAGTACTTTCAGTCTATTTTCTGAGAAGAATATGATGCCCAGAGTCTACTGCGCAGCCATTGCAGGTATAGCTTTCTTTAATCCACAGCAACACCGCTTTCCAACCTACCCACTCAAGTACAGTCACCAAAGTCAGTGAACATCTGATAATTAGGGGGAATGATGAGCCAGCCCTTTCTCTTTATGATAACAGGAGAAATAGTTCATGTAATACAACACTGTACATCGATCCTTTTTTGATCAAGGGAAAAAGATTTTGCAGAGGCATCAGATCATCAGGAAGAGAGGCGAGTGTGTATCTCTATACAGCCTAGATGAAACAGTCCCTTGTGCATTAGATACTGCTCTAATTCCTTCAGTGCTCTAAAATATAGACAAATAAAGGTGAGTACAGCACAAGCTGAAGAAATGAGAGTAATATTTAGAGCTGTGATCTCAATTTAAGAAAAGTTGAATGAAAAATATATTACTTTGAGTGAAGATGAAGTGATAACAGGATAATTATCTTTCTATTTCTAAAGATTTCTTGGGTTTTGAAAAAATATTTATGGGGCTATACCAGAAAACATGATAAATTTTAGTAAGGGTAAATTTTTGCTGAATATCAGAAAATACTTGCTTAGCTTTCCACAGGCTATGAAATAGAGTTTCTCATGGGAAATGGAGAAAACCTGGGACATTTCAGAACAAAACTGAATAAAGTGTAAAAAGTTTTACTGCAGTGCTGCAGATGTGACCATCTTTTAGTCCTAGATTTGTGTATGTGTGTTACAAAATACTTGTTTGGGCATCCAAGTTCTACTTTAGCTATTTTACAGCAGTTTTGTATAGCAGTTTCCTTATTCCCATTTCCCCTTTTTTTCTTAGAAAAAACCCAACCTTCTCCTAGCAGATAATAGTTCCTTAATAGAACGTCTTCTATTAGAATATTTCTGTTCTGGAATAATGAAGGACATAAAAAGTATTTGTTATTCATTATAAAAATATTTCATAGCTATTTATCATAAGGATGTTCATTCTTTAGAATGGAATTTTTCCATGTAATTTTAATTCAGTAGACAAGAAGGATATCAACAAAACATTTAATTCTGGAAATTCAAACCTGGCATTTTTTCCCAGAATTTAGATGTAAAGTTACTTTAATTCTTCTCTTTACACTTTATTTAATTTAGTCCATATCCCTAAACCCAAGAAACAAAATAAACCTTTCCTCTTCATCTTACTAGAAGCATACTTAATTATTCTACTTCATAAGGTGATAGTTACACTACCTTATGCTATGTTACTTTGCGTTATGTTATGTTATGTTATGTTATGTTATGTTATGTTATGTTATGTTATGTTATGCTATGCTATGCTATGCTATGCTATGTTATATGTTATTCTGCTTCAGTGTATTCAGAGGCTTTCCAAGGCACTCACTGTAGCTTCCTGATTTTGAAAGAATGTTCTGTTCCTCTGGTCTGCCTCCTTTCCAGCACTGAATAATGATAAACAGATCCTGCAAAAATCTTTTCACTGATGTTTAAACTGAGGAACGAAATTCAGAGAGAGATAAGGTATCACTTTTCACCAAACATGTTACTCTAGCTGCATATCCTACATCTTGACTTGCTGCAATGTTTATAACAACACATTTTATGTATAATGCCATGAAGTGATGACAATCTGCTCTACTGTCATGGTGTGATGTTGAATTAATAGGAAACAAGGTGAGGGCAGAGCAGGCAATCATTGTATGTGTTAACTTCATGATTAACCATTGGGTTCTTAATAAAGTCTTACTCCACAGAACAGACTGCCAAATATTTTTGTCACTTCTACAATGTTTTGTCAAAATATATGACCTTGAAAGTCACCTTTGAAGTTATCTTAATATTTCATGCAACTGAGACTAATGCAGCTTTTATGAACTTCAGTGAGAACACACCTGATGTGTAAAATAATCCCTAATAGTGAGTGAGTGAAATTCCTAAAAATACATCACATGCAGTGAAGTCTGTTGCAAGAGAATACAATGCATTTCTCTCAATTTAACTAAACTTAGTTCATGTAATTCGTTAATTATGCTAGAATGTTTCTCCTTAAATAGAAAATAAGATAATTGGTACATAGAATTTCCATCACAGTTTGTGAAATTCGTTTGGCAGACTACAGAGATCAAAAGCTCTTGCTCAGTTTCAAGATCATCAACTGCCTACTGCAGATTCATTAGTTGCTTGTCTTGCTGCACTAGTTCAAGAAGAACATCACACATGCCCTCACTGCATGAGAAGACTTGTCAAGACATAAACTAGTCTGTCCTTCTTATCTCTCAATGCAGCTGCTTAGACCTTTCGCACCCATGGGGTGTAAGATCATCAGCCATTCGTCCCCACAGACCAGGCTTTATCTAAAGAACTCAGATTGATTTTCAGTACTTGTTGATATGACTTTTGTCTCCATGATGAGGGAACTAAAGTCAGAACACAACATCACACTATACCAGGTGAGATAAGGGATCATAGCACATAAAAATTTTCTTCTCTGTGAAGTTTATATACCAGGTATGAAGAGACAGAAAATATAATGGAAACATAGGATAATACTGGTTGTTTAACAGTTAATCATCTCAAGAAAAAAAAAAAATTTTTTAAATTAAACACTATGTAAAATAAGGTTGAAAGAACAGATTGATTTTAGACAAAAGAATAGTTTCGCAGATATTGTTTGCAAGCACGGGGATTAGCCAGAAGGAAAGAAATAAGGAGCTGACTTTAAATTTAACTAAACAAAAAATGAAGTTCTGAAAAGGAGGCTAGCTAGAAGCAGTTATTAATATATTGACAGTAATCCAAGGTGATAAAGTAGGATAAGGCTATGAAGAATCTAAAGGATCTCAATGGGCCATGCTCAGTGGGATAAAGTTTTTTTCAGGGCTCTTTTATCAAGAAAATTTTGCCTGATCATTCCTCCTGAATTTGGTTAGAAGACTGATGAGGAGTAATGATTAAAGCACTCACCCTCAAAAATGTACAAGCAATAAAACCCAAAAAAACCAAAAACTCAAGCAGTTCAATGTATAATTTTAATGCATGTTTGACAGACTGCCCTAGCTCAGAGTTATTGATGGTTACTCAATTTAGTGATACTACAAACCTTCAGTTTTGCAAATGTGGCAGATATCTGTGCCTTAGAATCTGTATTTGCATAATATGGCTGAGTGTAGCCAGTGTTAATCAGCATTAGAAATACAATATCTAGAAAGTAAATTATTTAAGATATATTTATTCTCAAGCCTTTCATGTTCAATTTTGTTAGCAACAGAAACACATTATTTCAATAATACGGAAGCTAAATCCTGTCACAGCCCCATTGATATGGACCAAAGTTACCCAAATACTTATTGTACCCCCAGAATTGAATCAAATCAAACTTATCCCATTTTGAAAGAAAAGTTGCTAGTCATATGCAGAAACCTAGATTTTTAAAGGTTGCAAAACATCTGGTAAAAGTCAATTTTTCCTTGAGAAGGTTTTTGCATTTCTTTTTATAAAGACTTTATACATATGTACGTATACAGATATAAGTGAGATTCATGCTCATATTCTCTAGAAATTTACACTGAGAAAAAATGTTTAGTCGGGTTTTTAACTTCAGTAGAGGTTTTATAGCATATATGTGATTAACAGTCTACAGCCACAAAAAGAAGTTAAGATCTTTCAAACACTACGCAAAAGCTTTATTTCTTCAGTTTCAGCAGAGGCTAAGATGCAAACCTTATTATTAGAAACCTTCTTTTGGACATCATTTATTCAAAAAATGCCCCTAGACTTTCTACAGCATGATTATAATGCCTATATGAACTGCTAGAATCAAGGCCTTGAAATTCTGACAAGTCCACTGCTCAGCCACTCTCTGTCTGAAGTTGTATCAGATTCATTAGCATTAATCTATTGTGAATATTTATAGTATTGCAATAGTTTATTGATACTTGACTCTGAAAAACCCCCACAAGTTTGTCTCATGTTTCTTGTGGATGACAGACTGCTGATTTCAGGTGTGAACAAGCAGGTAACCAGCAATAGAGGAGCAGCCAGGAAACTCTATAGAAACTATGACAGTGTGGGAGTTTGAGGGTTATTTGTACTGCAGTATATCCTCTCTATTTTACTGACAATGATTTGATGTCAAGTTTCAATGTTTCTGTACAGGGAGGCCAGTTTTCAGCTATCTGGCAAACATAAATTATGCAAAATTCTGAAAAGAATGTAATTTTTACTGCTTGAGAAATTGCTGGAGGTCTTGTGATATATAAGCTGAGCATTAGCAAGGCTGAGAGATCCTGGAACAAGACACGCCTATAGTTATAAAAGAAAAAGATACTTGACAAAAGATATTTGAGACTTTATATGTTGGATACCTTTTTCAAATATTTTTGTTACAAGTAGAATTGAGGTAGGAATTATTGTAATATGTTTTCTGAGGAAGTGGATGGCCAAAATCTCAGTTTAGAATCTTAATATTTCCAAAGGTTGGTCAGGACTTGTAAGCTCAGTCTCTGGCTGAGGCTTCCATGAAAAACAATCAGTCTTATCTTCATCCTTCTTAGTGACTTTCTTACCGTCCATTTTATCTTTATTCCAGGATCTCACAGTGATACTGGGTCTTAGGTTCTAAAATAATAGTGTAACGAGTACACATTCCTCAAATGCAATGAAATGTGCACTTAAGAGTCCATGTTGGCCAAAAACATACTGTTATTAAATGTTGAATATACCTGTTTTTATTCTGATGCTCAATTAATCTGCTAATAGTTCTGAAAAAAGCTGGTTGGTCTATTTTTCAAACAAGACATGTATTTCCATGAAAACCCATTTAAATTCTCCATTACAAAAAAAAAATTACATAAGCATTATCGATGACTTAATTCCAATGCTGAAAACAAAACTAAGAAAATCAGAATCTCTGTATTTCTCTCACTTCCAGAACCTGTCTCTAACTTCCAGCTCTTTTTTTTTTTTTTTTTTTTTTTTTTTTTTTTTTTTTTTTTTTTGCTATAGAAGATATTTATGGATAAGAGAAAACCACAATGGTAAAAAAACTGCTGTCTGAGAAAACAAAGAACAATTAATGAAGAAAAAAGTCTACAATGGAATGCCCTTTATTTTCCCTTAAGTGATACATTAGGTACAGGAAATCACATTACTATTTGATGTATGTGTCTCTTTAAGAGTGATTCTTGGATTGTGGAGGTAGCTTGTGTGTCGTATGATGTAAGTACTTTTATTGAGTAGGTAAATGTGTAATAGCTAAAAGCCTCATAAATCAGCTAAATGTTCTACCAATTTATAGAGAATATTTGATCTGAGAACATTACTGTCTAGTGAGCTGCTGAGAAAAAGAGAAGACATGAAGAGTGATGGAGATGGATATCTTGGATAATTTTCTGGGTATATGGTATCTGGGGCTGCCTCTTCATCTCTTGCAGCTCTTGTATTCATTAACGCCTGTGCAAGTGTAATGTACTACCAAATTGAAGTTTTCTGTTTGCTTACTTTAGCGCTTGTGTAGCTCCTTCCCATAATAGTAGAGTCACACAGAATGGAACACAGGACAGGTTTTCAGTCATAAGATCTTTCTCTATTAAACAGCAGTAGCAGTGAACAAACCACATGTTTGAGAAATTCATCTAGCCATTGTTTTCAGCATCTCAGTCCACCCCTATTAAAGAAAAGAAGTGAATTTTTTTCTGATTTCAAGTACTAATGACTAATATTCAGTCTGTCTCTGCATATTAATTCTTAATGGAAAAATGGGGGACTTTAAAATCTGTATTTATAAATGCATATATAAATATACATATAAACTAGATATGAAAGAAACAATATGGCACAGATTTACTTTGATTCTCCTTTACAGGATTTTTTTATAAAGTACTTAACAAGTACATTAAAAGTATTTCATATTTAGCAGCATCTGTGCACTATGACAAGTGCATGTATTGACTGAAGCTGAACTTTTGAACCTGTTGCAACATCAGACAGAAAAGAATTGTTATTTATTTGCCATATTGCAGTTATAAAATTAAATAACTATTTTCTATGGATACTCAAGAACAGGCTTTGAACAAGCCTCTGATTGTTAAATGGATACTTCAACATACTTTTGAAACTGTGATTTGTGAGGCCTCTGATGCTCTGAGGCATTACTTGTTGGATTGTTCACCTATTCATATTTTATACAGCTGAATACCTTCCACTTTAAGTCTCATCAGAGGCCTTTAAAAACCTTGTTTCACACAAAGTCATTTTTCATCAGTCAAGCATCAAAGCAGTGACAGTCTAAAGTTTCTTTTTCTTTTCCTTTCTGAGCCACACCAGTGGTACATAAGGCATCAATCCCTAGAAACATGAGCTACTGTAGGATTTATTGTCTGTGTGAAATGGTTAAAATTTCTCCTATTAAAAGCAATTGTCCTTGCATGTATAATCCTTTCTGGACTCTTTTTCCTACAACTTAGGCTTGACTCACTGAATTTTTGGAGAGTTAAGAGCAAAAGATTGTCTGACACACAGCTCCCTGATTAGAAAAAAACACTGCATCAAGTATCTTACCTTAGAAAGTCCAAAGTTATTATTACCACAAATCAAGTTTAAAAAAAAAAAGTGGGTGATCTGTCCAGGAAGAACACAAGGCAAGGAAAAGATGCTAATCCTAACAGAGTTATAAGAATAGAGGCATCTTTTCTTCCTGATCCAACTCTTTTGGGTTCATGGACTGCTGTTCATTTGAGCTACTTGGTGCAAGGACCATTTGGTGCACACCTGACTGCTGTGAGACAGGCTGGCTCAAGCATCAGCAGGCACACAGAGTTATGGAATGTTTCTGGGGTTCTTAGCAAACTCTGTCTCTAGGCTCTAGCCCAGACTTAAGAATTAGATCCAGGCTGCTAATGTGACACCCCAAGATACATTTCTATATGCCATCCCACTCGAATTCTACCTGACAATTTTACTGGCTCAATCTGTACTGGTATATGATCTGCTTAGTAAGGTCTATAAAACACTAACAAGGTTAGCAATTTCTGTTGAAGAATGGTCCTGTTCAATTATCCTAATAATTCTTCTTTGACCTTAACCTCTCTAGAAAACAGAGCTCATACAGTGTATCTTAATTCTAGCTTTCCCTCCTTCAGAGCATAACCCAACTCTTTAAATTATATTTTTCCCTAAGCTTTTTCATGTTAAAATGCACCTTCCTAAAAACACTTTTTCAGCCCTATTTAACCAAACCAAACTGCCACTTTTTTCCCCAGGAAATTTCCTTCTTCCCTTTTCACATGCTGAAACACACACACAGTGAAAACCACAAAAAATGAAAGCGAGATTTCTAAAAGAAAGTAAAGGCTTAGATGTTCAAGGTTTATAGAATTAGGAAATAAAAGGGCATGTCTGCCTCTATAAATATGATGTCAATTTCTAGAACTTTGATCAATATATAATTTTGCTCAAAATCAAATAAATACCAGTGGCAGGATACTCAAATGAAAAAAAATCTTGCAGGTCATACTGCTGTTTTTCTTTGTTTTATGTAGTCCTGATGAAAAATCTCAGACACGTGTAAAAAATGTAAAATGCTGAAATGCAGACTAATAACTGCAACTGTCATGGTGATGCCAGCTATAAAAAGTGCTAGTGTGATCCTTCTAATCTAGAAATGAGCTTAATCATAGTATAGATGTTTTGTCATCAGTCTGCTGTCGAGATAAATAATCTTTCTCTACAGTATCTACATGACAAATGTCAGTCAAAGCAAGATGGAATCCTTTGAAGGGAAATTGTAATCTATAAAATATATATCTTTGAGAAAGGATTGATTTGAACATCAAATGAAACCGTTTGGCTTTGTAGTGAAACACAGTAAACTTTTTCTAAGTGATACTCTTTGGCAGGATTATATAACTGAGGAACTTGAAGTTCTAGAAGTTAGTCTATGATTGGCCAATTTAAGAGAAAAGATCATGCTTACAGAAAAACTGTAGTTTTTCGTCCTTGCATTTATGTCTTAGTTGTGCTCAAAGGTCCTCATCCAACTTCCAGTGAAATCAATGAGAGCAGGAAAAGGCCATCATAACATAAACCTTGTGCCTGCAGGTTTTTTTCATTTTGAGGTAAAAAGAATAGGCACATGGCTTTGCACATGTGAGAGGGAAAAAACTGCTGCTTCAGGAAAGCACTATGAGGATATTTTTGCAAGATATAAAAGAAGTCAGGCATCTTACTGTGACTTGTGTCTTTGAAAATATTTGACGTACCATCTAATAGAGCAATATTACCAAATAGAAGTATAGATTCTTGTTGATAAGCTGATCTTGAATAAGAATTCTATTATTTTTTTCACTAATAATTCCTTGCCTATTTTTAGGATTTTTTTTCTATTTGTAGTACTTATTAAATATTCAGTCCTGTTAGAAACATAATTTTTTAAAGCCATTCTTATCTTAGCTCAAGATAGGAACCACATTAAATAAATGAAAAAAGGAAGGGAATGCTCCAGGACAGTTCACTGTGGCAACTTTGAGGGCAACAGAATACCTCGCATAGCACACAAAAATGCTGTGGTAGCTTTTCATTTCTACCTCAATTCACCTCAGACATAACATATGGACAATTTCTCTCCTTGTATATGTGATTCCTTAGATAATAAATGGAAGCATATAAATCTTAATATAGTTTTGCATTTTTCGTATTACTATCATTATGGTCCTACTGAAGTCACTTATCTAGAAGAGGTTGAATTACTTTCAAAGACACTAAAAAAGTCTGCACCTATTTCAATACTAAACATATTTCACAAGACTTCCACTTTGCAAGTAAATCCATTAATGCAAATCAGGATAACTGGTTGTGCAAAAGTTTGCAGTTTTCAAAAAGAAACAATTGATTTCTCTAATCTTCACATAAAGATGTTGATTGTTAATGAATTCTGACATACTGCCTGCTTTTTGCAGACAAAGCCACCAAGCAATTCTTTTCAGATTCAACAAAAATAACATTACAAGGCTTCTAGATCATACATGCATTGAAAAATCTTACTCCAGTATTGTGGAAAAAATAACTAGTGTTTAAATTGGCATGTGCAAGAACTAACATCTAAAGATATAAATGAAACTTTAAGAAGAAACTGATTATTTTGATAATTGCAAGTTATTTGGACCCAAGAAATGCTGATCAGCTCCACACAGAAAAGACTGTTTGGCACTTACAATTCTGAATTCTATTGTCTGCATTAAATTTTACTTCCTAAGGTCAAGCTTACTGGTCACAAGTCATCCATTTGCTGAGGAGCCTTCAGACCATTCACATGATTCCCTCCAGCTGTATACACTGAAAAACTGATGTCTACACGCCTGCATTTCTTGGCTGAATAAAGTGCCTCTATATTTTGGTGACATTTCTACATTCACCTTTCAGGAAGCAAACGATCACAAAATGTGGAAGGCAAACTCTGGCTGTAATTCCTTGTAGATCACTTTTACACAGATGGATTTCTATTGCATCAACAGAAATACTTAATGAGTTTCAGCAATTTTTTTTTTTTTTATTATTGTGTGGGTTTGGGTTTTTTGTTTGCTTGTTTAGTTTTTTGGGGCCTTTTGATGTTAATTATGGGTGATTGGTGATGAAACAATGCAGCGAGGACACCTAGTTGGCTGCATATATGTACATCATTACTTAATATGTAAGTATTTTTATATATAAATGAAACCCTGAGATTTTAGGATGAATGCTGAAATTCAGGCAGTATTTTCTGTTCAGCCTTTTTCACCAGTGCTTAGGTGTTCCTGTAATCACTGAGGAAGGGACCTGGAAAATAATTGTCCTGACTTTCAATTGAGAACTCCTATTGGATGTGGCCCATCATGTGTTTAGCATGCTAAAAGTTCTGGCAGGAATGAGTTCCATGAGCAATGCTTTTGTTTGTTTTTACCACAGCATTTATGCTACTCAAACTCCAGGGAAAACATGGATTAGCATCCAAATTACATTTGATTCATAACTGTAATCCTGTCCTCCTTATTCTGAAAATTATCTAGTGACAGTAACTCCATCTAGTCTGAAAATATCACATTTTATTCATCAAAAGATGGAAAATTATGTATAATGATATATTCTTAGCTCATCACAGAGAATTCTTTCCCCATTTCATAACAAATCATAAAAGTAAAAAATTCTAGACTTCTGAGACAGATTTTTTTTTAATATGCTCTCAGGAAGCTACATAAGAGAAATGAAACACATCTACTAACAATTTGTTCCTAAAGGATTTTTAAATTATTTTTTAAATAAATGAAAGTGAGACTGTAAATTCTCTCTAGAGAATGTAAAGACCTTGCATGATTTGAACCAGCTTCCAAGTTTTCAGTTGCAATGTTCACAAGAGTAACACCTATAGTCACATAGACAAAAAACTGTCTTAGTATTTGATATATCCATTTATAGATTTTCAGTCTGTAAATATAGCAGCTACAGTGTTTAAGATATCTATGAAGTTGTGACTGCAAGGCTTCAAGTAATTTTTAATCTGCTATTTCTATCACCTTTCTCCTTTAATGCTCAGCTGATTTAAAGTATAGATTTTCTCAGTTCCTCCATTTTTTAAACTACCTGGATGTAGCAAAATAGTAGAATTCCTAGGGTTTTTTTCTTATTACCTCATACTGCCTGTCATATGTTATTATACTCTCCTTCAGCTCTGACATCTACTTTGTAGCCCACATTAATGAAAATGACAATCGACCCAAGTCCTCTTTTCTTGCTTCAGCAGTCCTACAGGGGAAAATAGTTCTTCAGAATAGAAGGCAAAGGAATGAAACAACAGAAAAACCTTCCGATTCAATATGAAATTGGTGGATTTAAAATCACTCATACACAAAAAAATACTTTTCCCTCTTTTTTTTTTTTTTTACATTTATACCACAGACAGGCCAGACAAAGCAGTTCTCTGACAACAGCAGCCCTGAAGAATAACTTTAACATGCAATCTTCCATAAATAAAATCAAACACTGAAAGCCAACCTATGTCTTCAACACAGGGAACCAAAGGCAATTCCCCACCAGAGGACCCAGCACTCAGTGCTCTGACTTGTAACGCCTGAAATGCCACCCAATTCACTCTACTTGCGAACTTCCTTTCCTAGCATGTTCTTTGATCGCATTTTTAACAGGTCTTTTGTCTTTTTTCATCTTGAGTCTTTTAGGCAATTCTAAATTTTCTCAAAAAATTAGAGGAATATAACATCAAAAGAGATTGACTTCTACAATGAATGAGTGCCTCTGAGGACCCATACTAACATGGCTTAGAGTTTATGTCACTTCAATTACTCTGGGAATAAAAAAGCCAGTTTATTTCATTGAACTTAGTTCTCATGACATAAGCATTGTCTTTCTCAAAGGTTGCTTTTTGTACTGCCTGACACTGGTTTTCAATAAATAAAATAATAATATAAATAATAAAATCATTTCAATAAATTTCTGTTTACTCTGTTCAGCAAGTAAAAAAATCTCAATACTGATTGTCGCCGGTAGGGACACAAAAGAAGCACACTCACTCAAGTTCAGAGGTGAGCAGAGAAAGAGAGAGTTTATTATCATTTGTGATTTAAATAGGATTTGGAGTTTGGTCAAGGATTGGTAGATGAGAGGAACACCTTTCTGACCCTAGTGGTCAGTTCACCAGTCCATCACAGACTGGAATGAAAACAATCTACTTGTTTATGTTACATTTGTGAGAGACTCCACTAGAAATATGTAAACAGTCATCAGAAGGCTAAAGAATCAGGGGGACAACTGATGAATTAGCATGCTGAGTAATGACTCGTGATGATTATTAAACAATTATGAAATATTTCATTATTTCATGGCAGGACTAACTTTTTTCTTTTGCTGTGTTTGACATTTCCAACTTAAAGCTCAAACTTAAAACATAGATAAAACTACAACACTGAATGTGCATCAGTAGTTAGTTCCAAGTACCTCCTCTGTAACCCATATAATCATTACACAGATTGCTACTGTGATAACACCTTAAGCTGTTGTTTCAAATGGTCATATGAGAAGATTTTTTTCACCTTAATTGTGCTTGAGGGCAAAGAATAGAAAGAAGAAATTTGTACAGTCACTTATATTCGTATGAGTTGCACAGAGAGACTAGTAGCTACTTTACATTTCTGCTTCCTCTCCATTAAGTTCTAAGAGCAGCCAACATGAGATGTCAGAGGAAAAGATCTGAATATCTCCCTTTTTACAGTCTTGTATAGAAGACTGACCACAGCTCATGCTTCTCCTGTGTTTTGTACAGGTGTCTTTTAGTATGAATTGCTTCCCTGAAGAGGACAATGCCAGTTTTAATAGTGAAGACTGTCAAGCCATTTTTTCTGTTCTTGTGATTTGGGCAGCATGGCTCCCACTACATGTGTGATGTGAATTATTCAGTATCTAGTGCTGTGCCATTCAATGGCAGGTTCCTCCTGATAGCCAACTAGCTCACACCAGTTGCATTGCCTCTGTTCTGGATACTTTCCTATGATACTGACATACTTTCAAAGGAAAATTCAGAAGAAAAAAACTTCACTTAAAGAGGATTTCTGCTAGTTGAAAGAGGACAAAATTTGTCCACCTGCCTCTATATATTCAGATTTCAAAAACTGAATTATCGTGCAGACAGCTGGGAATTAAATGTTACGAAATCCTCTTTCTTCCTTTCTTCTGCAGTGGCAGAGATGCATGCAGTGGGTGTCTCTGAGGTCAGGAATGGGAATCTTGGGAAAGTGATGCACACTTATCCCAGACCTTCTGAAGATCTGCTCATCATTTTGCTGGTAATTCCTACCATCTCTAACTAGTGGGTCTTTGAAGCACTCTACTGAGTTCCAAGCCCCTGGGTGACCTCACCTTTTGGAACTTTCTGCATGACCAGTTTGAATGACATCTGGTAAGTATAATAATCTGCAATATTCAGATACAAGGTAAATTTCCTGAACCCTAACAGCTAATGTTTACAATGGATACCAAGTGCTGAAGAGTAGAGATTTTAATTCATACCAATCTGTTTGGTTTTTCTACCTGTTGCTTGTTTTAATTTCAGCCAAAATTTTCTTCTCAATGTTTCTTGGCCACAGCGATGTCTTTTGCAATAAATTCTGAAGTGCAATTTTGTGTTGAAGAAGAAAGGTGTTTTGCAGCAACAGTTTTTTAACTGCCTCTTCCCGCTTCTGAAGAACCTTGCCTTTGTTTTTTTCATGAAGGAGAGACTCTCAATCTGTATGCTCCATGCTCTTTAATAAAATATGCAACTTGATTACAGAAAAGCTTTTTCTTTCAAAAATTAACCCCCCCAAATCATACTCTTGTCTTTCATACAAGTCTTTTGCAAATTCCAAACTCTGTTTATTGATCAAATTATCTCTAAATCATTTAACTTTATAGAAATCACACGGCCTATATATGGATGATAGTCTAATGTGAGAACAAAGGTGACGTATATAAATATGTTACATAGTTTCACATTATTACCTACCACCTCTTTCATCCAACATTTCATTTGCTCTTCAAATGCAGATGCACATTGAACTTATGCCTTCATTGAACAATTTTCAGTAATTCTGAGGGTCATTTCCTGAGCTGATATAATTAATTTGGAAGCATGTAAGTGGTATGAGCACTTAAAGTGTCTCCCTTCCTGTGTCAGCTCCTCTTCTCTATGGTATCACTGCTGATTTTCGTCTCTCACTCTGTTGTCTGTTCATTTTACGTATATATATATTCAAAAAATCTTTTTTTCTGATTAAAATTCTCATTTGCTTCTCTTTTCTCTGGTCTCACCCCCATTAGCATAACATATGCATATCTTCCTATGGTTGGTTTTTTTAGTAGCTTATAGTAACACATTTTGTCAGATACGTCTTAAAACACTAAACACGTATGTACTGATTTTCTCTTCCCCTTCTCTTTATTTGTACATCCAAAGAAATTGAATATATTAATTCTCCATTGTCACAAATCATACTGATTTAACCACTCTTATTAGATGGCCTTCCAGGTGGTTTATTTTTTTGTTTTAAAATTTCATTTCAACAATTTGACCACATATAGTTTTTACTCCTATGAAATTCCCTGGGTCACCATGAAGTATTTAAAAAAGGTATGAGCATGCTTTATGCTATATCCTAACTCTTCATTATAGGAGCTAATTTATTACTCAGAATCACTTATCAGTTACCTGAGTAAAACTAAGGAGGAGATGCTTACATGAATAGCCTCTGATTTCAATGGAAATTTCATGTGAGTCAATGGTGAGACTGTCACAGTTCCTCCATGCGGATATTCCCATGACTGAACTACCCTGAGTAATGCTTTGCACTACATACCAACTTATCATTCTGTACCATATCCATTGGTATCAAAGTATTACTTGACAAAATGAAGTAAAAAACTAGTGCTTGTCTGGTAAGGTACCAATCAAGATGTGTAAGGGGCAAATTTTTGCCCTTAGGTATCAGCTGCTTTTTAATCTTATGCAGTCACTATTGTAAAATTTAAATGAAGAAATAGAAGACTGTGTTCAAAGCTGGATAGCAATAGATGAAGGAAAAGTCTCTTAGCTGACACTAGTCTTTGATGTGTGCTCATCTGAGAGAAAACTTGGTCCAGAACTGTATTTACATTTGTTCTGTAAGTATTACTGCAAGAGGGCTTATGAGTGTAGGGAACATATGGAGAGGCTGGCAGGCATGGATTCCCTGGTGTAGTGGTTAGAGTCTTTGTTCTGAAAAGGCAAGCTTTTAAAATTCATTTGAACACTATAAAATACACAATGAGTATGCCAAGTAAGTCTGTATTTAAAGAAGTATTATAATTGTGAAAAAAAAATTAAATATTTAAAGATGGAATGCAATTTTAGACTTTAAATAATTATTCTATAAGTCCATATGATAGTCTAACATTGCAAGCTTAATTAATTCTCAGCCCTGTCACAAAATGACTATATCAAATCTAACAAGTTTCTTTGAATTATTTTTTAGTATCTAGGCTCCTACACCTTTACTTATTTATTATTTATTGTAGTACTTGCTCTTTAAAATTCTGAAAAATTCCTTAATGACAGTAATTCCCTTCCTCAAGGGGTCTTTCCATTGCAAGGTGTCCTTCAGTTAGGCTAAGATCATCCACAATCCATCAAAATCACTGGGACAAATTTTAACAAATTTCAGTGGATGTTGCAGCATATGTTGGAAACATGTGGCTAACTTCTAGCTCCTTTATTCTGATCATATTTAAACCATTGGTGCCATATAAAATATCATTTACACTGAAAGACTTGATGAATCACAGACTGCAAGTGTCTAGATTTCTTTGTCATTGTAAAATATAAAATGACAGGTAAATATTTTTTATTGAACTTGGCTAATATTACAATTATTTAAACTCTTGAATATAAAATTCAAGACTAGTCTCTCTGTTAAACTTGTGGATTTATACATTATGTATGTATATATATACACATAGAAATATATGTATATATAAATATATATATTAATATATGTGTGTGTGTGTGTGTGTGTGTGTGTGTGTGTATACTAGTGTACACTATTACCAAAAGGAGGTCTAAGGAGAACTTCCATCCTTAGAATCATAGAATCAATAAGGTTGGAAAAGAACTCCCAACATCATCAAGTCCAACCTTCAAGCAAATACTATCAAACACAATAAACTATATCAGTGCCACATCTACTCTTCTTTTGAATGCTTCCAGGAATGATGACTCCACCACTTACTGGGAAGCCTGTTCCAATATTTAACCACTCTTTCAGTGAATAAATTTTCCCAATATTCTGTCTGAATTCTATCTATACTCCCTTAGTGTAACTTGAGGCTATTTCCTCTTGTCCTGTCTCTAGCTGCCTGCATAGTGACAAAGGATTAGCAGAATGCTGAGGAACTTAATGCCTTCTTTGCCTCAGTCTTTATTAGTAATACCAGTCATTCTTTTGGTACTCAATCCCCTAGAATGGAAGAAGGGGTGGGGAGCACAATAAAAGCCCATAATCCAAGGAATTAGAATGTCCAGAGAAAAGCAACAAAGCTTATGTGTCTTATGAGGACTGGCTGAAAGAGCTGGGGAAAAGGAGGCTCAGGGGAGACCTTATCACTCTCCACAGCTACTTGAAAGAAGGTTGTAGCCAGGTGGGGGTTGGTATCTTCTCTAAAAGAAGTTGGACTTTTTTAGATGCACTCAGAAAACATTATTTTATTCAAAAAAAATGGACAAGATGTTAACGGCAAGCAAAATAATTATTTTTAAAAGATTGATCTTTAGCTATATCAAATTTGCATTCCAAAATAAAGGATGAACACATGTATGACTATCAGACTTATAGAAGAAAACTGAAGCAAATTAAGTCATTAGTCATTTGAACATCTATTTCTGTAGGGGAGATGAGTTTATGCAAGCATGAGCAATATGTACATCACCTGGAGAAGCACAGTATCTACTGCTAGGGCTCCTACCCAAGTATCATAAAGAAACCACTCCAGTTCACTGTAGTGGTGTCTCACGATGGAAGTAACTGACAGCACAGAAAGGACTATTATATTAATTAATTAATTAATCCTACTCATAGGATTTCATTTTCCTCTTTAGCACTCTAGAAAATAATCATCATCTATCACCCCCTTGTTATCAGGAAGTTATTGTTCTTGACTTTATTTTAGAACACTTGTTACAAATGTTTGAAGTTAATTTTGGTCAGCTAACCTGTTTTCTCTTACCTAATTTTCTATTCTGTTCTATTCTATTCTATTCTATTCTATTCTATTCTATTCTATTCTATTCTATTCGCACAACATCCTTTAAACGACTTTAGTATTTGACAGCCTTCCAAAAATGCACTAACTGATGTTACTAACATCTGTCATGTGTAGTTCATTTTCCCTCTCATCTTCTCTGCAGGGACAGGATGAGAAAGAAAATGAACCACACATTGTGTGTGCAATGTAGTGTTATATGCATATGCATTATGATAGAGTCTTTAATTACATGCTCTCATCTTGTTTTCTCACAGGACCCCTGCCTCATTCAGTGCACAGGACAGACACATGTGAGAGATTTCAGAGTGCATAGGCAACCACCAGTTTAGCAGTTCTTGACATGGGGTTTTTTTTTTCATCTGATGTGGTGCTTTTAAATGTATATTCCATCTACTTACATTTTATTTTTTCCCATCTTCACATAGTATTGATATTTTCTATAGAAAGAATAGTAAGAGAGCAATCATAAAAAAATTAAACAGAAATAAGGTATTAATTAGACCTGAAAACAATACTTAGTCAATTCTCCAAGCCTCAGTACACCTTTACACATAATCCCAAAGTGGGATTCAGGAAGAAAAAACAGGGATGTTTTCTCCCACCTGCTCCACCCTGCCTGAAAATTGGGGTATGTAATTGTGAATCTATGAAGTTGGAGGAAGCAAGAACGGTTCTAGTATGGAAGCTTTGAAAGAGATACTTGTCTGCTTCCACTTGGCTTGAACTTTCAATGTATCTGTGTCTTCTGCAATCATACCTTTTGCAAATAACTAGTTAGAGCTAATTTGGAGTCCTCTCTGTTGCCATCTGGTACATGGTATGTGCAACTCTTTGCATTACATTATATCATAAACTTGCAAGTTTTTCAAAGCACAATCTCTCAAAATTCTTATCTTAAAATCAAAATGCTAAGAATTATTATTTGTTATCTTGGGGTTTATTCCCCCAAAGAAAAATTTTTCACTTATTCCTAATCAATGAGCTGATATTTTTTGTGTGTTGCTCTTTTTTTTTTCCTTACAATGCATGAACATATAATGACAAGAACATTGCAGATCAAACATATATTTCATGCATTCTTTCATTTTTCTACATACCATCTTAGTTCCAATTCCTTTTAAATAAAATATGCTTCCGTATTTTACAGCAGGTAACTATTTTGTCATTTGGGAATCCCTTCAAAACCACTTTTGAATGACTGTCATAAACATTTGTCTAAATGAAAGCAGACATGGTTTTCTTTTAACGAAATAATATTAAGATTTTATTTTTATCTGCTCACAGAAACTTTGTAGTTTCATGGATACTACTGCTGATTTATAAAGGTAAAAGTTTCCCCTCTGCTGCTGTGTGCAGTAGTTTCCTACAAAAATGGGCATGGACTCTGGCTTGTGTGCATGTTTTGCAAGTAGTTCCCTACAGTAGTAGATTAACTCCATCTGTTAGTCCACAGGCAGGGCCATTTGAATTTTGCCTGTGAAATCTGAACCCAGGCTAAAGAGGAAGTCTGAACTCAAATCTTTTTTTAACTTCAGATTGTCTGAGTCAATATAAATGCATTGCACTATGGAAAGGAGCCCTTTTAAATCCATTTCAGACCAAACTTGGAAACGTTTGAACAGCTTAAAGCTTTTAACCTTGAATCTCATTGTAGCTTAATGGGGTGTTTTTGTTTGTTTGGGGATATTTTTATTCTTGGTGGGTGAGGAAGGTATCCAGATTTTTCTTTTCAGCTATGGATCTTTGATCTCTGCTTCTTTGCAGTGATTCCACTGCTTGTTCCAGCTGCAGTACACCTATCTTATGAAGCAAAGTGCAAAATTGCACTTCTTGTACATGTGACTCACTATAAACAAATTTTAAAAACTTATATTTGCACTGGAAGGTTTTCAGTTCACAAAAGGCCAAGTGTAAATTTATAAAACCTTGATACATCTAAATCCAGGCCTCTGGGAGAAATATTTTACTACCTGGATTGTATAAGTGTCTTCATACCAAGAAGCCTGAGTGTCTGTTCCAGAATGTTTGAATGCACTGCAAACAAGTACCAAAGCAAATATTACATGTCTGCTAATGAACATTTTCAGAGAAGTTATGTGATGTTTGACAGGATTTTTCTTTTACTGAGTAAATCCCCTCCAAATGTTCATAAGTTTTAGCTTAGAAGCATATAGTGACATACATACCATAAACACAGCTGTTACTGGGAAAATGTATTTCACAGGTCCAACACTGAGGATTTCTGTTTGATATTTTAAAAAGTTTTCAAAAACATTCATGATGCTATGAAGACCTCATTCCTGCTTTACAGAAAGTAAAGCTGCATGCCTGTTTAATGGTTATTTATCTGAGATGAGTGAAGAGGAATTTTGGCTAACTGTGAAGAGAACAGAGGAGCCCTTTCTGCATTTTGATGTGGTGTATATAGTGTCTAGAAGGGGGGACAGCAGAGGGTAGGGAGAAGCTTTGCTATCCAGCCCTCTTTTTCATTCCCCAAAGCAATTTGGGATTTTCTATTTCTGTCAGCACTCTTATCAGTACAAATGTACACATATCGCACTCTAACAAAAAGTAGACATGCATACTCGCTGTCAATCCCGCATTCTCCCTGTCCAGTCTAATAATTACAAGGTATTCCAAGGAAATACCTGGATTACAAAGAAGGTGGGACATCATCTTATATATTATCTCTTGCTGCAGGGTGTGAGTTTACGAGACAGCATTGCCATAGTTTTTGATACTTTATTACTTGCATTCATTTTAAGCTATTTCAAATGTGATCTGTGTCAGTGATATGCTTACACTGCAGCTTTTCCTGGAAGAGGAGTACAGTGCTATTGACAGGCATATCTGGTAGAGCAGTAGATTTTATGACGGGTTTCTTCACTTCCTTATTTCTTTTAAAAAATTCTTCTCTCTCAGTGTTGGTGACTTTAAGTTCATCTTTGCATAGAGAGTTAGAAATAATTTTGCTAAAACCACATCTTTTTTTACACACGTACCACAGATATGGGGAAAAACATACCGCATCCATTATTTTCAAGAAAATAGAATCTATTTCTACTGCCATCTTATTGTAGAAGTTTGGAGATCTCCTTTATTTTAAGAAAGCAAAGACTTGCAGGTAACAAGTTAGTTCAATTTTAAATTTATTTGTCTTCTGGATTATTCAATAAGTTCACAATGTTTAAATGTAATTTTTTTGCTCAGCAACAGGGTCATGTCAAAGCACAGGTTTTTCTTTTCACCCCCTTTACTATAAATTATAAAATGCCTCTCTAGTACCTCTCAGTCTCATCATTCTAGTCATTTGTTAAACACAAAAATTCAGACTTTTAACAGCAGAAAAGGAGAGAAAAGGAGAAATTACATTAAATAGCAGAGAGAGGTTTAGCCAGGATTTCTGAAGTTACTCGAGCTCCTGATACTTTCACCATGTTACACTGACAGGCATAAACCAGCATCACATACATCTTTTCATTTAAATCGTTACTAAAATTGACAAGGCCTGATGTTGCTTCACCTGTCCAGATATGTGTGCATGTACCACTAAGTAAATTCTAAACTCATTTCTCATGTAGGACTTTTCATCCGCAGAGCTCAAAGCCCACTTCACAAAATATGGTTGAGGTTTTTTTGTTTCTTTTCTTTTTACATGGTAGTTAAGTAATTTGGAGTAAGAAGATTACTGATTTTCTCTAGTGACCCAGCAAATCTGTGGCATAAGGTAGAATTGGACTTTAATTCAGACCCATGATGACTACATCAATTTATCTCACTGATTTGGAGGTAATACTCTTATGTGAGTTCAGTCATATTTATAAGCATTTTATACCTTTTATCTTGCTGGTTTTACTGCCTTTGTAAAGACTTACATGAATGAGTGCCTTTTATGCCCTCTGGTTTGGTTGTTTTTTTTTTTTAATTTAAGAGAGAAATAGGCATGTTTATAGAGTCCATATTTAGCCAAAGATTTTTTTTTTAGTTTGGCAAGATTTTCTAAAGTATTTTACTGTTTCTTTCAATAATTTCTCAATTATTTTCTATGCTACATGTTATCTATTAATTTGAAATTTTTTCTAGGTATTGCGGTAACTTCCAAATGCTTTATTTGTCACACTTTTATGCAGAATTTTGAATAATTATGGTTGTGCATTTCCTAGGTTTACTTACTCTAATGGTGCCTTGAAAATTCTTAGATTAATTTGTTTTCACTGTGCTGCACATGGAGAATTTGTTGGTGTTTGTCTTTTCTAAATCTTAAATATTTCACCAAAATTAATATTGGCTCACAACAATTGAAATAATGAGTGAAGATACAGTTACAGTTCTGAGCTATACTGTGATCTTCATGTAGAGTGTTATACATTCAATTAAATTTCTGAATTCCAGAAGTTGTTTTTTTTTATTTTCTCTTGAGTAGCTAAAAGCAGAGTAAGCCTGTTTATTAGCCTTAGCTAATTACTGTCTGCTAATAAGCTGACTAAGTCATAGGTGGTAAGCATATTATCTTTCTGGTTTGATTCTTAAAATATATTAGGTAACAACACCACACTTTTTTACAGATCAGAAAATATCCTCTACAGTTACATTTTATTGCTTCAACAAAGAATATATCATGATTAAAGAAGGATATGAAATTTCAGTCTTCAAAGTTCACAATTTGACTAGTATTCAACCCACTCAACAAAGTGTGTGGCTGTACTGCAATTTAAACTGCTGTATTTTCTACTTAGATCATCATGGTGTCCAGTCCAAACTACTAAGGATGATATTGGAACATCAGTGCATGTAGTTTGAATCCTTATTTAAACAAATTCAAACCTTCAATTCAAGTTCAGTACTGGTTAAAGATGTTTTTTCACTCTCAAACAGTGTTCAGAAGGAATTTTATTACTGCTTTCAGCTTCCTAATGGGAGGTTATAGAGAAGACCTACCAGACTCCTCTTAGAGATGCAAAGTACCAGTGACAGACACAGGAAGTTCTGAATAAATATTAGTGAAAAAAAATGCAATGATAGCAACTAAAGTAGGGGAGAGGTAGATCAGATTGGTCTCTTTAAATTTTTTTGTTTTGGTTTGGTTTGTTTGGTTTGGTTTTGGATTATTCGGATTTAATGGCATGGATAACTACGATTGTATCATTAAACAACACTGACATAAAGATGCCCATTTATGGCAATCAGTGAGCAATTTAGCCTGAATGTGAATATTCTTCCCACATACATTCTGCTTCTTAAGCTTTGGTCCCCAGCTTGTGATTTCATCTTTGAATGTGTTTATCCAGATGTAATCCAGATTTTAACATCATAATCACTTAAAGCAGCAGTCCTTTAGGCTGTGCCAGTTTCTATCCAAAATAGATAATCCATCTCTGTTTGAAGGATTTACTAATACTTTCCCATAGTTTTAAGTAGAAAATTACCTCTTCATTGGAGTTGTCTATCTATCTATCTATCTATCTATCTATCTATCTATCTATCTATCTATCTATCTAAAACAACCCTCTCTGACATCAGCGACCAAATTTGAAAGATGTTACTCAGCTATACAAATACTCATGGGAACGAATTAGATATTTGAGTCATGTTTCAGAGCCCAGAAAAGTAAAGAGAAATTTTAATACTGATTTTTATTGAGAGAAGAATCAGAGCTTGAAGGGATGAGTTTGAACTAGTGAAATGACAAAAGAGAGACCTCTCTTTGCTCCCTCAAACAATGCTCTAATGAAACATTAAGTATTTCCAGACCAGAATGCTCTAATGAAACATTAAGTATGTCTAGATCAGGAGGTATAATAATAAAGTAGATGAGTGGGAAAACACTTCGGATTTCAGAGTATTTTAAATTTATACTTCTTCTTTGATCTTGTTTTAATTCATCCTTGAGCATATCTTTTTAAACCACTCCTATTTTTGCAGAATGCTGTAAGCATTTCCACTGCCATCCCAATGAGGAAAGGTGATAAAACACTCCATGCTTATTGATACAGAGAGGACGAAATACTTTGATATTCTCTAGTGTTTGATTTTCTATTGTTTTCTAGGACATATTAAGTGATTAACTGAATTACATTCACCACACAAACATTTTATGTTTGAAAATGTACCAACAGAAAGAACACATCCGAAAAAAAAATTTAAAAAATAAATTAGAATGCAAAATTACATCTATTGTTGTCTTTCTGTGTGTGTTAAAACTGTTCCTTCCCCCAGTAGGTCCATCCTGGGTCACAGGTTTCTAAAGTTTGAATTTTTATTACTACTTTCTTTTTCATTTACCTGCGCAGCACAGCAAGGTTGTTTGTTAGGATATGGTTGGTTGGGTTTTTTGTTCAGTTGCATTTTTTTCATGGAAGTTTGGTTGTATTGATGAAAACATGTATAATACCACTCTAGAAAAGGGATTGGTCATAAAATACTCCCTTCTTCAACAGCTGAGCGTCAATGATACTTGGGTTGAGGTTGCAAATACTAAAAAAATAAATCATTAAGATAGGGTCAGCTATCTGATGGATTCAGATTAACAATCTCGTTTGCTGGAGAAGAGGAAAAGTTTTCCACGTACCTGTTTGCAGGACAAGGGCTTCTAGAAGCATAGGAGGAACAAAAGGTAAATTGTGCATTAAAATTAAGAAAGGGCATATTTTTCTTTCCTTAATCAGCTCTCGTGACTGTATCTTATCTGACATTTTTTCACTGCATGCTGAAGAAAAGATGTGCACACTGTGAGGAGTTTGCTTCCTTATCTTAGAGTCTTCTGTCATCAAAGGTTTGCAATCCACTACATAGTATACATTGTACCATTATTTGTCAGCAACTTATCAAAAAATATGAACACTGGGTTTTTTAGATGTAAATTCTAATTCATTGCCATTAGAATCTGTCTCCTCTGCATTTTTATGACAAGACAAGGAGCCACTGTTTCCAGGGGTCTCCACGAGGTAGAACCTCCATATATAATTAAATAAATACTTATTTTAAGATATACAGTGTGTTAAGTGGGGATGCCTTATTGTGCTTTGCTTTTTAGAGACAACATGGTGATGGAACTTGTCATTGTACTCAGCAACTAAGGAAGATTTCAGTAGTATAATACAAGAAAGGCCTCTTATAAACCCCTTGATTTAACAAATTACACAAGGGATTTACTGCCAACCTGGGTAATGAAACAAAGCATGCTGTGGTCAGGGTTTGACAAGTGAAAACAAATTAAGCAAATAAGAATTCACAGTTAATTTGAATTTTATTTTCTGAGCTAAACTAATTCTACAAGGAAACAAGTTTTCCAAATTTCCTAACAGAGTCAAAGGGATAATAGGTATTGGGACATTCTGCCTTACTCTTTATATGATCCACCTCTAAATAGTACAAAACCAGAATGCAATCTTAAACTTGAGATGCTATCTGTTCTTGAGGTATGCTTATCATTAATTTTAATGGAAATTGCACATACGTATTAAGAGAAATACAGACCCCCATCTCCTTCAGTTCTTCATTTTGTAACACAGTAAATGCTGAGCCATATGGTATTTTTTAATGGAATACACATCTGAACATCTCTGTTCATTTATATAGCTTTCTTAAGATGTAGTTTAAAAGTGAGCACATCAGAATTCATTTGTTAGAGAGGAAATTCACTACTAGTTCTAGGCATAAATTTAAAGATTGGTTTTAATGACTAAAATATTTGTAAACTGTGCTACACTTATTTTATATAGTGAAACTGTATTTGTTGCCAGATTCCTAATATTAGAAAGACCTCATTTGCATTTTAGTACAAACACTTAAAACACTTTCTTGTATTTCAAGTTTACTCTAAACTGCTGTTTTGGACTGCCATCCTACAGGCATGGACTATAAAAAGCCTTAGAAATATAGATATAATCTTCAAGAAATTAGTTTTAAACAGAGAGGATGTGTCATCAGGATGAAACACCACATGCCATTAATTATATATGGTTCAAGCTCTAAAATTTAATGAGATAAAGATTCAAACTCATGTCTTGGTTTGTTATCACAAGAGGATACTTCTTAGGTGAATATGTGCTTTTAAAGATATGCTTTACATAGTTTCCTTCACTGTGGGAGCTTTTGTGACTATTCAATGGCAATCATTTCTGCTTCACAGCACAGTGAAAAAATATAGGGAAAGTTTGAGAGCTCCTTCAGAAACAGGCTCTGCTGTTGCTGACAGAAATCACAGCATAAGCTATTTGCTACAGAAAGAAACAATAATAAGACTATTATTCTCATAAGAGTCATAAAATGGCTTTAGCATTGGGGATCACTGAAGCCATTGTAAATGGCCTAAGCAAACATAGCTAGTGGAAACTTCCATAGAAATTTAGAGTCAGAATTCATGTTGCATTTCTAGCAAATCAAAATCTCTCAAAAATGTTCCAAAATTTCTTTTGAATCTTCGCCTAACATGGTTATGAATTATATCATCAGATTTTAGATGTTAAATACCTACCAAATTAACTGTGGGTAAATTATGTATTGTAAGCAAGCTAGTACTTTTTATTCAAGTACTCTGATTTCTCTTCGATTTAATAAATCTTATTGAAATTAATGGATTCTGTCTAATGTCCCAAAGACAACCTGAGAGAAAACAAAACTGTACAACCTCTAAGAGGATATGCTGAAGTATAAAGTCTGAACACTGAATAGCACACACCTCTTGGGCTTTGCCAGTGATCAGGGACAACGATATCTGCTCCCTAGGAATTGTGCTTCTCTCAGGATGTAAATATTAGACGATTTACATTTATTTTTTGAATACAAGGAGCCTTTTTCACTACCAAAAATTAGTCATCAAAACTTTTAAAAATATGATTTTCATTGTGGTCCATTACATTCAAATATAAAACTCAAATTTGGCAGTATCTTCTTATCAAACACAGCTCCTATTTAAAACTTGTACCTATACTTTATACAAAGAAAGGAAATATCGATGACAGAAAAAAAAATTACCATGGTTATTTGAAAACAGCAGATTAATTATATATGACCCTTAGGACCACCTCACTTCTAGCACAAAAATTAATGTTTTTCGGCAAACTACTGAACAAAACGTCATTCAGAAGACAAGGTTTTCTGTGAAACAGGCGGAGTCATTTGGCAGAGCCACCTACAAAACCATGATATCAATACCAAAACATGCAGAGAGCAAACTCAGACAACAATTTGCAGAAATTCATTTTAGTATCTCCCATATAAATAATATATGTATATAATTCTGCATCTTGCAAAAAACACATTTTTATTTTATTCAGTCTTGAAAACAATCTCAGATTTTAACACCAGCACAGTGAGGATTATGGACAATAACGGGAACTGCAGTGATGGCTTCTGTAATGGATCACCTGAATAATGGTAAGAGAAGTCATGCAAAAGAAGTAGCTTTAAAAAGGTGTGATCACAACGTTATTTTTTAAAAAGCCCCTCAAACCAAACACTTTAACAATTTCTGCTCCTCATTTCATTCCAACATTAGTGCAATCACAGAATCATTTAGGTTAAGAAAACCCATTTAAATCATCAAGTGCAACCATAAATCCTATATTACAAATTCACCTCTAAACCATGTCCCTAATCACCACATCTACATGTCCCTTAAATATCTCCAGGGATGGTGACTCAACTATCTCCCTGGCAGCCTTTTCCAATGCTTGATACACCATTCAGTGAAGAAATTTTTCCTAAGATCCAATCTTTACCTACCCTGGTGCAACTGAGGATACTTCTCCCTTTCATTCACTTGCTACTTGGCAGACACCCACCTGACAACTTCAAAAATATTAGCAGAAAACACCACACAGAGTTAGGTCATGAATCTCTGCCTCAGTTTTCCTCTTACATGACTGAAATGGAATCAAATTCCTAGGTAAGAAAAATGCTCCCAAATTACACACTAATTAATTTTTCAGTCAAAATATACAGAAAAACACAGATGAAAATCTAACCCACAGCTTTCCTGACTAATAAGAAGAGTTCCTGTGGTGAAGTTCCAGAAGAGAAGTGTACCTTCTCCACAGCAAAAAAAAAGTGACTAAGAGCATGAAAACCAATTGGAAAACATTAGGGTGCTTTAAAAGTCTCAGTCAGTCATGTAAATTAGAGAAAGGTCAAAGGGAGTTATACTAGAAAAGATAAAATCCAATGAAACTCTGAGTTTCAGCTATGGATAAAAAGAAAACAGACTTTCAGGTGTGGAGTAGAGAAAAACAAAACAAAACAAAAAAAACCTGTGGTGGTGCAAGAGATTTTATAAGTTTAAAGTATTACAGTTGTGTTATGTACTTTGGTTTCATGTATTTCAGTTCACTGTTCACTGTACCCCAGTTCTATTTTTAGTCTCCCTCATGTCACAACCTCCCCCTCTGCCTCCCTCTGCCTCTCCTGGTTTTCCCCAATTACAGCACCCAATTGGCTTCCCTTTCCCGCCCTGTGCAACTGTCTGGCATCCCTCAGGGAGATTCCCCCTCCCTGCCAGTCACCCGGGGCCCGTCCCCCAGGTCTGGAAGCTTCGATAGGAGCCTCCAGGTGACTGGCTGGCTGGAGGGCTCTCCCCTCCCTCTCTTGGGTGATAAGTTTATGTTGTTGTCAGTTACGATAATGAATCCCCTCCTCTCCTACCCTATTGGTGGATGTGTACCCACCCCGAGTCTCCACCTCCTCTATTAAATCCCCTGTCTCCCAAGGCTCTGGGTCTCTCCGAGGCTCTGGGCTAAGGGGGAGGGTCTCCTTCAATAAAGCCTGACTCCCAGATAAACCTCTGAGAGTCCTGTCTTTCATTACCTCCACCATAGCTAAGCGGCAGGACGAAGCTGGCCAAAAAGATCCCACCAAGATCCTGTGGGGGCGTGTCAGGGGCTAGCCTGGCATAAGGAGATGCGCACCGCCGCAAAAAACCACAAAAACAAACACATAATGGGTAATCTGAGTTTAGGAAGGACAGGAAAAAACCCCAGGAGGTACAAATGCTCAATTTATGAAGCTATCTCATTCAGTAAGGTAGGCAGTGAAAGTGATAGTGCTTACTGCTGTGTATTCCTCGGCTGAATTTAACAGGCAACTCTGATTAACAGCAGTTTGACAATGATATTTCTGTAGTATGACAATATTTTCAGTAGAATAACAGATTTATGTTCCTAAAATCAGTTATTCAAAGCAAGCTATCATACATGAAAAAGAGAAAGCAATTTTATCATGGGAGTGTTTTTTTATTGTCTTGATGGATGTTTAATCGTAAAAAGTTAGCACAATCCAAGTGTAAATCCACCCCCTTTTTTTTTGAGTTAACATTGAAATTGCGCATCTCGCAATTTCATGTGTTTTAAAACACTATTGTGATCAAATAGATGTATGAACATACACTATTTAACATTACACAAGCTATTTCATATTTGCAATCAGTATTTTTAGGACAAAAAATATGCAATCCAGGAATAGACTATAATGAAATAAAATGCTCCGTGAAAACTAGGAGTGTTTTACTTCTTGATTTACAGGTTTTGGTACAGGCCTGCAAATGCTAGACATCTGTACTATATTATTTTCCCAAGAAGTAAGTAAAATTGTTGATGAAGTTGAACTTCACATTCACTTTAAATTTCCCAAAGCAGTGAAACTCTGCCAGTTTCTGAATTTTAGCCAGATGTGATATGTGGCTTGCCCCCAGGATCTGATGGATTTCCCACTGGCTGGTTTAATACAACCAAGAATCTATTTCTGTGTTTGGAGAATCCAACATGTTCCAATCCAAAATTTCAACTGTACTGAACAATTTATTGCTTGTGATATCTTTATCCTTCTCCTCAATCAGACAGAAGAATGACTGGGACAGGAAGAATGCCATCTCTCCTTACTTAAGGTAAAAAAGGAAGGTGAAAATGTGGGAGTAGGTTACATCAGAACACACTTGGTACACTATCTCGTTCATAGCTAAAATATTCCCAAGCAGTTTATTATTGTGTCACATTTCAACAGCAAAACACCTCAGCCTTTCTGGTTAAAAGTACCTTGCAGTGCTGAAAGACAGACAAACCAAAATACTCAGTGCTCTTGAGGGCTTAAGGACATGAAGGAACCATGTGTCACAGCTTGAGAAAGAAAAAATGTGTTGTTTCCTTTAAAAATGTTGTCTGTGGTAAAGCTACTGACCTGATATTGGAGTTGTTCAAAACTTTCTGATAGTCTTATTGGTCATGGTAAGAGCTGGCCTGAAGCATTTATGTTTTATTTCTGTACCATAACATTTAAGGACAGTAATCAATGAAAAGGATTTTGTTGTCCTAGACATCATTCTTGCATGGAACCAGTGTGTAAAATGTTATTTTCCAGACTGTGTTTCCCTTTTGTTCCAAATTGCGATACACTGGGAAGTGATAACAAATCAACACAAACATACCACAGCCCTCACTAGCACATAACATTGCATTTTCAGGATGATCCACAACCCTAAAATGGAATAAATAGGAACAGAATATGTGGGTAAACGAATCCTTCATATCCACAGAAGTCCTACGTGCATTTTAAAAAGAAGACCCAAACCATAGATACCAGTTTGAACACTTTACTGTTAGCATTCTTTCTAGAGTCAAACCTATTGCAGCAGCATTAAAACGTTTTCATGCATTTCATGATGTTATAGCCCAAAGATAATATTATACTGGGACCCAGAAGGCAGTGGTTCTGTGAGTAGGTGTTACCCTTCTGAGGCCTTTTGTCAGAGGGAGAAATTGGCTAGAGTGATCCTGTGATAGATGATGTCATTTCAAACCGAGAGATGGCTTCTTGGGAAAGCACGCAGTTTTGGTTTGAGCTGTTAGAGAGGCACAAAAGGGCTGAAAAGGAAAGTGAAAGTAACGGAGCATTCATGACTACTGCCTGCTTAGTAAAGAGAGGCTTAGTCTGTCTTTGTCATGTCTGCTGAAGGGGAACTTCATGGTCCTTCCCTACATCATTCTTCCAGCTGGTGACAAAAATTTTTCCCAAAAAAGGAAAGACAGAGTTCAGGCAATATGCTGATGACAAAATAGAGCAAGTGAAGAGACAGATTCAGTTATAGCTCATCAAGAGTGTTGTCTGTTTTCTCCTTTTCTTCTTAATATAATTTTGAAAGTAGACCACAGATATGGTAGTTTGCGTGGTTTAACTCTGCATGAGAAATTGTAAGCTCTTTGATTCTGTTACATAAAACAAATCATATGTTAGAGAAAGTAGTAAGGAAAGGAGGGAAGGCACCATAGAAAGCAGGCCAGACTGGCTCAGCAGTGTACATTCCCTAAAAGACTTGCATCGGAAATGACAGAAAAGCATACATTAATCTGCAAACCTCTCTCACTATGAGGTCTAAAAAGCAACCTATTCTGTCTCAAAATAACATAATTCAAGGTCTAAAATAAATAGATTTGATAGATTATCAACCACAACTATTTATGTATACAAAAGTCTGGTCTGCCAAAATATCATGGAAATTGTATATGATGGAAAACATTTTATAGGTAGAGAAAATTAGTTTTGTGGTGCAGTGTTGCCATAATTACCCTTTATGGCAGTGGAAGTGCTGTTTAGGTTATAGGCAGTAAAGACTAAATACCCAACATTTTTAAGCTAAGAACAAGTTGTTCAAAGAGAAGTGCCTCAGTGGATACTCCCTATGCCAGTAACATTTGCTAAAATATTAAAATAGTCCCTGCCAGACAGAAAGATCATCTAATGGAAAGCCTGTTTGGACATAATACAAGAGCTGCAATTCATATCTTGAATAAGAATCAGAAATGAATTTTCATTCTGAAGCATTTTACAGATTAGGCTCTAGCTATTCAGCTAGAAAACACCAAATGTTCTCTTTCTTAACACAAATAACTTTGTATTATTTTACTTATACTGACTGTTACCTTAATAATCAATACTTTAAAAATAACTAAATTGTTAAAACTGTGGGAAAAATTTTGTTTAGGTAGTGATGGGTAAATGAGGAGCAGGACACTGAATATAAGTACCACACTGACCTTTACAAGTGCAAGATATTAGGGATGATGTTGCAGTGGATGACAGTTATCATAAAAATTTTTTTTCTTACGCTGAGATGATACTTCTCCCCACACAACATGTACCCATTGTGCCTTGTCTTCTCCTCTGTCCTCTTTGTAGCTGTCCTTTACATCCTAGAAGACTGTGATGAGGTTTCCCCAAAGTTTCTCCTCTCCAGGGTGACGCAATGTAGCTCCTTCAGACTTTCCTCAGAGAGCAGGTTCTCTGGCCCTTCGGTCATCGTCGTGGACTCCTTTGGACCTTTCCAGTCTGTCCACATCTGTGTTGAATTTTGGGGACCAGGACTGAATGCGGAACTCCCAGTGTGGCATGACAAGTAGAGTGAGAACATAAATTTGGCAATTTTAGAAATCTACATCATCATTCCAGAGGGCGGAACTGGGACACAAAATGCATAGAGTTCAGTATAGAGGTGGACAAATCCACAGCTCCTAGTTTCCTTCCTTTCTTTTCAAAGTCAGAGGGTCCAGGAACACACTTGGTTGAATGGTAATTAAAACACATTCTTTTTCATATATAGGACAACTCCTGCTCAGTGTAGTTTGAACTGCTCCCCAAAACAATTCTTCACAGTGCAGGGAAGCAAGGACATTGCACAGGTGCCTTCATGACAGCCACAAATAGATTACCTGTGTTGCCTAACACAGTTTACACTTACTTGATTTGCCTATAAATTTTAAAACTTTTAAATTTTTTTTGTACTTCACCAATAAGAAAAAAATTAATTATCCATTGCATCTTTTCCTGAAATGTAAATTTCTAATTTGGACTTTGGCATGTTAAGGCTTTTTTTATTATTTCTTGTTTTTACTAGCTTTAGATGCTGCCATTCACCAAACTTGGAAATTATCACAACAATCTAAACTTTCACATAGTAAAAATATTTATGCCCTGAGGCACAAAATATTTTGTCATTTGTTCAAAATCTCATTTAAATGATAAATATGATCAGCATTTAATCATTTCTTTAGAAAATAACATTAAGACATGCCAAATTTTCAATGAACTTATTCATACTGATTCTAATAAGCTGAACAACTTGTTTTGGCTGCAGCTATCTTTTTTCCATATGGAAGTGCTTCTACTAGCTTTCTTCCAGATTATGTGGTTGAGAGGAGGATGTGGAGAAAAGTCCTACATTGTTTTTTGTGGCACAAATTCATTTTGAGGACTGAAACATGCAATGTAAATTGCTCTCCGTAAGCCTGCACCCCGAGGGCATGTTTTGGCTCTATCACAACCGTACCTTAACAATCTGTGTCCAAATTCATGAAGTATTGTAACAGGTTTAAGGATGCAGACAGTTTACACTAAGCATGTGCCTGCAGAGACAGCATGCACCTTCTCATAGGTGCAGTGCACTATTGCCTCTTTTTCAGTGGCATGCACAGAGGCAATTTTAGCAGGTTTAGGATGGAAGCCAAAGGGGATACTGTAGCAAAGAGACCACACAGAGCAGTGCAAGGAAAAGAAAAATTACTATCAAAGAAAGAAAAAGTTTGTTTTCTAATTACCTAAATGATGGGGAAAAGATAGCTTTTACATCAAGTGAAAATAAAATTATTACCAAGAAAGAACCATAGTTAAGGTGCAATATTGCAAGCAGAATTTAAGTCCTTCTACGGCTTAGCTCTAGAAAAAGAATATTCCTTACTTCCCCATAGCTTCAAACACAAATTTCTGCAATCCATTTTGTACTAAACCAATGATATTATTGTACATTCAGCTGTCAGTCTGAATGAGGACCATGCTATCTCTGTTGTCACCTTCCATCCAGGATATTGGGCTTCCTTCACAGACTCAATGCACGATGGAGAAATTAGAAATTGGGAATTTCCACTAAGAAAAAATTATTGTTGAACAAAGACTTTTCTGTTGTATATGATGATGCTTGTATAGACATCAGAAGAAATTGAGATTTGAGTTGATCAGACAAAAGGTAAATAATTTGTTCCAATCGCCATCCTGGAATATAGCTTTACTGTGTCACTCCTTGTTCTCTTCTCTAGATTTTGAATTATCAAATGTCACCCTATAGGGAGCAGAATAAGCATCAGTAAATGAAAGAGGTCATCTGGAAAATGCCAATGCTAGATGTAAAAAATCATTGTGGAATAGAGATCTGTAAGGAATAGAACATCTTTCAGATGACCATGCTATATCTGCTATACACAATTTTATGACACATACATATCAAAAATAGTTGTGTAACTAGATAAGAGAAGAAAGCAATGAAGAAGTGAAAATAATTTCCTAAATGTCCCAAGGTGTCTCAACAGATACTGCCATTGTGTTAATAGTTATCTCAATGTATGAAATCATTTACATTACACTGTGTAATTGTTTTAACACAAGAAAAAAAATGAAGTCATTTTCAGGAACTGGAACAGACTTATTACAACTTTATATGTATTGAGCCACAAAACGGAATATGAAAGAAATAGAAAAAATTAATACCAGACACAAAACCCAGAAGGAATAAACTTGTACAGACAAGAAGAAAAAACAAAGGAAAAAAAAAGGACAAGCCACCCTTGCTACAAATTAATTCCTTTAAGTATTTTTCATGTGCATCACATCAAATTATACTTAACAGGATAGCATTCATTTGTGTATATGGAACAGAAATAGCTCTGTAACTAATGGTGGTAGAAGTAAAAAATCTTCAAAGACTAAGAACAATTTCTTAAGCATTTGAATGTTAGCAAAAGCTAACTGAGCTATTTTGAGTTACTTTCAGATCTGTAACACTGATCAGGAAACCTCTGAAGAACCATCTCTCTTGTGAGAATGTCATACTCTTTTCTTGGTCAGTATAAAACCCTGGGATGGTTTTTCAAATGTCTTAATTGCTGTCCTGAACTCATGAACCTGGAAAGGTCCACGGAAAAAGGTCTCCTATTTACTTCAGTCGTAGGGACTGAGATCTTGTAGCAAACCTTTTAGAAAAGTTCAATGTATTGTGAGAATGTTTTTAATGTATTTTGGCACTCTTTACAGCATTGGCCTTGTCTCTTCAGGTTTGAGTTATTTTCCAAAGATACAAGAGGCACAGAACTTTTCACTTGATGTAGGTCCCAGTCTCCTGAAAGCTGGCTGGTGTTTTAACAGTTTTCAAGCAGGGTAAGGATGACCCTGGAAACTACAGGCCTGTCAGTCTCACTTCAACAACTGGTAAAATTATGGGAGATATTGAAAAACACCTGAAGGACAATGCAGTTTCCTGTCACAGCCAGCACAGCTTCATGAGGGGAAAGTCCTTCTTGTCAAAGCTGATTTTCTTTTACAGTAATCCACATACGTAACCCATGTTGCTGATCTAGGACAGCCAATAGATGTAATCTTCCTGGATTTCAGTAAAGATGTTGATTCTGTCTCTCACAGTACCCTTCTGGAAAAAACGTCCAGCACACAGCCAGATAAACACATCATGTGATGGGTGAGCAACTGGTTCATGGGTCAGCCATAAAGGGTTGTAGTGGATGGGGTGACATCAGACTGGGGACCTGTCACTTGTGGGGTTCTGCAGGGCTCTATGCTAGACTGTGTGCTCTTCAACATCTTTATTTACAACTTGGACACAGAGCTGGAAAGGATGCTAAGTTTTCAGGTACTAAATTGGGAGGAGCTGTTGATTAACTCAATGGCAGCCCCTGTAGCAAGACTTAAACAAATTGGAGGGCTGGGCAATCACCAACCATATGAAATTTAACAGTCAAGATTCTGCTCCTGGAATGGGAAAACCCTGGATGTACATACAGACCGGGGAATGAAACTCTGGAAAGCAGTGCCATGGCAAGGGACCTGGGGGTCCTGGTCTGTGGCAAGCTGAACATGAGCCAGCAGTGCCCTGGCAGCCAGGAGGGCCAACCCTGTCCTGGGGCTCATCAGACACAGCATGGCCAGCCAGGCAAGGGAGGGGATTGTCCCACTCTCCTCTGCTCACCTTGAATCTTGTGTTCTTTCCCCTTTCTCTTCAAGGTCAGAAAAATAGCACAGAAACTTCTGTTGGTTTATAGTGTTAGTGCAAAAAAAGTACATCCACTAGAACCCACAAGCAAATGGATTATTTAGTAAAAATATAATTTTTCAAATACCATTATCAAATATACTAAGTTCCTGATGCTATTTCTCTATCAACATTTCTCTGTTTCCTTTTAAAACCGTTCATTCAGTAAAACATGGGATGAATTTCATGTAGGTAAATTTCAATTTCACTTGGCAAATACATAAGTATTATATGTCATTTTATGGCATAGGTCTTACTTTCTTCAAATCGGATGTCAGGCACAGCTTAGATTGTATGAGCTGAGCTGTCTTCAGCTATGATACAGAAGCAGATTTAGGAAGAAAATGCACAGCTGAACCAGTATGTATTTCCAATCCAGTAGGGCTGTGGCTGAATTCCAAGGAGGCAAATAACATCAAAGTATTTTACAAGTATAGTGAGGTGAATGATAATGATTTACAACGGTGTTTTTCCCATTAATGTCCAGGAGACAGCCCAGTCTCTACAAGCAGCAGGAATCAGCAAGGCCCAAGAAATGCCTTGGGTGGTGGTGCCTCCTGTTGGCTATTTTGGACTGGATTGTGCTGGTGACAGATACATCAGAGATGACCTCTTATGGGTCAACACCAGCAGGCAGCTAAGGACCACACAGCTGCTTGCTCGTTCTTCCCAGGAGTGGTGGGGAGAGACCTGGAAGGGCAAAAGTGAGAAAACTCATGGATTGAGATAAAGACAGTTCATAGGAACAGCAAAAGCCATGCAGACAAGCAAAGCAAAACAAGGAATTAATTCATTGCTTCCCATGTTCAACCATTCCTAGGAAAGCAGAGCTCTGGGAAATGTAACCACCACTTGAAAAAACAAACACCACGACTTCAAACATTCTTCCTTGTTTCTGCCAAATTCTATTGTGCATCATGGCATAAAGTGCAGAACATGCTTTTGGTTGCATGGGGTCAATGGTCCTGGCTTGTCCCCTCCCAAATTCTTGTGCACCCCCAGTCTACTCACTGGCAGGGAAGTACGAGAAACTCATAAGGCCTGGGTGCTGTGCAATTGGTGCTCAACAGTATCTAAACATCCCTATCTTATCAATACTTTTGGTCACAAATCCAAGGAACAGCAGTATATGATCTATTCCAAGTAAAATTGAAGGTAATTTACTGAGAATTAGTAAATTAACTTAACAAAACTTAGTAAATTAACATATTTAATTAAACTTAACTCTATCCCAGCCCAAACCAGCACATGTTCCCAGTTTTCAAAGGTAATGCACCCAGAGGAGTTTTCTTGTGGGTCCAAATAAAGGGGAGAAGATGACTTGCCAACTACAGTTTAAAGTAAAACAGATTTTTGAGAATTTTAAGTATTGCAAATTAATATATATATATTTCTGGGTTGGGTCTTGGGAAACAAAACAAAAACCCTCAAACGTAAAACCAACAGCAAAAGGAAACAATCATTTACACATTTAGTGAAAACATCTGTTTTGGTTTAGGAAGACAGGTATCTGCTAGGTAAAATTACAATCAGAGGCTCTTTGGCAAAGATTTGGGAAATAGGAATAGCAGTTCTTTACTAGTATGTAATACAAAGCAAACAAACACAAAAAAACTCCCCCTCCACCAAACAACTACAGTATTAATGACAAACGACAACAGTACCAAGAACCTTGAGGGCTTTGTTTCACAAAACCCAGGGCAGTTTGGTTTCGGTGTCCCTGCAGGATCCTCAGAGCACCAAGCTGGAACAGTGGAAAAGTCCCGGGCTGGTAGCTGGGATGGCAGGGTGTCCCGGCAGGCAGGGGCAGGATGTCCCGGCAGCGCAGGGGGTGCAGGGTCACGCTGCAGCAAGAGGAGCAGCGCCGAAGAAGCTCGAAGGCGAGGCAGAAAAGCGGCCCAGCTTCTGCTCGGCGTGCTTTGCGGCGGCTGAGATCCTCGAGGAGCGGCCGACACGCGTCTCCCGAACGCCGGAAGCAGAAAAGCACGCAGCTGCCTCAAGCTGTGTCTTTTACCTGCGTTATCTCTTCCTTCCACCTTTTGTCCATCTCTTTGTTTTAGCCAAGCACTCTCAAGTATCTAACACCCGGTCCCCTTGGCAACCCGTGGGGAAAAAATTCCCCAGAGAAAGAAGGAACAAACCCAACCCCCAACAACATCTTTACTCCCTCTTTCCCTGTCTCAACTTTACTACCATGCACAGCTTATCTCCAAGTATCTGTCTTCCCCATTTATAGTCTCAGCCTCACTTTTTTTGTCATAGGCACCTGTCTTCCACCCCTTGATCCCACCACAGGTTACACTTAGTCCCTTCAGCAAGACAGTGAGCAGTGTGTACAATTGTGACATAGTAGTTTCATTTTGCTGCTGCTTCCATCCCACTTTTTTCTCATTTTCCAGTGTGGGTCTTGCACAGTCTGCATTCCCTTCAGGGAATTCTGTGTTCTGGTGTGCTCACCCATGGGCCTCAGTCCCTTTGGGGATCTGTCTGTGCCAAAAAGCTTGAATGACGGACTCAGCCTTGGCTTGCAAGGGGCATGTTGTGGAGCTGTGTGGAGCCAGCTGTGTCCGGCACGATCCCTCCTACAGCAGCTAGCCCTGAAATCCTCTCTCCCTTCCAAAACCTTGCCATCTACACCCACTACAGTCATGCACCACAATGCTATGTGTTTTGCCCATTCCTGTTTGCTGGTTTCCCTCAGCCCAGATAGATAGGGGAAAGAGAAATGCTCTTCAACACTTCTGAACCCTACCAGGAACTGGACAGTCCAGAACCATGAGTATTCAGTTTCATAATTTCCAAATGTAATAGACACATAGGGAAATTTCACCTAGAAATCATAGTGTTCCTGTAGGGAAAATTCTAACCCATCTGACATACCACTGTATTTTCTCATATCTTTAACCTGTCATAACTGCAATAAAAAACAATTTTCTCTGAAGGTTTTGAGGCTTCCCTGCACCATTAGTCTAATGTTGTAAAACTCTGCTTAGTTTTATTATTGGCACTATCATAAACAATGTCACATCTCAGAGCTTTCCACATTCAAATCAGGGACTTTTAAGAATGTTCTTATATCATGAAGTAATGAAAAAAGTCTTCCAAACAACCCTAATTTTAACAAGCTGAATCACAATTATCAAAATCTCTGGACTTTGATGGAGATTATGCCATCAATAAAAGCCTATTTCTGTAACATCTCTGCTGATGATTCTTTGTTATTTGAATATATGTCTAAAATGCTACTGAGTTGGAATACCCTGTATGTATTTTTGTATTAAATCTTACTTTTTAGAGGAATATGCTTCTATTGTAATATAGGTAAATGCAAGTCAAAATCTTTAAGGACAGTGAATACCATTGCCATTCAAAAACACAATACAGTTTTTTGATTCAAAATATTATCAACATCCCACTCTGCATTTTCCTACGGAATCAGAGGATATATCATAATCTTCCAAACAAATTGTGATCAAAAAATTTTTGTGTTATTGCCAATGAAAGTTTCCTCTGAGAATAAAATTCATAGTCTGTAGACAGTCCTGTCTGACAAGGTCATAAATAGAAAAGTTCTACTTTATACAAATAAGGAAGTACTCCATTTCACTGTTGACTCTGATATTTAAAATACAGGGAAGGATAAGTACTCAAAAAATCTGTTTCTATACTAGTCACATTCTCAAACACGTAATTTATGCCACAATTTGATTTTATATGCAGACACAGTTTTAGTTTAATATAAGCACCCAGTTTGACAAGGCAGAAGAGGACACACCATTTTTCAGTAACCAGTGTTTACTGTTGAGAAAGCGATACAACTTGCTGTTATATGACAATATACAAGTACACAAATGTATCAGTTTGCAAATTATTAAAAATACAATTGATTAAATGGACAAAATACAATATTGTCTTCTAATACAGACTTCCCAGTCTCAGCGGGAAGGCAGAATTCAAGAATAGGCTTGTGGTCATTTTAGGTCTAGAAGTAAAAGGGCAGAATTCTGCTCTTTCCTCACAGTTCTTTTTAGATTGCATGGCAGTTGCAAAAGGCAGAATTTTCAAAACCAACTAGTGAGATTTCCCTGTTCAACTACAGCTTCCTGATATTATCAGGCTTCATATTACAGTGATGTCAGAAGTCCCTGAGAAGTATCTCAGCTACTGGAATACTCCATATCTATCACTGGAGAGTACATACTTCAGATCATTATCATGTGAATAGTATTCATTCCTTTTTTCCTGCTTGTCAGTGCCATTTTCCTAGTCTATAAACTCCTTGGAGAGGAGTTATTTCTTACTGTATATTTTGCACAGTTCTTGACACAGTGGGACCCTGACCTTGCCTGAAAGCCTAGGTTTTGGTTTTCTTCAATATGATTAATAACAATTAACAGTTGGAACAATAATAGAAACACTTTGATGCTCCATTTAAGACAGATAAGCATTTTCATTTGGATTTGTAATGTGGGGTTTGATCAGTTAAAAAGTAATCTACAAAAATCCATCTGGAGAGTAAAATAAATTGGTTGCACATTTCCCCTGTCAAATAAAACTGCTGTCATATGAAAAACAGTCCACATTTGTGTTAATTTCTGGTCTGGCATAAGGCACCAGTGGTTAGTCTTGATGATGGCATCTGAGAATTTTACACTATGAGATCACTAATTTAAGACATTTGTGAGCTCTGAACCATGGAAAGGTACTCAGAAATTAATGTCATTCTATGCAGTTGATATCCTGGATTCCTTTAAAATAACTATTCAAAATACATATTTTTATTCAATAATGAACAAAGTCATTGTAAGATGTATATTTTATCATCTGTTAAAATGGCGATAAAATCTGCATTAGTCTGAGGAAATATATACTACTAAGAACTTCCTATGAATCATGACATCTGCTCTGACTTCCTCTAAATATATCTTGTATGAAAAAGCTGAAACATTTTTAGATATAATAGCTCAAAATATGCAAATATTACAGTCTGTTCACCTATATATACACTGTGTTTAATAGACATAGAAGTTAATTTTGCCTCATAGGATTTTGTACCACTGACTTCACGGAGAAAAACTTTGTATTATCATGAAGATATATCGTTGTATAAGTTACCTTGATTAACTAATTAGCTCAGTAATAACTTTGACATCAACATTGAGGAGAAGGAAAAAAGTCAGAGGCATATTACTTTGAGACCCTCTATTACATTCTGTACTGTGCCAGTAAAGTGCAGTAATTTACAGACAGAAGTATCCCAATCTCCAATGTAATTTCTTTTAAAACGATAACTACAGGTAAAGAAGATAAGCCAGTCTTTACTTTCCAGGAAAATTTATTACAAATAACAAGGCTTCAAAAAATAATCAAATACCTTAAAGAAGTTTACAGATTTATTTGGCAAAGTATACATGCTAAATTTAATATTTTTCCCATGTAAGAAACAAGTTCAAAGTGTTGCTTGCAGTAGCCTGTAAAAGGACATGATTTTTAACGTGTTTTCTGTGAGTTACCTCTAATAAAATATTAACACTGCACCTCATTGCAGCATCTTGTCATCATCCATTACAATATTCATCTCAACATTTTAAATCCATGTTTTTCGAGCAATCTTCTACAGAGGGTTTTGCTGGGATATCTCATCAAAACCAAAAAAGAAAGGGCTAAATACATGTTATGGTTTCTCTGCATGACTCCAGCTCAAATAAAATGTCACTGTAGATTGTACAAATCACTATGAACAAATGCAGTCTGCAAGCCTGGTGTAAAACATCCCCAGATAAGACTCTAAGACTATCAAATGCAGCTTTGGGACACGCTTTTGTCCCCTTCATCTTTAAGCTCATAGCTCAATCCAATTATCCACAATTTAGACACTGCCAGTGATTTGTGTAAACTTGTGTTGCAGAGCAGGATTTTTTTTGTATGAATCAAGTGTAAAACTTCAGCTTACAAGCCAAAAACATCTTCAAAAGAAATCCGTGAAATGAAACAGTAAAAGCATGAGACAGGACTGTGATACAAAAAAATTTACAAGTTCTCCATTTTCTAATTATATATTAAATATCACCTTAATACCTTATTTTAAATTAAATATTCAAAGTACAATTTCCTTCTTTTGTTCATCAAAGAAAAAAAAAGAAAAAAATAATTGTATGTAAAATTTTTCTTCCAAATATGTCAGGACTGAGGGATATTTGGGGTAGAGCTACATAAAGTTTGGAATTCCAAGGAAAAAACCACTAGGGCTTAAAACAAGTCAGAAGTTAACTACTTGTTTATTACTTTTTGACATTAATTCCACATGCAGTAGAGCTAGAAACACAGAACCAGATCTTTGGTTCTATCCCATTAAAGCTTTCTAGAATATTGGTCTTGTCCTCTGGATATAAATATTTTCAGGTTTTCATTAAACATATAACAAGAAAATACTCTGGCAGCTGAGGACTGAACAACAAAGAACCTTTCTCTAGCTCTCTGTATATTCTAAATGTCCACACAAAGTGAGAAGGCCAAGTGAGTTTCTGTCTACTAGATTCTGTGTCAAGATTCCTCAAAATACACTGGCCTTAAATATCTCCAGACCTCCCTTAGAACAAGACTGTTTTGTTTAGCTGTTGGAATCTTTTTGGAATTAAATTCAAGTTTTGACTTGCCACATGATTTTAGTTACAGGGTACCCTAAGCATTTTGAAGTCACATTTATTCTAATAACTTTTTTGATAGAAAAATAATCCTAAGAAATGTCAGTGGATTTTGTACCAGCAATTATTCTACTTTTCAGTGTAATGTGTCTGAGCGGAGGTTGGAACTTCAATTTGAGACAGAAATTATGTATAAGATTTTATTAATAATAATTTAATAGTTTAATAGTAATTTAATCTTGCATAAGATTTAAATACATAGGCAGAAAAAGGAGATTTTTTTTACTAAAAAAACAGATTTCAACTAAAGTACTAAGTTATTTGATAAGATAACACTTGAGGGGATAAGTGATTTTTTTAAGATGACCTATGCAAAAGAAATAAATTTGGTAGACTTCAACAGTAATATCATAGCATTCTATTACTTCTTCATGGAAAAAATGCAACTCTGCCTGGAAAAGGGATCCAACAAAGATTACCATGACACACTAACTTCTGACTGATGTCAGAGTATACCAAAGCTGTTAAAAACCTTGTATATTAGAGTATACACATATGCAGTATATCATACAGCCTTAACCTAGTGCTGGACACCACAAGAAGGACACCTTATGGAAAAATACTTAAATCACAATTCACAGTGGAAAAAAATCCCAGGACATGTCACGTGACTCCTGAATGTCTTCTTTTTCACTGATCTGTTTATATGGGGTAGTAGGTCTGTTTCTATTCAAATCAGTTTGAGAATTTAACTTTTAGCAAAGCATGACAAAACCACAGTGATTTAGAGAAAAAATTAGGAGTAATACTTATTTTAGTAAAAGTAATTACGTTTAGTGTGATATCTATTAAAATGATAGGCTATAGTCATCCATTAAATTACATATCCCATTCCAGAATTAAAGAACTCATACTCCTAAATCCTAAAAACCTAACAAGCAAACATAGTACATGCACAGCCTTCCGACCCAAGATAAAATGTAGTACCTAAACACAACAGAAATATCTTGCTCCCAGCTGAGTGCCTCCCATCAACTTGTTATACTTTTACCATCTCTTAGTTACCGCTGCGAAAAGATTTCATGACTTTTTAAGTCATGGTCATGCATGTTTGCCAGCTTTCAGATATGTAGTACAAATGGTAATTATAACCATTGCAAATGATACATCTTCCCAGTGCTTCAGATCCAGTGAGTTAACCTTAAATGCAAGGCAGATTTAAAGATGAACAATTTACTTAGATAAAGGAAAACAGAAAATATAATTAATCATTTGCCTATCCTTCAACCCTAGTTTACAAAACCATGGTGCAACTTTATTGAGCTCAAAATTGAAGGGTGACAAGGTTAATGCATAGCTTTAGACCTCATGGTTTCATTAGCAAACACATTACAGTCTGCAAAGCTGAACTGACAGTAATGCTAGGCCCAAACAAAGTAAATAATTATTGGCTTGGCTTGAGGAAGCACTTGCAGAGTTTGTTTACATTTCGGTTTTGGAAAATTCATGTTGGCAACAAGTCAAATACAGTTTGACTAGTAACTGTGACAATTGCTCACAGATGCAGCTGGAAGAACAACAAAAGACTGAATTTCTGTTTTTTTTCTCCCCTGCATTTTTCCCCTTTTGTTGTCTTTTCTTGTGCTGTTCCTTCTTTCTCTTTTTTCTCTCCCCGTTTTTTTTTTTTTTTTTTTTTTTTTTTTGTTCCGTTTTATTCCTTACCATTTTGGATCAATAACAAACTTGTAGCCACAAAGATAAGTGGGTTTTCATGGCAGATGGGCCTTGGAATGTATAAAAATCTCATGTTGCATTTTGTCTTTTGGCCACATATTGGAAAAGACACAGCTGTGCTCAAGCTGTACTCATAAAAGCCTTGCTCCCTGACAAAATGTATAAGTGCCTTCAATTCTTGTGGGTCTGCACTGGATTTTCAGGAGAAATTCATCACTTCAGTGCTGGTGCACTGTTAACAAACTTCATCAGATACTAGGGGTGTGGAATTGTGCCTCACCTCAATTCCTTTTATGCAATTCATTGTTTGGTTATAGAGAAGAACATATTGTTGAAATTCAGCTAATAAGGCAACCTATGAAAATTATAATAATTCCATATCCTGCAGCTAATGTAGAAAAATTGTGAAACTGAAGTTCTCTTTCCAGTATTTTATACAGAATGCAACTATCCTAAATAATTAATATTTTCAGCATCTTTATATTCAGTAGGCTGACAGGATAAAGAATGAGTAAGAATCAGGCATTAAAAAAAAAGTTCATATAGAATCAGACAATTATGTAAGATATAGTAAACCAATGATACACAGGAGAGGATAATTCATTTAAACTCAAGAAAATTTTGTGGCAGAGAACAGCAGTAATTGCTGAAGCTTACTTTCAGTCAGAGTGAGCTAAAAGAGTTTGATCAATTCTTGTCAGATCAGCTCATTTAAGTGTATTTCATGTAGGAAAACTGAGATCCCTAGTCTGATCAACAGTAACGTATTTTATCTTACCCAGCTTAGTGAACTACCAAACTCAAGTCTCATTATTCCACCCTTCCGAAAGCTAGTAAAACAACCAAACTATTTTGAAAATAGTAATCCAAACTAGAAACTGAAACTTTAGTGATCACTTGTGTATTTTGCAGTTGTTTGCAATGCACTGTTTATATTATGCTAATGTCACTACATTTTTATTAGTTTAAAGAGAATTAGAATACAAATGGTGATAAATTGCATTTTTGCATTTCACAGAGCAACTATAAAATAACATAATAGTTTTAAATGCTCATTGCATTCGTCTTAGGAAAACAGAATGAGCAAGAACCCTCCTCCCTGAAGAATTATCAGGCCAGGATATACTAGACATAAATACTCCTCCAATATCTTGGGTAGATGACAAGATTTTATCAGCTTGCTGACATTCAATGATTAAGGATCAAAAAGGGCTATATGTGCTGTCTTTCCAAGCTATAGATGCATTGACATAGCAATATTGCATAAGAGATTGTTCTGTGCTGAAGATGCAGAGCTATTTTTGCTTAACTGATGAGCAGAGACAAAATATCTGTTGAAAACCACAAAAGATAAGTATTCTGAATTGAAAGAAATGAATTTATGCAGAAAAATTGACCACTGTTAATTGATATCACTGTCAAAAAGTTTTCTGGCAAAATGTTGGAAACAAGATAAAAAAGGTTTAGAGAGATTAAATTCTCAATAGATGCAGAAAAAAGAACATTTGTAAATACTAATGTAACGGCAAAAATCCATAACAAGAAAAAACAGTGTGAAAATGGCATGGTAGAAAGTACTTCCAATGGGTGTATAAACAGAGAGAAATATTGATTAAGGTGCATTCTAATCAATACACAAATACTTCAATGCTTTAAATGCAGTGGCTTTGATGACCTGAGGAGAACATTGTTCCACTGAGTGCGAAAGTTAGATACCTATGCTCTAACAACTGTGGAGGTGTGATACTGTCTAATTCTTACAGGGAATCAGATTCTTACACAAAATGCAAAAATTCTAAGCATCAAGGAGGTAGGCAACACTGCAGAAATGTGTTGTTTGATTTTAGCATAAACACTTGAGAAAACCTTAAAATGACACTGCAGCTACAGGGCATTTATCACCTTGACCTAAGGAAGCGTCCTCTAAATTAATCTCTCCTAATATTAGTGAACAGTAGAGAATATTGGATAACCACGTAGAAGTCTGAATTTCTTTGCACCATCATTTTTTACACCATAATTATACTCAGTGTATTTTATAAAAAATACTTTGTTTTCCTTACCTTTTGTCCAAAACCTATCATTATTGTCTGGATGTCAAAAGGTTTGCCTTACTATGAGCATTGTATTGAGGAACAAAAGCTCCTCCAGCATTCTGCTGATGCTCACCAGAAGATTTCTGCATAGAGTGACTGGCTTAGTGAATGACACCTGCATCAGCTTTACTTTTCCTCTTCCTTGGCATTGGAAATGAGTTTGAAATAGCACCTTCGAAATCTGCACATTTCTTCAAAAATAAGCTGAATTTTTTCTGCCATGAGCTAAATTACCTTTGATGGTCTGCAGCTGGCTCTCTGGGTTTGATGGCAATCTCAGGAATTTGGCAGAAAGGTGATGCCAGTTTTCACAACCAGTGTCAAGGTTCAGGAATTTGCAGCTACCCTATTCTCTACAGGCCAAAACCTGTTTGACCTCAGTCTCTACCATCTGCTGCTGCTATCTCATAACCAAACCAGAGGAGTCATTTCCCAAACTAAGTAGTCATCATCTACAACAATATGGGTTTGGGTTGGTACACCCCAAAAGCATTTAAATCTTCCCACAGATCTAAGACATACTGTACCATTTATAAAAAAGGTTTTGTAGCTTATTCTTCTACACTTTATTTTCAGGAAGATGAAAATTGAAATGTCTTTCTATAAACAAAAGCTTTTAGAGCTTTATCTGCTCTCTGTATAATCTGAATAGAGTTTAAAATGGTCATCAACGTCACTACTGTATCACTTTGTGCTGTGCAGACTTCCTTGGTTGAATTCAATGCTAACTACGGCTGCTCAACATGCCTTACTATCAGGCACATGAAATATATCTTCTGAACAAGCTATGCATACAAATACATGTACCTGATAGAAATAAAAGATTGCCTCAATAATGTGCAATGTGTTACACTAATCCCTTCATGTGATACATCTCAGCAAACATTAATAAAAACCCTTGGTTATGCATCACAACATACTTTTTCATTTTTAGAACAGTTGTTAACTTTTTCTCCCAAATTGAAAAATATTCACAAGAAATATATTTGAGTAAATCTGAGCAGTTTATGTGTTCATCAGCAATTGATATTTGCAACCACATGGGAAACAGTTTTTCAGGACTGGCATCTGATTTCATAGACTTACCTGGAGATGTCAGATAAAAACAGTGTATTAGAAGATCAAAATTCAAGTTGCAAGCTCAAACAGGCAAAAGGTAATTAAGAATGACTAAAAGCAATTGCTCTGTCTTTGCTAATATAATGCATCAGTCCCGTGTAACAAAATACTAACTAAAACATTGTCATGGCACTGATAGACGGATTTCACATTTACTCTAGGATTACAGTCACAAGGTCTAGGCTTGAACATCCCCTGCATAATCTGGAATTCCCATTAGAAGTTTTAACATACCAGGAGACTTCCCTAACTAGAATAAAGAAAATAATTTAGGATGGTAAGAGACTGTTAATTGTTTTAATACATCAGGATGGTCCTAAAGCTATTCTACCTAACACTCTGGGGCTGACTATATACAAAGTATTAACACTTGGAGTTAAGCCCACTGATCTAAGGGAAGTGCAGTGAAAAGAAATGCTTTGCTCAGGGGAAAAAAGAATGACATTTGATCCTACTTCTCTGTTTTGAGGGCCTCACAAGGAGCATTTCCAAAAGAGAGCAAGTAGCAAGGGTACTTTGTGTGCCTTGGTGAAATCCTAGTAGAGTTTTTCTGACATTAGTTCATTTTAATAGGAAGGGATATGAAAATAATCTTCAAATATACAAAATATCCATGTATGTAGTACTGCTTGGAGACAGAATAAAAAGTGCTGTTGTCTGTTTGTGTCTTGTAGATTGGTTGGCTGCTTTAAAGATATTTTTTAATGGGCTTAAGAAAATAGGTCTGACCTTAATTAAATTTAGCACTGACTGCTTTTTAAGAAACAGAACACATGAATTAAAATTAAGATTTGAGAATTCTTTACAGTTGTAGCTAACTACCACACCCAAAAAGCCTAGAAAGTCAAGCAAATAATTAGGATTTAGACTGCTGAATTTTAAAGCACTGAAATTTAAGTCTGCAGCCTATGACACTGCCAGTCAAATTTAAATGATGTAAAAAATCAATGCAAAATTAAAATACTAATTTCTCTTTCAAATACATTTTCAAAGTCCAAAATGTAAGAACAGTTTTGTTTTTTCTTACCGGGGAAAAACACCAAATGGAATGAGTTCAAACAGCTATTTTATACCAAAATAGAGATGAAAAATATCCTGACACATAAAAAACTAAACCAATTCACTGCTATCAAGACAGATTTTTGCTGTAACTCTTGCATGTCCTCAGTAAGTCAATAATCTTAGTTTAATATTATCACCACTCTCCCTTCTTTGGCCTTTTGTTTTCCTGTTGTTTCTGCATTTTCCTATGGAGGATTAGACCAAAATATCTTTGAGACAGGGACCTCACTCTACTTCTGAATACAGTAAGCTGCCTTGGCCAAATGGGGGGAAGTGTGAAATAATAAACAAGCCAGCGAACCAGCCCTCGCACTTCATCATCTCACAGTGGCTTACAATATTTGAATGCATTGTTCCATCTCATAAAATCTGGTCATAATACAGGACTTTGGGGAATCAGGAAATAATGAAATTTCTGTCACTGTTGGCTATCTTTACATTATACAGGGGCTGAGTCTGATGTGGCTAATGGACACGGATACCATGACTGCTGTGTTTCCTCAAATAAAAGCAGAAAAGGCAGGTCACAGCCGATATTTCTCCAGACCTCTGTGATCTTACATCTAACCCTTCAGCAGACTAAAGGCCTACCTAGCCAGTCAACCAGACTTTTACATTCTCTTGTTTTTCTTGTAAGAATAGAAAAAAGCAAACTAAGCAGAAATTCTGATTTCTAGGACATTTCAATTAATAGCTAAGAGGCAGCAAGGAATAATATTGGGTATGGGTTCGGAGCACCTGTAGCACGGTCCCATGCTACTGGTGATTGAATTGGTACAAACCCATGGAGAAATCATAAATTACAAATTGGTGGACAGATTTTATTAATTCAGTTGCTAACTAGGGGATTTTTTATGTATCCCTGGGCAGAGAGTTAGGGCATCCCTGGGTTGATGCCCTACCCCTGGAACTGTTCAAAGTCAGGTTAAGGAAGGTTCTGAGCAAGTTGACCTTGTTGAAGATGTCTCTGCTTGCCGGTGCTTAAAAGTCCCTTCCAAACCAAACTATTATACAATTTTATGATTCTACAAAAATGAAGCTAAGAAGAGTACCTGTAGCAGAATATACAGTCTTATAGAAAATATACACCCTGGAAGGGCCGTGGGTGGAATAATAATAATCCATGATTAGTGTTTTTAGAAAAGATGCGATGCTTATCTAAGCTTTAAAAACCATAGGCTTTCCTTCACATAACTAAATGTTGCTCAAGAACACTGGCAAATCTATAGCAGGGATTACACTATTTCAACTGGGAAAAAAAGGTAGAAAATAATAAAATTTCTACTCAACTAGTCTTTCTCCCTCTCTCTAAAGCTATGCCTCAATAATTTTTCATTTCTTCTGTAGTAAGCTCCTCCTTCTTTCTTAAAGTAGTAATAAATCACAATATTTATTGTTTTATTTTCCTCACATAGAGGAGTTTCTGAGCATACTTTTAGGTGCCATTTTCTAAAAAAATATATCTTCATAATCTTATACTTTTCTAACCATGTCAGAGGCATCAGTGGAGTTACTGGTTTCTAAAGAGGCCAGTTTGGGTTCCACTAGAAAAGAAGGAAAACTTTATTTCAGTGATATCATGTTTCTTTTTCTTTTTGTGGTTGGTCTGGGTGCTTAGAGACACAACAGAACCCTACACTGTCTCTTTACCCTCACTCTGTGCATCCTGAAAGGCCAAAACACAAATATATAAATGACACACTCTTTGTCTTCCTAATGAGCAAATTTATCTAATAAAAGTACATGCACATACAAAATAAAAGAAGGAAGAGCACCTAATGCATAAATAAACAACAGGTTTTGCTTTTATAATCTTTATAATATTAAATATATGTATAAAAATTAAGTTTAAATATACAAATTAAATATAATTTATGTAATTATGCATGGAGAAATAAAAATACCAATATAGAAAATCTAGCAAAACATGAATAAAACCATGTCATCAAAATCTTCCCATTCGATTGCCCCCACCCCCCACCGGAATTTTTTAAATACAGCAAAACTAATTTATGACCAAAAGTTTTCCATAGTATTTAATGCTGTTTGAATTGGAAACCATATCTTAGTTTGCATTTCAGTGTTTCTGGCCCATATTTTCGTTTTCATACGACAACGTATCCATTTTTCCATAGTATTGATAGCTTCAACTTGCTTACACAGATTACAGTGTTTTGCATATTTCACCTATATGACTAAGTCTGATTTTCACAATCTTCTAATTTATATTTTAAATTCTTGGAAGCACACAATTCAAATATCTATATGTAATTCTACATTTCATATGGATTCTGTGTACCTCTGGATTCCATCTGTGGACATACCGAGACTAACCATTTATTATAAAAACTTCCACCTAGAAGCCCCATATTAGAAGCCCTAAATCATACATTAAAAACAAGACTGTACTTGCTTGCTATCTATTCCTTTATATAAAGACAAGAGTTTTAATGTCTTCTTACAGGCATTCACCTAGATAATCACATTTTGCCAAAATCAGTAGATTTTTCTCAGTTCCATAAAGTAAGGAATTGCAAATAACCTGAGTGCAAATTTTGAGCACACTGCTATCAACTATTTTGAGCACACTGCTATCAACTAGATGAGAAGCCAAAATTTCAGCCTTCACAAATCTCTCATCCATTGTGACAGGTCAAATCTAGGACAAATCTACTTTTCCCAATAAAGGTACCCAAAGCCATGTCACAACTTGATACAGCCCCAGTCATGTCTGGATTTAGGATTAGGCATAGCTAGCAAAATAATGCTGTGTAACAATAGCACACCTGAGTTATGTTGGTGCTGAGCTGTGGTCTCTTCCTAAGGAAGAAAATTAGTTGTGGACTCTTGTTTCTTAATACGTGGAGCTATGAACTTTCAGCCACATAGAGTTTAAGCACAGCTTTGCTCTGCAGGTACAAAGCCGCCTTTGACAGAACACTGCTATTATTCACGTCTCTCTTAAGATACAACGTGAACAATTTAGCAAGCTTCTAATCTGTTTACTGGACTCCACATGCAGAGGTTTTATTTAACATTTATCTTTAAGCTGACCTGCCTTATTGACACATCATATTACAGGAAGTGAAAAGATTGTATTTCCCTGCTTTTTCCAGTGAAAATAGAAATTTATGTTCAAAGATTCTACATTTCTCTGCTTGCTAGATGTAAATATGTCAGAGATACATTAAAATGGCATTCAATATGGACTACTATTTTAAAAACAAACTTGTCATTCTTCTGCTGCTGAATTGCTCATAAATTTAAGTATGAATAAAGATATCAGATTACATTAAATGCATTTTGGTATCTGTAACTTTCTGCAATGAATTAGAACTGGCTGATCATGTCTCAAGTGCATTTCATTTTCCGTTGATTCATGTACTGCAATATAACCTTCAAAATTCCCTTATGCCAACAAACTCATTCAGATATGCTGAGCGCAGGAGCAGATTAAAGTGGCTATAAGATTGAAAACTGCATCAACACATCAGAGAATGCAGTAGAGGTATAATGAAAGTGTAAACAAAACCTGTAAATATAGAAATTACCTTCCATGTAATCCACTACTGAATTCAGTGGAGAGTTTTGGTGTAAGAAGAGGACATATTAAACCGGAACAAATTGGTACCATCGCTATATTGAGCCTGTTTCATTCTGCTCCATTTAAGAATTTTTACTTCAAGACTCAGAACTGAAAAATATTTACTCTCCTGTTCTCTGAAAATAAACTTTATCCCAAAGTAAAATTTAAAGCTAAGGTGTCTTCAAGGTAGAACTAAGAGAGCATTGCATCTTTGTCACCTGATTGTTTTTGAAATTACTTTCAAAAATAACCTTTCTTACTTTCCATGTATATGAGCTTTTCACTGCTGAGTTGTGAAATCCAATCCATGTTTTAAAAGCTTTTTAAGCAAAAGTGCATTATTACAGACTTAGTAGCTTCTATTTTTTCAGTGGTAGCTATTGTTACAGATGAATGCTTTCAGCAGAAGTTAAAAGAGAAAATGAGTCATTAATGACACCAAATCAGAGCCTTGTGTGCTTAGTGAAGCCTGACATAATATCAGGTTTCAGTTAGCATGGAGAGCTTACACAGTATCTTAGTTTTCCACAATGAAAATATGCACAAAAATGTTTTCTTGCATAACTTTTGCCTCCAAGATTCTATCAGCAGAAATTACCACTATTTTATTTAAAATAAATATAAATTACTAGGACACTAAACACTTAAATGACATGAATGGGGGGTGGTTGGAGAAGAGAAGGAAAAAAGAAATAAAAAGACACATCTGGCAGCAAGGAAAACAAAACAGTTTTTGTAATTCAGTATCTCTGTTTATGGACCTTTTGTTGTCATCCTCCTCATTTCTCGTGAACTTCTCCTCCCCAAAGATTGCACTCGTCTAGCACACCCAGACAGCAGCACTTACACACCAAGTAAAGGATATGTTTAAAAAACTGGTTTTTCTTCATCTGTACATTCGTTGTAAACTGTGAAAGAATACCTTTGCCTTGTAGCTGTGTGGATCCTTTGATTTTGAACTAGATTGGTTTTGCATGCATGGAGATGATTTGCAAGTGGGAGATTGGGTATTCAGAGCAATGCATCTGCACCAACTGCTGGGTCAGGGCAACTTGAATTCCCATGCATTTGACCAGCTTCTTTCTGAATTGGTATAGTAATGTGTTGAATCAAATCCACCATGAAAGGCACAGGATCAAAGGAGGAAATACTTGTACGACTCACCCAAGTGCCTGCCCTTTCTACAGCTTACCTCTTGCACCAAGTAGATTAGTGCTGATAAATAGCTGGAGTGCAGTTTCAGTCCTAGTAACATGCTATGAAAACATCTTGCATTCAGTGGCTAATCCAGACTTCTCCATTCTCTGCCAGACCACAAACCTTTCATCATAAACTTCTCCATTCATCTTACACTGGCATGAAGAGGCGACCCATATTGGATACATCTACTGATGTTTTATTAGTAACACATGGTTTGGATGCTGGAATTATATGAGTACATACTGTGATCCAGCTGCAGGTGTTTACTAAATAGGAAATAAGTAGAAATATCATGGAGGCACTCTAGGAATGAAGCAATTCAATATTAATTTAATTTACTCAGTGTTTATGTTAGCTGATTTAAATCTAAATCTGCTGCACTTCTGAGTTTATTCCTATTCCCAAGACACACATTTCCCTAGACATGGTCACCTCAGTCCCCTGAGGACTCCTTCTGAACCATCACTGTAATAAGGAAATGCCAGCTCCACACGGAAGGGGTGCTGACATGAGGGGTCCTGGGAGCCCCAGGGGAGGCCAGACAGCAACAGTCATGGCTGTGCATGTCCTCAGAGGCACGGCAGATGTTGTGCAAAAGTTTAGATGATTCTATATTTAGATTTATGTAAGCAATATCCGTTTCCCGATTTTTTTTTCTTATAAATGGTCTCTATATGCTACACAGTAAGATAAAATTGGACGAGGTGGTGTGGGGGGGGGAGAGGGCAGTGAAAATAAGTGTTTTAATATCATTACAGCTTATTGAGTTATGGTTGTTTCTGTTTCAAAACCCCAAATAGTAGAAAGGGGTTTTCAAGTGAATTGTCAGGTAATTAGAACAGAGAAGTATTAATTTCCTCTTATCACTCACAGTTGTAATAGTTTTATCCTTTCTCCATGTAACTTTTGTCTTTTAAACACAGCTGTTATCCTGAAGGAAGAATAAAACAGAGCCCTTGTAAATTTAATAACAAAAGGCCATGAATAAAATATCACATCTCTTCTGGAATGGATACTCTAATTTAAGACAGACCGCTATAAGCTCTTTAATAGCTGGTATATTAGATAGCCACATAGGATATAGGGAAGCATCAAATACCATGTTCAGACTCAGAGCCATGTTCAGATACAGCACAGGAAAATCCAGATAAGAAATCAAAGCATGAAAGACAGCATTACCTTTTATTTAATACTGTTGAACTTGAAAATCAGGTTATTTGCAACAACTAAGGGGTTTTGGCCCTAAATTGTTAGCTAAGGGAAAACATTTCTTTAATATTCTCATAATAAAGGGTTTATTTTTTCATTCACTAACAACATAGTTAAATACGCTGTTAATTTCTGTCACACTGCAAATTTAAGGAACATACGTTAAGAAAAACAGGCAATTTAAAGTTAGACTTACTCTTATTCGAAGGTGCATCCTGTAAGCTGTCAAGACTTCTAAAAATGTGACAAAACATACATCAGTGAAGGGAGATAAGTCAGAAGTTTAACAAAAACAATTTTCCTAGGGTTAAGTGCTTAAACTGCTGTTATTAATAATAACTTCTGATTATTTTATGAACACATAATAAACATCCAAACTATGATTCCTGAGATTGTGGTGGAACTGCACACAGTATTCAAAACATGGATATACCAATTACTCTGTGGTAATGATATTTGGGGTTTATTTCTACTAAGATAATTTACAACAGTCTGTTTACCTTTTTTACACCATGAATTGAGCTGACATGAGCTGAGAAACATACCAAGAACTCAAGAACATCTAGAGGTGCAACAAGTATTTTATATTCTATCACTTTTATCCATAATTAGATTATGTATTTTTATGTGAACTGTTTTTCACACAATTATTTTGAAATTCTTCAGCAGTTCTTTGAAGATGTATCAAGAACTTTCTGGCTTGCTTAATTAGATATCCATTTCTCTCTTTTAGCATACTTTTTCTCAGTTTTATTCAAAAAAATTAAACACAGGAAACTTGGAAAACCTCTTTTCATTTTGAACTGCTAATGAATTCCTAGTCTCTGCTTCCTAAATTTAGTATGTCGTCAATCTGGAAGATGACCTTCCTTCTTTTGACAACTTATTTTCTGCAGAAATTTGCAGTGAGAGATTTTATCTAAAGGTGTTTTTTAAAGAAAAAGCCACCAAAACTTTACCAGTCCTATTATTCTTAACTGCTTTCTTGTTTCTTCAAATATTTAATGACAGTCTAAGGTGTGACACCTCTTTACAAAAGCAATATTGGCCTTTTACTGGCACATATTAAATAATGTATTTTAATCCTTTTCTAATTATACCCTCCGTATTTTACCTATGACCAAATATTTGTTAGTCAACATTTCACCACATTGTCTTGTAATGCTGTTTAATATAATTTGCCATCTTCTATTCCTCTCGTAAGTACATTGTATCTGTGAGACTAGAAACAAAATCACAATCCATCACCGGGCAACTTTAACCTAACAACTTTAACCCACCTAATGACTTTGGGATTCAAAAGAAATATTCAGTTCGCATTGTTCTCTAGGCAGAAAAATATTTATCTATCCAGAAAGGTAGTTACGCATTGCTCTTTTTAGGATATTACCTATATATATTTTCAGAAATGCAGAATGTTATCTTCCAAAACTCTTTTGTAAATCTCAGTACACGCGCAGTTCAAGACTGAACAAAGAATGTTTAATATCAATGTAAAGACACTCTGTTTTAGGTGGGCTTCTCTTGTCTATATTTTCAGGTGACAGATTAAAAACTATTGCCAAAGTATCTGTATTTTTGGTTGATGAACATCGTGTAACCTTTTATTCATAAAAAAAAGTGGGCCAACTTCCAATTAGTGTAATATTTCGTACACCGATTGAGAGCTATAACGTATTACACCATATTGTTCACACGGGCTAATTTCATGTGTCTAAAGTGTAGCAAATATACACAGCGGATTGGTGCACACTAGTAGCTTCATGTTAGACAAAAAATCTCAGGTAAAATGCAAAAGCCGAGAGTTTTTAGTTTCTAAAAACCAAATATATGTCAAACAAACCCTTTCTTCTCTGACCAGTAACTCTTGACTTTGTTCTTCTATATGATTCTCACTTCATTTTATGGTCTTAATTTCATTATTTCTAATAAATCAAAGAAGATACTGACTCATCATGGAAAATTGTATAAAAGTAGGGCAAAGATAGAGATAAATCCAGGAGATGTGGATGGAAGAAAGAAAATCGCTTTATTTGCAGAAAGTTTTCTGTGGAGTAAGCCTGGAAATGAGAATGTGTTGTGAAATGTGGAGGGCATTAAATCATGTCTAAGCCAACGTTAAAGCACCCCGTACACTGAAATGTTTTAAGTGAATCACAAAAATTACAGATGAAATTACAGTGCTAAAAAATACAGGCAAAATTAATGTGTGATGACCAAATATATGGTAACTGCACTAGAGTGGGAATGGTACTACTTCAAATTCTTTTGTCTTTAATTATTTCCCAAGTTTTACAATTGAGTTGTATAGCTTGAAAAAATGCTGACATCCTGCAAATGTCTACTGCAGTCTGTAGGTTGAATCCAAGGGAAATATGTATTGTGCCAGAGGTCGTTTAATAAAATTTGATTAAATCAATATTTGGGGGTAAAAATGCTCTAAAATCTTCCTGTCTGGGATAGATAGATAGGTAGATAGGTAGATAGATAGATAGATAGATAGATAGATAGATAGATAGATAGATAGACAGATAATTGGAACAGACTGAATAATTGGTAAGCTTTGCTTACCTTTTGATAATCCCTTTTGTATTGAAATTGGAAAAGTGTTCCTCCCTTTTCTTTCTTCTCTTTTTCTAGTCAATAGCAACTTGTTTGCAAAGGCAAAAAACAGTGACTTTCATGAGTCATGTAGAGTAAAATGTTCAGAATTTAGTGTCATCAAATTACTTTTTCTTTTATGCACATCACCCTAAACTATTCTGTTTTCTCTTGGGTACAAAATCAAGTCCTGTATAAATTTACAAGCTGTGAGGAGAAAATTTCACTGTACTTAGCAGTATTCTACTCAAAGCTTTCACTACAATAAGACATTTTATGTTAAACTCAGTAAAATTTTGTTTAAGTCGCATGTGCAGTCAGTTGGTTATATACTATTAAATTCATAATGGTTATACGTAAATGGCATTTTCTTCATATGTAACCATTTTGTTTCTCCATACAAGTGCTTTTTTTCTTGACAAAAAATTTCTTTATAAACAGAAAGAATTTCACTTGTGCTAAATGTTGTGACCAGAATACTTACATATGGGGAAAACAAAATCTCTAGGGCTTCTTGCCACACAGTTTGAAATTCAGAAATAAGACTATAATATGAACATCAATGAAATTATACAGACTAAATCAAGTTTTTAAGAAATAAAGTAAAAGATAATCCTTCACAGGAAGAAATCCATGTCATGTGAAAGAATATTTTATTTTCTTGCAGTGGTTTTTGCCCATTGATGGCATATATATTACTAAGAACAGGAACATCAGTATGACTGTGATTTTTGTGTGTGTGCATGTGTGAAAATAGGCATGAAGAATATTTAATTTAAAAATAATAATTTCTTAAGAAATGATGTAAATTAATGCTTCCCTTTTATCCACCAATACTAGGCTTTCTTTTTCTGTTGCATTTTTTATATTTACATTTTTCACATTCCAAAGTATTTCATTTGTACTCTCAGACACAAACACTAAAACTAATTAGTTTTGCATATTTCATGTAATGTTGAAGCAAACAGTAGCAACAAGAGCAATATTGTGGTATGAGGAAAAAAAAAGTTTACTTCTCAGTTTGGAATACCTTTTAGCTGGCAGTGAGGGCAGTTAGGACAGCTGTTGCACCTAAAACATCTACCTCTGTTGAAAGTGTCTGCGTATCCTCTGTTCTGTTCATTGGTCAAACACCCAGATTTGCAGTGTCTGCCAACTCTTAGGAGATGCTTGCAGTGCACCTGATTGGGCTGCCAGTCTTAATCTGGAGAAATCACTTTTGAGGGCATGTAACCCTAAATAGTAAAGACCTCGATCAAGCAATTACTAGGAAAAGGGTAAAAAGTGAAATCTTGTCTCACTCCCATTGAAAGTAAATTAAATAAATCAATGTTATTCACAATGAAGACTAAATATTAGCATAGTAAAATCATAAAGTATTTAACAATTTAAATCTTAAATGAAAAACCATTCTTTCAGTTTGTCATTCTAACCTTTCACCCTCTTTGGACAATAGAACAAAATCCAAAACTGTTCAATCTGAATTTATATAGATTATATGTAAAATAGAATAAACCTGGAAGCCAATACTTGCATAAATTAATTTCTTTGCTTTCAACGTGACTAATGGAAAATATTTATCAATGTATGTACTTTTGTACTGTGATGTACTTGGAAAACAGGCAGAAAGTTATGTTGACTCTGATCCATGACTTTAGATATTATTCTGTGGAGTAGAGAAGTTTGGATTTACTTCCCTGAACATCCAAGATTCAGAAGTGGCTGGAGAAAGGCTAAGGAATTTTCTTTTTCATAAATGTTGGAGGTTTTTTGCTAAGATCCAGGTTCTTATTGCATTTTCTGTCAAAAGCATGATCCATAGCATGTCTGGTTTTGAAAAAGGAAGAATCTTAGGAATGTTAGGAATATCAGCCCAGGAACTTAAAATCCTTTGTTCATCCTTACAAAGGTACCACACCTTTATCTCATTGCTCTCCCTCTTTGCTGTCTTGTGGAAAGCAAGATATTTAAGATTTTGAAGATGGGCTCTGTGTTCAGAATTCAGAAGCATAACAGGAATTTTAAAAATAAATAGTTTATAACTGTTGTTATACAGCATTATTATTCAATCATATTGAATTCATTTATTCCAGCACATATATCTAAATCTTATATTTTGTTATGATATGAAATGTATTCTATAGACCTTAAGTCAGAAACTGCTTTAAATAAAGGCATCATTTGACATATCCAATTTTTTCAATGTAGTATAAAACTTCATTATAGACTGGAATTTTTCTCCATATCCCTTCTTTTGCCTTGTTTGTTTTGTTGATTTGTTTTTGTTTTTTTTCTTGGCATAACATCTATGCTAACAACTATAATACTGTCTTGTTCTCCTTTTGTTCTATCCAAATTCTTTTCTGTTTCCCTGTTGTTTTCTTGCTGTTGTCTTCTTTACAATCTTCTTAGCATGGTTAAAACAAAATTCTTATCTCTTCCTTTGAAGTTGTTTTTGTACTTATGCATAATAATGGAGTTTCTTCCTCTGAAATTTATAATTCCTTTCCACTTATACAATCTATCAGTGCATCAGCTGGGGTATCAATGAATGCCCCTGTACATGTGCTTGGCCTTAGTGCACATCATCTTGCATTATTCTATACTGGCCAGTGTCACCTCTCAAGGCTTTTACTAAAAGTGCTTAGGGTGGTAATACCTTTCAAGAATTAAAATTTAACATGAGCTATTTCTAGCAATAAGTAACCAACACACAGGATTCTTTTACCTACTATCACTGAAAGCAATAACTAAACTTTTCCCATTCTTTATTTACCTTTATTATGTTGATAGTATCCGAAAATATCAAGGAAGCCACTTTAAAAATAGGTACAAATCTGTGATAATGGTCTATAATGTATTACCCAAACTGATGACTTTTTCTAGTATATGGCCGGCTGCAAAAAACAATACAAATTAAACAATGCATTCTTTTGGAAAAATGTGAAGTCATTGTGAAATTTAAGACAAAAATGTAAAAGGAGAGCTAGGAAAAAATAGCACATTACAAATTTCAGATAAAATTAGGATAAGAGAGTTTGAAGCTTTCTTCCCAGAGGAAAAATAACCAAGAAAATAGGACTAAGAACCATAGAAAACTATCAGAAAAGACCACTGAGAGGCATTTTTTGGACTTGTGCTATTTTTATACAAGTTATGAAAAAGTGAAGCATGGGAAGAAGACAGAACTACATATTTTTAGCATTTACTATTCTATTGCTCTTTCTGTCTTTCACTGTAATGTGTGGATACACATTTTAAAACCATATAGAAGCTTCATAGGTTGGTTTGGGGTATAATGAGAGCTTTATAAGCTGTATGTAATGGAAAATTATTAAAAATCATTTCCTTATGTGATCTCTTTATAATGTCCAGTGGTTCAGGAGGAGCACTTCCATGAGTTTTCTCACCTTCAACAAGATAGTTACTAGGGAAAAAACCCTCAAATTATAAATAGTTTAGAAGTTATTTATTTGAAGATGCATACAAATGGAGACACAGGCTTTAGTAACAACAATCCATGTAATCTCTGATGCTTGCGATTATCACTCCAGGTGTGCTGTTCTGTCCCAACTTAAATAAATTCAGAAATGCATCCTGTCCACTGATCTGTGCTTGAAGTTCTGCAAAGACACTAACATTTTATGCAAATCTACAACCTTTACATCTGAAGTTTTGTCCATAGGTGTTGACATTATGCGTCTGGGTAAAATGGAATCACTTGACCTCAATGAAATAGCTAATTCTGAAGTTGTAGATGTAATAAGGTACAGGGAGAGAATTGTATCACACATTTCTTTCTTAAATATCCCATCTTAGCTTAGGTTAGGCAATATTCAAATTAAAACAACATCCTTGTTCAGGAAAAACTGTTTCCCTGTGAAACGAGTGAGATTCCTTATGATGGAACACCCCAAAATTTTGCACCAGTGGTACAAACAGGCTTTGATCTTTGAATGCCATACATCCTCATGCCACACCCACAAAATACAGGCAACACATCTCACAGTACTCTTGTACACTCTGGTATCTTTTTACATTAATTCAGGCATTTTCAAGTGTGTAAAAATTTTGCATTATTTCTCCTGCAAATCATTTAGATGCAAAGAAGATACAGAACCAGAGATCATGTATCAGTGATATGCTCTTTTCTGTTCATAAGGTTCATTTTTTGCCTATTGTTGATTTTGAAAACAGAAATATATCCTATTAGCACTGCAAATATTCACTTAAATCTTGTCATGTACTCTCCAGTTCACACTTTTTTTCTGCTGTAGGAAGATTTCTAACAAACAGAATGAAATTTTTTATTCAAGGAGCAACATTTTTATTAGTTTTATCTAAACCTTATAATAAGAACTCACAGTGTCTTTTAAGGGAATGAAATGTGAAGTGAAAATGCTTGATTTTTGTCACACATTTATGTGACCTGCTTATCTAGAACCATTACTGTAATATTAGCATAACTGAAAGCCTTTCCTTTTAGGTTCATGTTTCTCTGTGTGTAGCAGCTGTAAACCACAAGTGAAGTTTCTTATGTTAGACAAGGTGTAGCCATTAGTTCCGCTATAAAGCTCCAGCCACCAGTACTCATTGATTTCTAGTTTCATATATCTTTAATGAGGAGATTAAATACTTGTTTAGAAAGCACAGTCTGGCTTAAGTCGTGTTTGCTCATATAGCACGGACAGTCAAAGACCTCCCTAATATTTCCCTCTGGTAATAGGAGTGAAAAACCTTTTTTGCCCCAAATATAAACCATTTAGCTCATTCTGCAGCAGCATGGAATGTCTTATTAAGGAAAAAATAATTAGAGATTAAATGCTGCAGAAAAAAACCCCCAGTTTCTAATTGATAATAGACTTTTTCCTCCCTGTTCCTTTTACTCTTTATGAACACCAGGGAGTATGCTAAATTGCCATTTCAAATCAATAAAGGTAAAAAAAAAAAAAATCTCAGGTAAGTTTCATTTTCTGATCAGTCATTAAAAAGCATAAAGGCTCTGTCCCAGAAAATGAAGTTTAATGCAGTTAAAGAAGTGTGGAGATACATCAACTAGTTCTCACTGAGAACTTAGAGTGAGAAGAGTAAGGAAAAGTGGGACAGACACTGCAGTAGCAAATACTTCTGTAATAAGTGTCAAACGGTAAGACTTGAGAAAAGCACAGAATCTCACTCTATGGGAAAAAGCAATGAAAAAATTCAGAATCTGATAGGGATACACGGAGAAAAAAAGTAGGGCTGTCCTTCTGATTGGTTTGCCTCACTAAATTCATGTCAAGTTCCTTTGCTTAGGGTATCAAAATGCTTTGGTAATGACCAAAAAAAAAAAAAAAAAAAAAAAAAAAAAAAAAAACCAACAACAACAACAACAAAAAAACCGCTGCGAAAATACCAGAATTCAGATACTCCTTTTGTCTGTATTATTTGCCCCATATCACAGCAATTTTCAAATAGGATCAAGAGGTAGAAAATTGGTAGGGGAGAGGATGAATCTTGGAGATCAGCATGCCACTAAATTGATACCATGTAAACACCATATAGTATTGGAAAACCACTGCTGGGGGTAAATGAAATGAATTCACTGGGGCATCTAATCCTATTTCTGGAACACTTAAAGTGTTTAAATGCACTGGAAAGCAAACAAACTTCAAAGTGATCATTATACCCCTGACACTAGTACTTGTGTGGCTGAAATCTTTATGAGATTAAACCCCTACAGAGAAAGGAGTTGAACACAGTCAAAACCACTTTGAAACTGTCAGGAGGATACCAGTTTGAAAGCTCAGTGTAAGTCAGAAATGCAGCTAAATGTTGAATATTAAAGAAAGTTCAATAAACTGCATGGAACTCCCTAGTACACCTACAATAGCCACAGACATAAAGTGAGTCACCTCCATGTCCACATTTTGTTCCTTACTGATTCTGTAAGTGCTAACATCAACAAAGGCTGATGTAACATCAACAATTTCCTGCTAAGTGAGAAAGCTGGGTGACTCAATCACAGTTCAGATTGAACACATACATGAGTTACTCCATTGCATTTCAACATTCTTTCTGTGATGAAAAAGCAAAAAAAACGTACAGCTACCCCAGCTGAAAAGAAACTACTAAAACACTTTAAAATCTTGCCACATTAGAATTTCAATGCTAAAAACACTTCCACCGAAGGCATAAATAAATTTAAATATGGAGTGCGTGGATTATGTTTTTAGCATGTGTGCACATGTGTGTATGTGCTAAAAAAAATCTACCAGTTGTGAATAAAAGATTTATTTGTACCTTGAAAAACAACGAAGCACTTGTTTATTTATTACTAGAAATCATCCTTCACACATTGTTTCCAGCCTTTTAATGAACTGCACTTAATGTTCCTTCTGTTTTGAAGAAAGTGCTCTTTTTTTGCTTTTCAGTCTGAAATCTTATCAATATTTGCCACTCCAGCAAAAAGTTTTACACAAATGAACTGGTGAAATGGAATGTTAGCCTATAATAAAAGTCTGTCACAAAACAGTCACACTGGAGGAGACCTGCCATTGATTTTTCAATAAATACAGCGAACAGTGGAAAATACAGCACACATTCTTCAGCAGTAAATATCCTGGTGACTATTTTTCTTTTCTGCTATTTTCAGTTCTTTTGTCTTCTGGCAATACTTAATAAAATATGGTTTCTTTAAATATAACTTCTGCAATGTGACAACCAGTTGGAAGCTGTATGGCAAGAGGATGATTACCAAGCTACTCATACTGCAGGGATGTTTTGCATTTTCATTCACTGGCAAAGCAAAAAACAACAGATTGTCAGTGATGTGGATGGAATGTAAAAACAGAAAAAATAACTATTAACTAGTTAATAGTTAAAATTAAATTAAAATAAAATTAAAGCTAAAAATTAAATATTAACCATTCTAAAAAGATAATTTAATTGTGAAAAAGTATTGAAAAACTTTAATTCATCTATAACAGATTTGTACTTCTGAAAACTGCATATACATATTTTTAAACATTTGGGACTATCTTCACTGATATACTATGGAAAGAGATATATATGTGGTTTTTCATTTCCTGTTGCACTGACTACTGAGATTTTGGGATCCAGATCCAAACCACATTGAATCAATGAAAGATGGACTTAGAGGCCTCAGTGAGCTGCAAGTGTTGCTGCAGGCAGCCCCTAGTCCAGACCCCAGTGCTTGGCCCCAAAACACGTCTGACTGCACCTGGCCTCTGAGGATCTCCTACAGCCTTGAAGAGTTCAGGAGCTCTAGAAGCCTCCTCCCATCACTGAAACTCGTACTGTCAATGCAAATTCTAAATTTTGCAGGATGCTTCTGGCCCTGATTATTTTCAAGGTGTAAACATTTATATGCATAAAGTGCAAGGTGAGGCTAGAGCAAAATTATTTTGAAGTGACAACTCCACGGCTCTATATGCATGCATAACCAGCTGTGTACACACTGCTCTTGTACACACTGCTCCATAGATCCTTAATAATCATACACTTGAAGCTTATTTGAAGGCCTTCTAAAGTGGACAAAAAAGCAATTCTTTTAAAATATATATAAATCTGTAATTAGCATGTATTATTAAAGGTCCCAGTGTATGCTGTGGTGTAATGCTGCTTGAAGTATAAGAATTTTGTTAGGTAATTTCCCTGAACAAGCAACACTTCTTTAAACTACACTTTAAGTGCATAAAGTGTCAGTAGAAGCATTCATTGCACAGGACTTGTTTTTCTATATGAAGAGGAAATATATTCTTTTAACAGGTTTGCTCTTCTGTAGCCTACTTATTTAAGAGGTGTCCCATGGCATTCATTTAGCTACAATGCTTCATCATAAAAACACATGAAAACTGAGCCTCTTATTTACAATGAGGCCCTGGAGAGAGAAAACAAAACACAAGGGAACTACCATTAAGAACACTTCTTATCACCATGGCACAAATAAACATTAAGGGTTGGCATCTCTTGGCAGACTTTGAAAATTAAGAAATGATTGGTCAGAAGCTATGTGTGTTGTCTGAAATTTAATTTTCTCAGTAGTCACTGTATCTTCAAATTCAGTTATGCATCATGTGTTTCTAGTGATTAATTAAGATGAGCAGTGGCAGTAAGTGGCAAGACACAAAAATCTAATTAATGAAATCGAAAAAATGCAGTTCTTTCAAAATTTCTGTAGTTGACCTTTTCTTGGAAAAACACTGATATACACAGGATCTTTCTCCAAATACAGTGGCCTCAGTCATTAATTCATCTCTTGAACTGATTTAATCTACATGCTTAGTACTATGGTAGTTTAGGCCAAGCACTCTTCCATTGCTTTGCAGTCGAATTATTCTGTAGTATATTTTGTAGTATAACATGTTTAGGGAAAGGCTAAATTGACATAACTGGTTTTGAGTGATCCTCGCCGCTGTGACTATTCCCAAAGGCTAACCTCAGCCTAGAAAGGACAATCTCTCCAAGCTCTCTCTAGTATAAATAGGCTCACTTCCATGAGCAGAAATAGTGCAGAAGCTTATATTTTAAATCACTTTCTAGAATAACCTGTCTGTCACCACTGACTGGAGGCTGAGGCTAGGCAGACTAGCAGCAGCACGCTGACTTGCGTCAGTATGATCATTTTAGCACTTGTGAATATGACTTCCTTTCTCCTGCCTCCAAACGAGTAATTAAAAAAAAAAATGAAACCTATCTTTATGTAAACTGGCAAACCTACACACACTTGTAGGCTTCGGAAGATAAGAACTTGGTGCTGACAGAAAGCTTCACTGTTCAAAATCATGAAATTTTCCTTGCCTAGGGCATCCATCAGTATTAGAGTGGAAATCATGGGCAAGCCACCTGCCTACTAAAAAATAAGCAATCCAGCTTGTCCCAACTAATTGTTCTATACCTGAATATAGAAGAAATGAAAGACTGGCTTTTAATATCAAGATAAGAAGTGAAAAATCAAATCTCCTTAAAATTTGCACTGTAGGAGGTGTTAAGTTTCTTCTAGCTTGTAGTTTATTTGGCTAGAGGAGACTTGGAAGGATATTTCAGCATTGAATGACCACAGTTCTTCAGCATAAAATCATCCTTGGAGCTAACTGTCTAAGCTTAAAAGCTTTTGAAGAATTGTGTTACAATACACATTTGTAACACTGGGTACAAATGGTGGGTGGCAAATGGAAGCAAATGCTCTGGATTTCACCTCTGGCTGTGCAGGATGATGTTCAAGTGTCCAGTTCAAGCACACAGCCACAGATAACCTGGTCGTTGGCTTTCACTACTGTCATGCCTCACACACCACACAAGTCATCTTCTCTGCTATCCTGTCAAACTACCTGCAGCTTTATTGCATGTCTTTTAATGTTGCAGAATTATTTCCAGAAGATAGGCTCAAGCCCAGAAGCCCATGGTAGGAAGAAATGGTATTAATCAGAAAAAGAGTACCTCTTGCCTGGTTTCTGTTCTTCTGTTTCTGCAGTAGTCACAATCTGTTAATTCTGTAAAATTACTTTTATAGAACAACCTATTTTCAAAATCTGACAGTAGAATTAGTTCAGTGAACTCATTCTGAAACCCTTCTATTACTACACTATCTATGCACATACAACATAAGAATACTACTAAGTGAAGGACTGTTCCTCATAAAAATGAGTTTCAGAAAGTTTAGCATTTCACTATGTTTAGAAACAACTTCCACAAAAATTACTAAACTTATAAGGTTAGGAAACAAAACCTGACAAAAGGAATATTTTTAAGGGTTTTTCAAATCTTCTTGTTACTGGTTTTAAGCAGTGTCTGATATATCTTCTCTATTCTCTTCATTTCTATACATCTTTGTCTTTACAGAATTTTGCTGCATTTTAACAATACACTTTGAAATGTTTCCTGCTTTTTTACCTTTTAGGAGGGATGGTATCCAGACACAGGTATTTAACATGAAGCTGTGCTATTTATTTTATTTATTTATTTATTTATTTATTTATTTATTTATTTATTTGAGTATTTTTATTACAATTTTTTCTCTCTTCTGAAAAGTAGTTCATAAATTGTTTGCTTTTAAAAATTTCACTGCATAAAGTTTTCAATCAGTTATTAAAATGATTGAACAGAGCACTCACTGCTAGTTCAAAAGCTCACTCAGCCCAGCACTTTTTACATTTTTCAGAATGTTTTACATTTATGTTACAGCACTGCACTGCTCCTACCATCACATTATCATTTGAAGATCTTTCCAAGTGTATTCAATTTTTTTCCTTTTTTGACCCTTTTAAACACTGTGTCAAAGAAAAAAACTGGCAGTCCTTTCCCATTTTCATCAGTTCTGAGATATGATTTTATATTTTCACATTTCAACTGTTTGTTGCAATTCATACTCTATTTTACTTACTTTACTTTACTTTACTTACTCGCTTTTCTGAATCATTAACCTGAGATTTTATCATAAGAAATTAAAAACTCCAAATAACCTACTTTTTACCCTATTCTCTTTTGCAAAGTAGTTTTTCTTTATTAATTTTGCTAGCTTGTATTTCTTTCTAAAAGCTTATTTTGTTTAATTTTCCTGGTACTGAAAAAGGTTTGGATCTGTATTGTCCTGCATGATTCATCCTTCAACTACAGGAGGAAAAAAAGCTGTTACCCTCTAGTCCTCTGGCATGTTGACCAGTTTCAATCAAAAACTGCATATTTATGTTAGGAGTTCAACTACTCTATCCTAAAATACTTTGGAATTCCTTCACATACAGCATTCCATTACAAGTATTTTTCTTCCTTTAATTTAACTGCTTGATCCAGTACTTCCCAACTGAAAATTTAAATCCCTGGCAGGCCTTAATTTTTCTTAAATGGAAACATTACTCTTAATATACTCTATCAAAAATAAAGTTTATAATTTTCAATATTTTGATGCTCCTTAAAGTTGTTGTTATTCAATTTGCAGATTACCAACTCACAGTTTTATCTTTGTTGGTTTTAATGCAGGTATTCTTTAATAAGTACAGAATCCACAAAGAATATACAAATGAAACTCTAAGTTACATCTATATTCAAATTTTTTATTTTGATACACTTGTGTCACTGGTATTAGGGAGTTTCTGCATCAAGGGAAGCTTTATTTACTTTTAAGTGTTTTGTGTTAAGAAAGTGGAGGAAACAATTTACTTAAATATGAGTCTGTGCTTCCAGAAGAAAATTAGTTTGTGTTTTGCAATCCATAACATTCAGTATCGTTTTAATTTTCCAATTGCAATGAAGGATGTATTCACCTAACAAAGCCAAATGTCATCCTACCAGGTCAATCATATTTCATGTGTCTTTGGACAAAAAATGGACCCACAGATTTGTGTGGACACACCAGGGTTTTCTTTTGTCCATAGGAGTTGCAGAAGCTCGTTTGCAGTTGTGTTTTGGGGCAAAAGCGAGAATACCCAGTGTGAAAACAGTGAGTTATATTCAAAACCATTGCTCACAGAAGAGAAAAAACAACTGCTGGTTTTCTGGTTCCTGGTGACTGGCCACATGAGCAGATCACAGTACCATGGTGTAAACCCAAAATTACATACAACAAGGCTTCCTTATGTTGTTGCTGGTTTCCAAAAACCAAGTCAAATTAGAGAAATTACTAGATACCAGAGTCCTCTAAACTACAGCATGACATTGAAATGCTGCCTGTACATGGCACACTAAAACTTTCAATTGATATTCTCTATGCACAAGTCTAGAGTTAGTTTGCAGCATCAAAAAGATTCAGGAGTCCAGAAGTGTAACCAAGAAAAGCTTAATTTTTAAGGAGACATCATACAGAAGAATGCTGTACACTGTTTTACTCCACATTTTGGTATTGTGGCCTTAGATACAGTGGCAGTTTTGCATTCTTTGCTTTTCATCTCCATTGTTTACTATCTAGAGAAAATTAGACAAGTCACTCATCATTTCCAGGGCAGGTGACAAGGGAAACTGAGAGAGGTTTATTAATATTTGTTTGTAGAGAGATATTATTTGGATTAACTTCTATCTTCCAATTTAAATAGGATTAAAAGGATTAGCTTGAATAATGGAAGCATACAGCACACTATAAATACTTACGCTTCTTTTAATTAATAGGTTTGGATATGAACATAAGATACATCAAATTATTCCAGAATAGTCCATAATTACACTATTTTTAAATAATAGAAAAGAAACTCATGAGTCATTAATAAGAAGATGACTTTGGAAAAAGGCAAACTCATTCAGCAAATATAATGTCTTACAGGTCATATTATCTATTTATATGTAGAGTTAATAGCATCTATTATGAAGTCTTCAACTTAGAAGCCTGTGTTTGCTGAGAAAAGTACTTTAAAACAGAGATTTAATTATATGGTGTGAGAGTCCTCTTGGCAATATCAAGAGGGAGAAAGTAATTTTTGTTTTAATTAAATGTTCTGAAGGAAAGAAACAACTTTATTAAAATACTCCAGAAGTTTCAAGCTGTAGAAAAAGCATTTGGACTTCAGTTTGCTCTTCCTGACTAAAAACTATGCTCTATTTACCATATTATGTAGGATGACTGCACAATTTTTGTCTTCTTGATTCTTTGTGTCTCTTTTTTGTTTTTTTTTTTTTTTCATAATGGGAAGAGTAAGGACATCCTGAAAGTGTGCTGGAGGGAGGAAAATGTTCATTTTAAATAATCTCTACAATGCTCTTACTGAGATCTTGTTAAACAAAGCAAGTATAAGAAGAATATAGGAACCTGAGACAAGGATGTAAGATGGACATACCCATCTGTATTTTACTTTTTGTTAAAAATATGGCATAGCTCCCCATGAAGCATGTTGAGAACAGTGTCTACATCCCTATCTTAACATTAATTATATCTGTTTTACAGATACAAGACTGACCCTGTCGATATATTGTTATCTTGGCTAAGGTCATCCTGATCTTGGTTCCTCAGATAGTTATGCTGTAGTTTGGCATTTGAAAATAGTGTGATGGCTGTAATATGAAAGACTACAGTGAATTTCCTATGGTACTGCATTCAGGATTCTATTCTCTCTTCTGCAGCTCACAGGAGAAATAATAGAAGCTCTTGACAAACTATATTGCAGGGTGCTTCTCATTTCTAGCAGTCCTTTGCCAAAGTACCACTTTGAGATGGTAAACACCTATATTAATGAACTTATGAAAGTAAAACCCATGTAAAAAAGTGCATCTGGTTTAGCATGGCAGGACTTTCCTCCACCAACCCACCACACCATCTTTCTTTTACTTTATATCAGCTCTAATTATCTTAAGAGATGCTGGAATAAGAGGCCTACTGTGAGTTAAGTGGGAGCAGGAGCAATAAAGATTTTTTACACCATCCAAACCATCTGTTTCAATTCAGCTTGGGCAACACCAGGGGATCAAGAGGAGGATTAGTCCATTCTTCATGTCCTCATATCTTCTAAAATTTCAAAGTTGTCACTTAGTGTTAGCTCTGGAGGAAGCTCGTGGGGTGAACTGTGCAGTAGTAAATGCATCAACATCATCAGAAGATTTCAGGAAACAATCAGAACAGAGGGAAACAATTTTCAATCACTATTGATCTATGCTGGTTTTGAACCACTGAGCTAAAAATGGAAGGAACACAGTTTCCTCAACTATTTAGCCCCCTTTAACATCCTTTTCCCCCTTTTTGTATTTTTATTATGAAGAATAGCTCAGTTTGAAAATGTGATGACTACAGCTGCCAATAAAAGTAGTTTTAAGGAGCTGGCTTACCCTTTCTTTCTTCTTCCACCATTACTTCTTTCTCCACTCGTGTGCTGTGCAGCCCTTCATAAAGACCTTGACAGATAATCATGGAATGGTTTAAGTGGGAAAAGATCTTAAAGATCATCCAGTTTCAGCCTCCTTGCCATGAGTAGGGACATCTTTCACTAGAACAGGTTGTTCAGAGCCCCATCCAGCCTGGCCTTGAACACTTCCAGGGATAAGGCTGCTCTCAATCTGTTCATTCCCAGCCTTTGTTGATACCAGGGGTTGTCCCAGCCTAGGTGCAGCACCTTGCACTTGGTTTTGTTAAACCTCATGAGATTCCCATGGGCACACTGCTTGAGTTTTCCAGATCAGGAGACCCATGCACTCACATATGGCAGAAACAGCTGCTGAGAGGAGCCACAGGTTCCCCAGCCTGGGCAGAGGGCATCTGCATCCAGCTGTCACAGGCCTCTTGTACAGCCCGAAACTTGGCCCTGCCTGTGGCACTCACCTCGCACCCCAGAGTCCACCCTCAAGGCATTGCAGCAGTTCAGTCTCTCCAAAGAGGGGCAGCAGCTCACACCAACCAACCCTACTCTGCCCACAGACCGCCAGCTGTGGCAATCAGAGCTTACTGATATGTACCAAATAACAACGTCTTGGCTGCCCCAGCACATTATTCATTTCACTATGCAGCACCTCACCTTTTATTGAGTTTTTAAAAAATAAACCAAGTCTTAACATAAGAAAGAGGCAAATCAATTGATCCATGTGCTCAATTTATTAATATTCCTTACTTCTGGGTCATTTTGGACTTGTAGCCTTCAGCTGGATCTGGAAAAAAAAATCTTGCAAAGCAATTTATGGACCCACCTCAGTTAGTTTTTTTGTTGTTGTTGTTGTTCTGTGAGATTTTAATTGGTTTTAAATTAAAAATATCCACTTTAAATTCATAGGAGTGGATTGCTGAATGTAGTCGAACGCACCTGTATGCAATAGTTATTGAATATCATTTGTACATGCAATAGTGTACAATTAATTTCACTAAGAGTTCGTTGGCTGTTGAGTCTCCACTTGAAACACAGCACTCAATAAAATGTTGTGGAAAAATGCAAGGCTGTGTGGACATGCACAGATGCTCACATGCACACACATTCATGCATACGCCCACGCAGAGTGCCCATTTTGCATTTCTAGTATTTCAGTGATTCTCAGATCACACCACCATGCATTTAGGTAATAAATACTTTTTTGAAATTCCTTGGATTCAGGCAGAAGAAGTTTATGTTAAAATGATAAGGAAATGGCTGTGGCATTCCCATTTGCTTTAAACATAGACTAAAAAGTGGAGAGTGTATGGGGGGAAAACTGCTGCAAAAAACACCTACTACGATTTTGCCAAGTTTTAACCCAGAGGGAATTTCTAGCCTTAAATTATAAATTCCAGAAAATAGGGGCCTATAATAGAAACACTGACAGAACCTTAGCTATAGCATTGCTAAAGGCAACACTGCAATAAAATGGAATGACCTGTGAGATAAAATGTTTAATCTTTTGAGTGAGATGTGGCCTAATAACTCAGAAGCAGAGATGGGGGAGGATTCAGGCTCTTCCTTGCAGCCTCTTATATGCCCTTTATAAAATTCACTGTCACTCTCAGCTGCTTTTCCCTTTCAGGCTGAATCTTGTTTCACTCCATAACCAAATGGACTAGAAGGGTCATAAAGAGCCAATTTATGGTCCCTAACTTTTCAGCAAAAACTATTTTTCAGAATATAAATTAATGGCAACAGAAGTGGAAGGATCAGCAAAAACACCTTCACACATGACACAAATAATAGAGAGAGAGAAATGGAAGGTACAGATGTGGGTTTGTATTTCTCTACTATTTCTCAGTAGTGCTTTTCCAAGACAGAAAACCAGCATGTGCAGCTTTATTTCAATGCAAATAGTTCTGTGAAATTTTCTTCTCAAAATCTAAGTTTGGTTTTTGTGCTATTTTTATATCACAGGGAAGGCAAATAAACCCCCTGAATTTTAAAAGAGTTTTGAAAAACATGATTGATATTAATTTTATATGACATATTTGCCTGTGCTAGCAAGTGGAACTGGGCATAATTACTTAGGTGGTCTTTTCAAATGCTATGTCTCATCAAATAAAGAAAGATGTAATCACTAGGCCTGTAGTGATCTCTGTCTGGTCAAAAATCTCAAATTAGTTAGAATTTTGCTTATTTAAACAGTGCCCTAGGCCAGGATAATGGAATGCCACCAACATTACAGTGGCACATTTAGAATTAAAATTTTTTTGCTGTTCTAGAAGCAGGGAAAAAAGACCTACTCTGTCTTGGTTGCTTCTGATTCCTTGAATGCTTCTACCTGAAGAAGCAAGGTCATACGAAAATAAATTCTTTGAAAGTTTGTGGGCAATTTTTTAACCGAGTACATAAGGAATCATTATTATAATCATGATTCCATCCCATTAAGAACAGCTGGAATTATATATGCAATTCCTTGTGTACCACCCAGAAAATTTACCCATAGCCTCTAGTCACTTCTGTTCCCCAAGCTTCCCTCAGGCTAAAACCACTATGAAGAACATCTGGGCTCTGTTCTTTGGGGATTTCTATTTTATTCTATCAATATTTTCCCTTGTTTTAACAAATGAAAATTGTAATTAGATATTCCCATATTAGGCATATTGGAGCATCCATTGCAGATGATGCTCCCAGGAAAAACTGGTTTGTGAATCTCCTGTACTGGCCACTATTATATCTGTCATTTTTGATTCAGTAGCATTTTGCACCTGTCAGTCATAGCTAAATTAGGCACTACATATTGAGGATGCATTTGGTTACTGTCCCAATGCTTGCATGTTGCTGGATTGCACTGGACTCCACAGGGGTGACTTACAGGCTCCCAAAATATTTAACTTTCCAAATGCTCTCAAACATTTAAAGCAAAAAAACAACCAACCAAACAAGCAAAAACAACAACAAACAATCACTCAGTGGTATCTGTAAATGGAGAACAGAGTGAGGCTAAAGAGGTTAAAACTTAAGATTATGCTCATGATTTTGTATTAACTACAATAATAAATTTATTAAAAATATAACAAAGAAAGGTGAAAAAATGGAGGATGCATAAGTAGTCAATAGGAGTTCCTAAATATTCACATACATGGAAGTATATTTTTAATATGTATTTGCAGGTATATATATGCATATATGTTAAAATATATTTTCTTTATCTGAGACCCTTTACTATAACTGACCTGTAATTAACTCTGGAGATTGCTTTACCACCATTATACTAATATCTTCTGCCACTTGTTTAGAAGACTCTGCTACACAGAATGTCAAGAGGCGAGGAAGGCGCCCAGTTTTTATGCTAAGCTCTCGCAGAAAAACAGACTTGGGTCTTATTATACCTAAGTAAAGGTAAAAATTTAGCTGTCTGAAAAGAATTTTTTTTTCTAAAGGGAACAGACACATTGCAGCTGAATGTAGGCTAACATTTGCCATTCTCTCAAATTTGAGCAAGATAGCTTCCAGTGTTGGAATTATGATTTAAAATACATAGATGGACCTATTTTGGTCAGTATTCTGTGTTTTCTTGCTTTGTGTACTCAAAAATGAAACTATGCCAAAAGCCAGTTCTAATTAATGTCAATGTTTTTATTTCTCATGTTATGCAGACCAGTGTGCTATTCATCTGTGAAAATCTGATTGGAAGCGATTTCTGATTTTACCTGATGCAAAGGAAACAAATACATAATTTATTTGTTTTCAGATTACAGCTTTCAGATCAGTTGTTGCTTTGCCTCTTGTTTTCAAATTTTCAAAAAATGTACATTTTGAAGTTATGTTTAAAAGGATTCAAAAATTATATTTAGAATTTTATCATAGCTGACCTTGGAACAAAATTTAATATTTTAAAACAAGACAGTTTGCACTGATGGACATCTAATAAAAAATTTCATTGTCGTGTGGAATAAGACTCTGTGTTTTCAGCCAATCAATGCTGAGTTTTGATACTTGAACCTCAAAATTCACCCCCAATCTGATATGCTATCCAAATTCTCTCAAAGTCTTGTACAGGTAAGTACAACATGCATACATATTGGTGTTATGTAGAAAGAGATTATTAATATTGACTTTTACATCTAGTGACACTTTATTTGATGTGCATATGCATGACTCTAAAATGAATATGGAAGAATACTGAAATATGGAAATAGATCACAACCATGGCAGTCACAGGAGACAATCTTGTAACTATGTTTTGTAAAATTCCTCTGTTCAGCAAAGAGGTTGTGCAAGTGCAGCTCAATATATTCTCTACTTCAGAAAGCACTTTTTATTAAGGTTACATGGAATCTTCTGAAATGAACGGTGTATGTGTGTTTGTATGCACACATTTGTGTGCTACACAGACAGGTTTTTGTATGAGCTTGGCATATTGCTTGTGGCAAGCTGCTGAAACATGAATAAAGACAGTAGGAAAAAGGCAATGCACATCCTGCTGGTAATCCAGGGAAGGGATTGCTGCACACTTAGCTTCTGCCAAATATCAAAATTCACCCAGAAACTCCCAAGATCATTTCTCAGCCCCTAGATTTTCATGTTGAATTATCTGTCTTGTTTGTTAAATGAACCTGCTTCTTTTTTATTTAAACCACATGAGGTAGGTGTATTTGACTTCCTAGTAGGGAATGCAATATTTAAGTAATTTAAGTATGCACAGCTGTGAAAAGGTGAAGTATATTTTGTGAACATAATTCGGGGGTAATTTTAAATGGCATACCTTTCCCTCCAACTCCTTTTCACAGCCTGAAGCTGGAAACATAAAGTGTAGCTCATGTGCTCTTTACAATTTACTCCTGAGAAACACTGACCACAAAAGTCAGTAAACATTCATCATGAGCTTTAGGCTACTTTCCTTGGATTTGGCCTCAGGCTAAGCTGAGGGCTAAAAACATTTCATGAGGGGGTTATGGTTTTAAGAAAAATAAATATATTCCTAGTACAACATGATTACTCAGCTTGGTCTCATGCTGTAAAAATTCCTTCTCCCAATAAATACACATGATTTTATGTTATCCTTCCACCACTTTATAACTGATACTGTGGTTTTAAATCACCAATATGTTAATCAACAGAGCTGTTGTGACCTACTTACCACATATTTCTGCCAGAGCTTCCCATAACATGTCACATTGAATCCTCTCTGAGAAGTACAAACCAAATCTACTTCAACCCATTTAGCACAAAGATTCTGGGGAAGGGGAAAAAAAAAAAAAAGAAAAAAAAAAAGAAAAGAAAAAAAAAAAAAAAAAAAAAGAGGAGCAAAGCAAAAAAAGCTAGGTCAAGTTCTCTTGTTTATCCTGGGCCTCTGTGACATAAAGCCATGTTTGCCACCATCTACTGTCATAAGTAATGACATGATTTCTCATGAAAAGGGCTACAAATTGAGAGGACAAAGCCTCCATCTAATACCATTTCCTGTATGGCAGAATAAACTTGGAAGATTCCTCACGAAGTGTTTGGTTGTCTTAGTGCAGTTATTGCTCTCTTTCAGCTAAACAATGCTTGTAATGAAAGGATTGATGCTTTAAAAATATCATCTTGCAATTTTTGTTTAGAAAAAAAAACCCTATTTAAGGAAGGTCTCTTTTACTTGAATTAAAAAAAAAATAATCAGAAAGAATAATGTGAAAATACATCTTTTTAACTTTACTAGAGATTTTAATAATGTGTCCATAAGGTATTTTAATTTTTCTGGGGGAAGTAAAGAATTGCCTTTTTATTTTTAAGTCTAATATATTTTGTTTTAATACTGCATCATTAATATAGGAAAATAATATGTCATGGAATTTTTATGTGAGAAGTGCAGAATAGAATGTACTTCAACAAAATTTTATGGAATTGGAAATGCTGTTATTGGGTGAAGATTGCAAAAGAATATCTGAAAATATTAATTACAGCTTAAAGCTTACTATGTCTTGAAAAAGAGAACTAACTGAAGCACGGCTCTTCTCCAAGGAATTTCTTGTTCTGGCCCTGATGGTCAGCCTCAATGTTGAGGGGTCAAATACTGTTTTCCACTGCAGCTATATGACTTCTAGTGAAAAGAAAGAGAGTTTTACATAGGCAGCCAAAAGCAGAACTTGTCTCTCTGTCTCAAATTGAATGCTTTAAACTACACTGCAATAATCACAGATGCTCTGCTCTTGGCACAATGAGAAAAGCTTGATACAGATTCACAAAATAGCTCCATTAAGTAAAGACGCCATCAGTCTTTATTACCACTATTATCATAAAGCAAATTTCACCTAACACAATATTGAATTAAACTTAAAAAAAGAATAAGGAGGAAGCTATGAGCTAATATAAAATTACTAAGAACTGAGGCCCAGGGAGCTTAAACCCTTTTCAACACCAAAGCAAAGACAGGAATCAAAGATGTAGAACACCATGGTAATTTGTTCCTGTGTTGACTAGAGCAGCAAAAGTAACAGTCTATCATGTCAGCATCTGCTAGTGAGTTTAAATGCCTGTAAGCATAGTTTATAGTTGACATTTGTTCAAAGCAGCTTTTTCAAAGGAGATAGTTTAATACTTCAACTTTGCCTTCCTATCTCTATTTAATTTCACAGGTTATGTCCAACTTCATCAGACTTCTTTCCCCACTGCTTTAAAGACAAAACTGTATGGCATATTTTTTCAAAACTCTAGTTATTTTTATGGTTAAATAAAATGGCTGTTTTTTAGAAAGACCAATTTTTTCACTCCAATGGTCATTATCATGAGATAATTTCCCAGGTGGCCAAAAAGAATGTTCTAGGATTTCATGAACTATGGAAAAAGCCTTGCCTGTCTTCCCCTATTTTCTGAAAAGCAAGCAGCATGCCTTATATATGGTCTGATGAAGAAGGGAAGACCCTTTGAAAGTGGAGGCAACACAAAATCATTTGTGAAACATTGCCTTAAGATTGCATCATTTTCAGTTGCCATTAAAGAACCTCAAATAATGAAAGTAAGTCATTGTAAGAATGCAAGTCTTCCCTCAAGACTTAGAATTAATCCTAAAGAACACTCATATTTATTTTTTTTAATTCATCATTTAAAACACAGAAAAGTAATTAACTTATTTCCCCTGGAAACTAAGAAAATACCACTTACATACTCCAGTAAAAGCAAACATCAGAAAAAAAAAAATCGACATTCTACTCCAGGTCTTCCCAGGAATCCTACTTTTTCTTTTACCCTATCTCTGAAAGCTGCTATAACGGTAGCATAACCAAAAGAAGCAATCTTGAATACTTTAGATTCTGTTTTCTACTTACAGCCCAAATGATGTGCCAACATCTTGGAAGTGCTAGTCCTCCAACACAGGAAATTTTCATGAAGAGGAAAAAATATAGTTTGGTCTGAACAGCTCAAAGTCCACTGTTCTACATCAGCTCCTTTTCCAGTTACACCCTAGCTGTGTGCAAACCAAATCACAATTATTTAAACAGGTTATTGCTGAATTTACACTCATGAAAAATAAGGTGAAGCAAATTTTCAAGTGGTGGTAATTAAGGGGTGAACTTCCATCAGTGTAAATAGCGCAAAGTTTATTTATGCAAGCTGAGGCTGCGAGAACCTGCGGAATAGTACTTGCTTTGCAGAGTCCAGTAGCTGATTGAAAATTTTCTGACATAAAACCTTTGGATAAATTCAAAGAGGGGGGCACTGAAGAACATATCCGTGGAATCTATCACACATTTTATATTTTGAACGGTGCACCTAGTCACACCAAAGCTCCCACACAGGGTTCTTGACTCTGTGTATGTGATAGAGTATCATTACTCTCATGGGAAAACAGCTCTAATGATACCTAGATTGCTCAAAGTCTTACTAGACATATGGGATAATAGAATGTCTCTGAGCTTTGGGCTATGATTTTACTTATTCCTTCCTCCATTACTAAGAACAAACTCTGGCAATCTTTCTTTGAAGATGAACAAATATTACAGGGAACATACTACATGCCAGACAAATAGCCTTGGCTTAAAATCCTGCCAGATGAATATGTTGCCTTTTATGGATCTGAAATGCATTTTAAATCCACAGCACCATATCACAATCTCATGAAGGTAACCATGGATTGGGACCACATTAGTAGTATTACCACTGTGTCTCGTGAACAATAAAGCTACCAAAATTGACCGAGATAGATAAGTGAGAGATTGCAGAGTCTTAAAATACTATTTTGCAAAGCTTTACTGTACTGTCCAAAATTCAAACCTTCAGTAGAAAGAATGATTAGATTAAAGAAAAAGATATCAAGATATTTTCCTCAGGTAATAAGTTTTAAACATGAATGTCTATTCACATAACAAAAATGCTATAGGGATGCAAACCTTGACCTTCATTTGCTTAACTGAATTTGAATATTCCAGTGGCTTATTTTCATTTGCTCTGTTTTTTGAAAATGAAAAATAAGATAGAAGGGCAAAAACAACCTTTATCCAAACCTTTTGAAATGATACAGTTTTAGTCACATCTCCATGATAAATTAAACACCTTATGTGACAGGTGTGAAAGTCTTGAAAAGAGTTAGTATAGCATCCTGAAGTTTATGAAAATAAGACATTTTGTGTACATCCCATAAAAAACCTCAGTCCCTATATAGGAACATATATCTGAACTTCATACTTTGCATCAAAGAATTAACTTAATAAACTCTGATATAAATAAACATCATCAAAGTACCATTTTACAGAGCATCAGCTGGGTCATACTTGGTATGGAGAGCAAGAATATATTTGAAATGTTGGATTCTCATGACCCTAGGACAACCGTGTTATGTGAAGTGCCTTCACTACAGGCAATCTAGCCCAAGACTGTGAAACTTTCTGTCCTAAATCTGTGGCAGTCCCTTTGGCAAAGTCAACCCCGAGCTGCAGATCCCAGAAACCTGCCATCCTGGCTTTGGTTAAACCACAACATCTGCAAAACATGACAAGTAAACACTGTAAAATCTAGATGTGATGGGATACCTTGAGGCTATGATATATTACTAAACCAAACTCTTAAATAACCGTTCTCTGGCTTCTAAACCAAACACCATGGCACAGTGTTTATGAAACCAAACTCCCTCTCCATCCACCACAATGCCCAGCACACTCTATGTTCCTTGGCCTAATGTGATTCCTGAACCTTGCCCAGATCCTGACTAGGAAACTGCAGTTTTCTTGGACTAAAACCATGCCAGGGATCTTGTCTACAATTAAACAGTCCAAATGATTGCTAAATATCACCCAAACACGTCCTAGCCTTGTTTAATTTATTAGTATGTGGAAGGTTGTAGCACAGAGACATCAGAGTTTCCAAAGCTGTAAGTCTACAAGTGATGCCTTGAGTCAGGGCTCTACAGGCATCCATGCTTCTTGATATGTAGCAGGAAATGTGTCAGCAGGAAAGCCAAGAGTGTCTGAGTAATCTGAGTGGTAAGTGTGCCCCCAGAGCTCAGACTTTTGACTCCAAGCATCATGGAATAAAAACTTATGGACTACAAATCTGCCTGTACTACTCATTCCAAGGGGTTCCAAGAGCCCTAGCTTGGGTGGTCTTACTTCTCACCATTCTTTGGCTCCCAGCAGTGGAAATAAAAATTCAGTTCACCAGTAGTCACATATTAGCTTCTGCTCTTTTTCCTTTTTTTTTTTTTTTTCCCCAGAAAATAAAACAAAAGCCCACAAACAAAACAATAAAGCAGCATTTCTTTGCATGTTCTGTTGCTAGCTCACTTCTTAGGATGAAATATGGTTGTTTCTCCTGATTGAAAATGAATGTGTAAATCATTATTCATGAAAAATAAAACTGTTTCAAAAGACTGATGCAAGTCTGGGAAGATAGCAAGAACAAAGTTTTAAAGGAGGATGTTAATATTAGCTGAATGGCCACAACAAGAAATTGGGACCTATGTCTGGATGTGAAGAATAGCTTTATTTAAAGACAGGTCTCTTACAAAGCAAAGATACACCTCTGTTCAGTGATGGATCCAATCGATCCAAAGACTTTCTTCACAACAGCTATTTTGGTTTGTGCTCAACTTCACAAATATATTTACATTTAACTCACCAGTGAATACCAAAAGAACATCTTAAATCACTGCACCATAATCCTCATCATTTTCAACCCACAAACCACCTCACCACCACAAAATGACTGTAGTCACACTGCAGTACTTTATTAACTATTCTTTTGGTAAGTGCATTCTTCCATTTAATCACTTGTGCTCTCCAAAGACCCAATTCTGCACTCCTTAATTGAGAAAAAATTCTATTAGTACCAATATTTTTTTTGTGGGCAGTGGATTGGGCCATATATTCTATACGTGTGAGGAATGTTGGCTGCTGTCTTCTCCCATTTCCTTAGCTCTAAATGCAAGAAATTTCTAAAACTCTCTCTTCAACAAGCTGGTATTACCTCAATCTTGGATATATCTCCAAAGATACCAGCCTTTTCTATCACTTAACTGCAAGCAACCCTTTTTTTTCATGGAACATAAACAACACAGGCTACACTGATTTGCCCTTGAACTGCACTACAGCACAACTGTGAGAGCAAAGAAATCAACACTGTAACCAACACTGGTCCATTAAACCAATATAATGACTGTTTATAACAAATTTCTTTTAACACACTCTGGCCAGAACAGTAGTTATTTCAACCCTTCTGCCAACTAAACACTACACAGCTGTTCACTAAATCCAAACTCCGCATCCCCTCTCAGCGGAATGGGGAGGAGAAGCAAAAGGGAAACTTCTAGGTTAACAGTTAAATAATTGAAACGAAAAAAACCCTACAATAACAGTAAAGTAAAAGAGCGGTAGCATTCAAGAAAAACAACTTTTCAAGAGATGCACAATGTAACTGCTCACCACCTGCTGACCGATGGCAAACACTGATTGAGTTATTACTCATTTCCATGCACCAGTGCTTTAAATAGACAACTTCCATTGAGTATAAAAAATTTCCTAAGGTTTTGAAGGAGATCTCAGCTTTTGGGAAGAAGGTTGGACAGACTGCAGTTCCATGGTACCTGTCAATCAAAGGGGCCAACACCTCTATTTTAGAAACCCTTCAACATTTTCACTGTCCAATTATAACAAGGAACTGAAGCTGTTGTCTGTGAGTGATTTGTGACAAATAACTGAAGTACTGCTGTGTTCTTTGGTTGTAACAATTGTTATTTTTAGGGCTAAAGGAAGGAAGAGAAGGCGTTGCAGTTATTTTAAGACAGATTTAGTTTAAACAGTGAAGCTGGAGTTGTATATAGATAATCCATTTTGCAGGTCTAAAACTAGCAAGGTCACATTAACAAGATATTTTTATTTAATGTACTTTAGTACGAAGTATAGAAATTTATGGGCAATCCAATTCTTTGAAGAATTAAGGGGTCATTCAAAGAATGTGTGCATATGTGTGCACACACCTTTTTTTAAGATGTTCCTAGATTGGCCCAGGATTGCAGCACAGCCTTGAGAAATTTGAAAAATGTGTTTTGTTAGCCAAGATTAATAGACTGTTTTGAGATATTTACACCATGGTACTGTGACACTTGATGTTGAATTTTCCTCCTTTAGGGATGCTAAAAACAGGAGGAAGAACAGAGGTGTGCTTTTTGGTTTGGTTTGGTTTTCTTTAAAGGTGCTCTTTTACTTTCATGTATTCAAGCAGCTGCAGAAATTCCCTGACTATGATGTGTTACCTGCTGTACTTCTGCCTTTCAAGGAAAAAGATTTTGCAGGAAGAAGTGCCAGGTGTAAGGATGACTTTTTATTATTATTATTTCTTCATTCAGAAGAAATGCTCTTCAAAAAAATTAAAACCCTTACCAGCTTTTGAAGTAAACAAAGATGGGAAAACTAAGCAGTTTCTCTGAAAGCAAATAATTACTATTTTTCCTCACTGTACATCATTTGCTCATCTTTAAAAGCAAATCATTCATGGGAACATTAATGACAAAAAGTAATTGGAGGGGTGGGTCAAGAAACTCCTATGGAATTTCAACACACCTGACTACGAGGGTATATTATATACGTGTGTTTGCAGTTTAAGGCAGGGAAAAATCAGCTCCTTCTAGTAAGAGCCGAATTTAATAGGAATTCCTCTTTTGCTTTGGGATAACATCTTTCATTGATTTAATCTCTTCCTGTATGTACTTGCATCATATGAGGTAGTTGTGGTTTTCATTTTACCTTCAAGTCTCCAGTATGATAAATAGCTATTGTCAGCTTTACTTCACCCTGACCAGTGGTTGCACCACTGGAGGTAGGCTAGGGTCAAGGAGATGGCCTCAAATAATCTACAATTTTCCTAACCTTATCCCTATCCCCCCTTCCTTAGAGCCTTCCTTTATTTATCTTTTTTTTCCCCCCCCCCCTCTTTTAGTGCCTCATCTATCTTGCAGCTTACTGAGGCTGGAATTCTGACTAGAAATGACAGATCACTTCGTATGTCACACTTTATTGTTTGTTGCACTTTTATCATATTTCCAGCATCTTCTTTCAAAATCAGCCCAACTCTGAGGTATATGTTTCTAATTTGTATTACAGAAAAATCTTGCCTCTTTTATTCACTCGGGCATTTCCTTTTGGTCCAATGAATTATTTACAGCACAGTGGAATCTAGCACTTCAAGCATTGACTTCATATGATTTACTACACAGTAGTGTTATTACTGTATTAATAAACTTGTAAAACCTGGCCTTGATAGTATTTGATTGAAGCTGATTTTTTCTGGAAGTTCTCGACCAAGAAGGTGGCAGCTCTTCTCAGAATAAAAGTAGGGATAAATTCACTGCATATAGCTAGTGACAATTTTCAATGAGAAACCAGGAATAAAAGCAGAAATATAGCATAAAGCATAGACAGGTAGGAGTGGGAAGGGGAGAGATTATTAATTAGCGAACATGACTTGTTAGAGGAGGTATATACTGGGAATTTGAGACGGGAAATTCAGGCAGGGAAGGCTTGGAGTTTGTTTGGTGAGAAGGTTGGGAGGAAACAAACAAGCTATTTAGAGTGGGCTGGACACATAAGACAACAGTGCAAAGGGCTGCAGTGGGGGAAAGCCTGAGCCCAGTGAACAGCACACTTCTTTTTATGAAGCTCAGGGTAAAATTTGCCTTCTGGGCTGCATACACACATTGCTGACTCATATCTAATTTTACATCCACAGTTATACCTAGGTCCTTCTCTGCAGGGCTGCTCTCAATCTATTCACCACCCAGCCTGTATTGAAAATGATGATTGCTCCAATCCAGGTGTGTGACCTTTCATTTGGCCTTGTTGAACTTCAGGAAGTTCACACTAGCCCACCTCTCAAGCCTGTGAAGGTATCTCCTCCCTCAAGTGTGTTTCAGTTAGATAAGCTGTGATGCTTCATGAGATAAAAAAGGGGCTCTTCAGCTTCAGACCATTAGAACTCAACAGGGACAGACCTAACGCAGACTTAAAGAGCCTTGCCATTGTCAGAACTGGGGTTTAAAAATATACCATAAACATAATAAGGAATAATTTGCATATACACTGAAAAGATAATATTTTTCTATATATATGTGAACTGTGCCTATGTACTGACCAGTAAGCATCCTTGTCAGATTCAAACAGCCTATGTAAAAATGCTGAATATTAGATGAGAAGCAAAAGGATTATTGCGAGATAAAAGAAAGATAATTAGCTAAACATACTCCTGAGGGTGCACCATAAGCACCACTATTTTATTGGATAAGTAAAATACCAAACCTTGTTAATTTTGAGCTACCTGACAAACTAGCTGCAGTTCTAGCTGATAATCACTGCCTTTAAAACTAATGATTTTGATACAGATTCTCTCCTGCAGCCAATTGTTACAGAGATTGAAACTGTTGAGCAGCTAGCCACATTTTCTGATTCTGAGGAACTTATTTGCAGTTTTGGCCCAGACATGAGCAAAAACAGGCTAGGAGCTGCTTTAATTTATGCCACTGTCAGACTCTCTCACGGTCTCTCTACCACTGGAGTTTCTCTCTGCCGCAACCTTTCATGCTCTGACTAGGGATTTCCCATGCAAAAATATACATATGTGCAATGCACAGATGGTTTGCATATGCACAGTAGGCTTAACATAGCTGATTTACTGTGTATGCACAGACCATCTGTGCAGCACATGTGCAGCAGGTCTGATGTGTACTGGACACATTGGACTTACTGTGCATGTGCTACACAGTTAATCTGTACACACACAGTAGCCACAGCTCTGACTGAGTTGCCAGACATCCAGATGGCCAGAGTCCTTAAATCCCTTCCAGAGAAAAAGTGAAGAATGGAATAAGGATGTTTGGTTTTGTTTGGTTTTCTTTTCCTGGTGTATAACATAGCTTATCCTTTATTCTCAAATGTAGGAACATATTAAAGTGGATATACCACCTCATCACATTTTAGTCTTAAAAAGAATTTCCCCCAGACAGCGAGCAACTCCCTCTGGTCATGCATGTCCAAAAACAACCTCAGAAAACAAAACAGAGCTGTGATAATAATTCTTCTCTCTAAACTTTTACAGAACAAGCATATCCATAACATGTGAACTACACAGGCTTCTTTTAAAGAGGATAGGAAGCTACTTCAGATTTTCTGACTATAAAAACCTTATCACTCTGGAAATATTTAAATTATTCTGGTTAATGCTCAGAAAACTCAGCAGCCCAGATCAATCACAAGTTATAGTCTCAGGAAGAGAGTTTGTTGTCTCGGGCCTTGCCTTTTGGGTGGTTGAGCTTCAGTGTTTTAGAGTGTACATGCTGCTTGCTTCCCCATCATTAAGACTGTGAGGTAATAACACTGTCACTAATGTTTTTGACAAATTCCCCATTGATAAGTCTTCCCTAATACTTAAACATGAAAATAACTATTAGACCCACAAATATTTTCAATAATTGCTAACACTGGCAGTTCCAATGTATGGAGAATTTATTTATATTTACGTACTGGGGAGAAGTCTGAAAACAGCATGTGGCTGACATCCAGCTTTTTTTGCATGACTTGAAAATGCTCACTTTCTTCTGCACTCTGGGGAAAGGCCTCTCTTGCATTTATTTGCATGCTCAGGCCATCAAACTCCCAAAAGTGGCAGCACAGAGGTGTTCCTAAACATTATCTTCATTAGAAAATTCTGCTTACAAACACCAGACCCAAATCACCCTCTTCAGGAAAAAACATAAATTAAGGGACCACTGAAAAACAAGACATAAAACAGAAGTCTGAGGCATTCAAACCTGCATTCATACTATGTGACTCAAAACTACAAGAACATGTAGCTTTGAGAAAAACAAAAACATTACATTGTTTTTTCTCTCATTGCATGTTTCTGCCTTGCAGACATCATCAAGGTCTGCTGGCTGTGTTTCCGAGAGGAAAACATATTAGGTACCTTACCCATAGACACCAGGTTGTGAGGTACACCAAGGCCTTCTTCACTCCATTCTGAACCAGTCCCATCCACACAGACCTTCTGTGCCTCCCCTGAGCCTCTTAAGTTTGCCAGCCTGCCTCCAGGAACCCAAAGAGGACATAATGCCTGAATAAGACCTGATGAGTGCTGAGCAGAGGGGATCACCCTTGAACCCTCTGGCAACAAGAGAAAATAGGAGAAGAACCTGTCAGAGCAAGCGCCTGTGTGGCACTGGGCCTAGCAGTCCCAGGATCCTATTCTTGCTGTAGGCTTTGTAGCCACCAACATGGATGGAGCCCCGGTGGGCACCTACAGGTTTCATCACCCATGTGGCCCTATCATGACAGAATCCCACCCTGGGATTCACGTACACAATCCCTGAGATGACAGGTAAACCAGGAATAATTGAGGATGGGACAGGGGCGGGGGGAGGGGGGGGGGGGTAAAGGAGAACAGCTGGGGGATCACAGCACATCTGCTGCTTCCACTTAACAAACTGTGTAAGTTTAACACCTTGCAAGGAGCCAAGCATCCCATCAGAGCCAAGCATCCCATCGTAGACAGCTGCTCTGCAGGTACTCAGTGCTACATTCGTCCCTGTACCACCATGAATGGGAAGGACTCGGGTCCAGCACTGCACATCTGCAGATGTCCCAATATGAAGACCGAGGTCACCCTGAGTACCATTTCTCCAGCCCTTCTTTCAGGCAAGACAAGCACACCTTACTCATAAGGGCACAAAACATGTCCAGAACAAAATCTGTCCACCGCTGCTTCAGCACTGTTCCCATAGAGCACAGCATCACTGACTTCATCTGATGCAGGTAGGACAAAATTCCTTTTGTAGATCAAAAAAAAAAAAGTTCTAAAATTTACCTGCACCACAAGGACTGAACATCCAGTCTGTTAAGCAAAGCTTCATTTGCCTTTGTCCCTCCCCTGCAACTGCAACTTTTAACAAATCTTTTCCTATTCTTTGTGTTCTCCTGTAATCTTTCTGACTCGCTTAGATCTTCGTGTAAGTTTAGTTAAAATACTTCCCATTAACCACGGGCGTTTCAAAATAAAGAGAAGGGCACCTGAAGCCCTGACAAGGAAGATGCCTGCTCGGGGTTCGACTGAGAGGAGCGGCAGGCAACCAAGGTGCCCGCGGCCCCTCCTCAGCAGGAAAACAGGCAGGGAAAACTAGGTGTAAAAGCTCGTGAATGGAGATAACGACGCGTGAAACGGATTCGGCTGGAGGAAATTAGTGTAATTTGCTGCTATTTATTCAGATAGCGAAGAAAATTAAACCCCACTACCACACATCCATCGCTCCCCTTTCGCCGTCGGAGCAGACCCCCACCCCTGCCGGCTCCCGCCCGGAGCCACGCTCATGAGCGCTTGAGCCCGCTCTGCCATAGCTCCCGGCTCTACAGCCCCTGGACACAGGCTGTTCCGGCTCGGCACCGCCGGACAAGAGCTACCGGGGGACGTCTGCCAGCCGAGGACACGGCGGGAATGTGTGTAGCGGTCCCGAGAATTTGCGTTCCTTTTCCCCCTCAGCCTGTCCCACCCAGCCTTTCCCTCGGGTTAACCAGCACCCAGACGCTGCCGCCGGGATATTGGGGCCAGGCACGGGGCTGTTCGTGCGGCAGCGCTGCCGATTTGCCTGCGGGGCTGACCAGGGGCTGCGCATGGGGCTGCCACGGAACTGGCTCCGTCCGCCGTGGGGCAGCCCCAGTTTGTCCTCAAGAAGACCTGCTTGTGAGCCGATGCACGGACGCCCAGCACAGCCCTTTCTAGACCAACCCTTCCAGATCACAGGGCGTTTGTCAAATGGCTTGAGTCTGACTGAAGTGCTGGCCACAGAACTGAGAGACGCTCCTGCCTTGGAGCAGCCGTGAGAGACTCCTGCCCGCACTAATTCCCACTCTGCTCCCTAGCAATCAGGGATGAATCCTTTTGGCATCACCACTTAGCCAGAGGAGAAAAACAGCCTCCTTAGGGTTGTAGAAGAGTCCCATCACTGGGCACAATCAAGTTTGCAGTTGGCTTGGTGCTGGCTAGCCTCTTCCAGGCTGCCTTTCCCACATGAAGGCTGGATGAGGTCACCTTCCAAGGTCCATTCCCACCTGGGCTGTTCCAGGATCCTATGACGATTGCATTTTCAGACTGGCAGTAATGGTTCTTTCTCCTTAACTGCCAGTGGTCTGGGGACATGCCTGCGAAATGAGCCCTTGGCTGTGGCAGGAAATGATGCAGGGCAGCTCTCTTTCTGGGCACACCCTGGGCAGATGCCACCTGTGTGCATCAAAAAGGGGGAAGCTGAGATGGGCTTTGTCCTTGGGGTCAGCAAGGGCCATAGGGTGAGAGGGTGCAAGACAGAAAAGCTTTCACAGTGTTCTGCTCTGATTAGGTGAAACAGTGCTGCTGTTGGAGATGTCAGTCTGGCTCACGCTGTCACCTCGCTGCTCTCCCCTCACCCTCACCCTGCCATGTTCTGGCTGAGGCAGAGACATGAGACAGTGAGAGTCCATGGTCTGCACCCACGCACACCTAACCCCACCTTGCTGCAAAGGAGGAACAGGAGAAGATCTCTGCAGGTAACTGTCTTTAATCAAGATGTGTTTCAGGTATTAAAGAAGCTTTGTAGAGAGAATGTCGGAGTCCAAAAGTGAAAGCAGGATCCCGGGCCTTGGTCACTGACAACTGGAAGGGGAAAGTGAGAAGGGGTGAAGATGGTGCCTCATTCTCCAGAGTTGTCCTCAAGCGAAGGCTGTCCAGCCTAACACGTTGGTGGGCAGGCTGCCTTACCTTTCCCGGGAAATAGTCTGCTGGACCTGGAATCATACCCGTGCCACCAGGTTTGGTTCTTAGTCCCATTGTGTACTTGGGAGAGCTTCTTTTGTAGACATCCATGTCCACATTGGCAAACGCTGCAGGACCTGGTGTCTGCAAGAGAAGCAATGAGGTTGGTGGGTCCAAGAGGCAGTGTGAATTCTTGCCAGGCATCCATGAGTACTGTGCTGCCTTAGGTGACTGGCCAGAAGGAGAGTGGGAGGTCTGGAGCCTCGGGAAGGACAGCTCCTTGAGAAGAGAGGTGGATTTCCCAGAGGACGAGTGATATTAGTGTTGTTAGTACCAGTGAACTGTACCATGGAAAAGTGAGAGACTGCAGGTGTCTGTGCTGCTAACAGCAGAGCCAGAGGCCCTGTGGCATCTTGGGTTTTGCTGCAGGTGCAGAGAAGCGTGCATTACGTGGGGATGCAGTAGGCACCGGGACCCTTCTGCCCGGAGGAGAGCAGCTGAGCTTCTGCTGCTGATGATGTGAGAGAGCAGAGGAGCACAGCTCACCTTTGCCAGGTCTTGAAAACAGCTCTGGTATAGACTCTTCCATTTCATGGAGTAGCAGGGTTCAGCATGGGTGTACACTGTTTGGGGTCCCAGAACCCTGGGCAGTGTGTAGGTGCCAGGACCTGGAAACGGAATAGGAAGAGAGCCTAGGTGAGTCCCCTGGGAAAGGGTGCAGTACCTGGGTGGAAGAGAGTCAACCTGCCATGCTGGCTGTGAGGAGCAGGAAGGTTATCATGCCCCTCATCCCAGTGCCTCTGGCTTCTGTGGCTCATGGTGTGCATTGGCTGTTCAGAGCCAGAGCTGCTGGTTGTTCTGTGAGATGGGAGAAGTTGGCGCCCTGCGACAGCCAGAAGTTTGTTGAGCACACACGGTGTCCTGCTGCTGCCTAGGCTTTTTGCTAGGCCTGTTGAAAAAGCTGCAGCCCCTCCCTGAAGGACACACAGGCTGTAAGCAGGTCTGTTTCCCCAAGTTCCGTACCTGGCGTTTGGAAGCCTTTTAAGTCCTTGGGTCGGAACTTCATGCTACTCGCCGGTGCAGTTTGGTAGATGTGTTTGTTGGCATTATCTGTGGTGTAGTCACCTGGGACAGAGAAGGAGGTGGAAGAAATGAAGCTGGGGACCTAACTGTAAGCCAAAGAGGAGGAGTCAGGAGGAGATGCTCAGTCTTGCTTGTTTTCTGTCTGGAACTCTCTGAGGCCCATTTGGGGCATGAGCGGAGGGTTTTGTGCCCCAGTGGCACAGGGCAACAGTAAGGCGTGCTTGTCAGGCCTGGAAGAAGGGCTGCAGAAATGCTACTCACTGGGTCCAGGGGTGACTCCAATCTTGGTCTTGGGACGTGATGTCACATGTGCCGATGGAGCTACATGCTTCCCAGTCTTGGTGATGGATGAATGGATGAAGTAGCGAGGACCTGGTGAGCAGCTGGTTGCGGCGGGACATTTGGTCCCTCGAAATGAGTATGCAGGGGCTCTGTATCTGGTGGGATCATGAGCCGTGTGACCTGGGAAGAAAAGCCTGTGAAAGGACATGTGCCTGCAACTGTGTAGTGAAAGAAAGTTTTGAAGTGGAAGCAAGCTGTGTGCTGTGCTTCCCATTGCCACTGCCTCCCCGTGATAGTTGGCTTACCTGTGGTACCAGGGAGCCAGTACTTGGGACCTGGAGTGGCAAACTCTGCAAGGATTGGGCCCCGTCGGGGATGAGGTCTCCAGCTGCCTACCCAGGGTCCCTCCATGGTGGTGGCTAGAGAAACTACAGGAAAAACAGGAGAGCTACCAAGGGGCTTCCTTGACACAGCCCTGGTAGGGAGCTTTCCTTTAGCCCAGAGCAGGAAGAAAGTGAAACTAGCATCACGAAACTAAGTGAAGAACAAGAAGAAGGAGCAGATGGAGGAGAAGGAGGAATGGGGGGGAAGCAGCAAGTTAGGAGCAAAGATGCAGCAAAAACTCCCAATTACTGCCCTCAGGCAGTAACTGTTGGCCAGGCCAGCAGCAGTGTAGAAGTGCAGTGCTGGCCTGGCAGGGAGGTAGCCTCTGGCATGTGTACACACCAACTTGCTCAGCTGGAGTGTGGCACTGCCTAGGTGAGGTGCAGGGAGGGACACCAGCTCCTCAGTGACATCATAATCCATTGCTAGGTGGGTCCATCATCATTGATGTCCCTCAGCAGGTGACATCCCAAAGGGCCATTCTCACCCAGTGATGAGCAAAGCCCACTGTGATGCTGAGACCCTCAAGTTGCTATATTGCCTTCAGGGCTCCTCTGGGGCTGGGTATGGGGCCGCCATGGAACTGGCTCAGTGTGGTGTGGGGCAGCCCCAATTTGTCCTCACACAGACCTGCTTGTGCCCTCATGTGCACAGAGATCCAGCACAGCCCTTTCTAGTCCAGCAGTGCCTCAGCACTGGGCTTTTGTGAAATGGGATGAGTCTGACTGAACTGCTGGCCTCAGAGCTGTCAGAGCTGAACTGCTGAGAGCTGACAGTGGCTTCTGTCTCAAAGCATCTTTGAGAGCTGCCCACTCTAATTCTCACCTCGTTCCACAGAAACCCGGGGAGAATCCTTTTGACATCAACACTTAGCCAGTGGGGAAAAAACAACCTCCCCAAGAACCAGAAAAACAGGCTTTGTCTCAAACTTTGCACTTTTCTTGCTTCAACCCTTCCATTAACTCCGGCTCTGGGGGAGAAAGGAGTAAGTAAGGAGTGAGAAAGGTCAGCCAGCTGACCTGGCTTAGTTTCTGTCCAGGCTCAACAACTGAGCTCCTAATCTTATTTAGCAACAATGTAAGAATGGCCTTCTTTGGCAGTGAATAAATGTTGTGTGTTAGCTGTAACTGCCACTTACTGTGCCTGCAGGCATTTACAATGGGAGATCCCCTGAAATGAGCTGGGGAGTTGATAGTGACCAATGCCCAGCTTGTGCTTTGTATCTTTTGATGCTTTTCCAAGGTCTTTGTGACTCCAAGGTCTTACTGTCAGAGAGGAGGGACAGAACAAAGCTATCAATAATCTCAGTTGTTCTGGCCTCTTCATTTGAGGGCCTCCGGTGTCTGCATTATTCAGATGCTACCAGTGTCTTCAAGCAGGTCTCCCTTTAATGCCCACTTCTCCAAGTTGTTTTGGGAGTTCATGGTCACCAGGATTTTCAATGTTCATGCTTCAGGAACCTTCTGGGAAGGTTGGACAGAGTTAAGTTTCATTATTCTAATTTTCCCAGTAGTATATGAATGTCTATGCCTGCACTATGAGTGCTCCTGCCAGGCTTTTCAGTCCCCAGATTTCATGACTCTTTGTTAATAACCCCTTGTTTAGTGACCCTTTAAGGTTTTTAGTCTCCAAGTTTTTATGGTTTGAGACCCTTATGGCTTTTCTTTCATTGCCGTGCTTCATGGGCTGTGGTTAATATAGCATCCATTAGGAAATACATTCTGAAGCATAAAAATTGTGATTTGAATGGAAATGCTGTGGGCAAGGTAAAACAATGGAGTGGCAAACCAGTTTAGAAGACATACAAGTCCTTTAACACAAGCTGATTCGTAGAGTGAAAGGCACTTAAACTTCAAAGGCACACACAGATAGAATTTTCTCCCACTGGTCAAGTACTCATGAAGTATAACCAGCAGTTTTCATAACACCTGCAGTCTTTGGTACACTAAGAAAATCATATATGAGCTTGCTCTCTTACCATAGGTGAAGCAGATATTGAGAAGACTGGCAAGAGTTACATTACCAGTTCAGCTGACTAATAATATTTCTTGTTGGATTATATTAGAAATGCCAGCATTAGTTGATGAGTCTTAACCAGTTCTTGTGTTCTTGGTGACATTTGCCTGAATCTTCTGCATCCATTTTTTTTTCTTCCTACTTTCCTCTGTGTCCTGTATCAGTGCTATCAATTAGGTTTTGTTTAGATGATGCTTTGGAGCCTACTGATGGCAGCTCCTCCAGACTTGGGGCATTGTTTTCACTCTGGAGAGCTAAAAAACAGCCATTCTGGTAAACAGCCTTCTTGGGTGATGGTAAGTTAACTCTGAAGCCTACTGATAACAGCTACAGAGGAAAGCTTTGCAGTGGGTTGGAGGTGTTAAAGCTGGAGCTCAATGATAACAGCCCCCTAGAAGCATCCCACAGAAGGGGGCATTTACCCTGCAGCATACTGATAGCAACCTCAAGAACCATCCCTTGTGCAGAACATTCAAAAAATGAAGGGGACAGCCCTCAGACCAAAGGCTGTTTCCCAGAGCTGCCATCAGTAGGCTCCAGAGCCTAGAATGAATGAAAACTAGAAGTTTATTCACATAGTCTGTGAATAGAAATAGGCAATGACTTGCAAAACAGGCTAATTTACTGGTATTGAAACTGGCAGTGGGCATAACATATTTGGCACATTATGAATATACTTAGCATATTTTATTTCAAACTTCTTAAAAGGATATGCTGTAATTGATCCATGTTTAGTGAGAGTATGGAAGGATGTTGCTGGAAGTTGTAGCCTGTATCAACACAGAAGGAGGGCAGAATTAAAAGATGCCTATTAAATCTGATTAAACTCTTCAGAAGTAATTACTGTGTATGATATATTATTCACAAATAACTAGATACCTATGTATTTTCACTGCATGTTACAAGATCTTTGTACAGTGCACTTTAGGAAATGACACAGTTGGCTTAATTAAAACAAAAATTAGTATAACAGATTTTACCTGTATGTTTCAAAGATAATTTCAGTGATGTGGAGGATCCCTGCTGTACCAGCTCCCAGCACAATACATGCTGGTGCAGTCAAATATCAAATTGTATGAGCTCTAGTGTATGCCACACTAGATGCCTTCTTTGGACAAACAAAAGGAAAAAATGTTAAAAATGTCATCAATTAAGTTTGATCTAGTTTCAACTTTTTGTTTTAAAAGAGATGGAGGCTTAAATAGCTGTAAATTTGAAGGCTTTCGTATCTGTGCAATTTCCATTCTGATTCAGTTAAGGACAGAATTTGAGTCTTTACCTCTCATCAGCAAGGTCATCTTAACAATTAATGAAAATGCCTAGATAAATTTGTCTGGTTTTCTTTTTTCTGGTACTCCACTGTGGACCTTTAACAGTAGTGCTCCAATGCTAAGGAATAGTACTTAAAAGTTTAATTACATGGAAGTGGCAAGAAGTACCTACCATGAGCATTCTTTTGGTTCAGAGAATACAGACTAGACTTACTGGACCCTGCTGTACCTCTGTTTTTTAAGAATGTTAAGCATTTTCATTTACATCGATTCCACTAGTGTGTTTGGTGTCAAGTGTGTAAATGTGCTTAGAGGTCCTGAGGCTGTCTCTATAAGCCCTTCAAAATCGTAGAACTGCTGTTTCAGTCTAGGGACTCATGAATGCTTGCTGGACCAAACAGTATGACAGATGCTTTTTGACATCAAAATAAAAATAAAAGAGAAAAATAAAAGAGAGACATAACATCCAAATCACTAATTACATTTTTGTTATTAGAATATATGATGATAACTATATGTTCATAGGAGAAATTAATTTGATTTACAGCTCTAGTAATTAAATAAATGCCATGTATTTTATAAATCTAAAACAAATATTTAAAACAAAAATTTGAGATCGCACAGGCATCAAAATCTATGGTATCACATAACTTATGGTTTATACAACCAGGAACTGGCTTGTACAGCTCTAATCCTTCAAGGAGGACCATGGTATATGTCGAATAACTATGAAAACTAGCATGAGATGGGAGAATGTGTTCTATAGCAGGGCTGTGTTTCTGTGTTTCCAGCCACCCTGTACAGGTGGCTAGCCTAGGGAAAGGTGTAACCCTGGCCCCTTCCTCTCAACCCTTTTGTTGAGCTGAATGGAGCTGCTCACTAAGGAAAGAAATGTATGCCAAGTACAGCTTGGCTCTAGGTTACTCCACAGCAACGGGATAATCCAAGGACAGATCAGGAGTCTCACCGTGCAGCATCTTCTTCAGGGCTAGCTAGTTTATACCAAAGAAACCATTACATTAATTTTACATAAGTTAACATTTTAACTTTAATTCTTCAGTTATCTTAGTGGAAAAAAAAATTTTTTTTTTATATTCATGTAAGATAGCATAGGTTGGAATTAAGTCTGTGATAGGTAATTTGGGTTTTTTAAATAATCATAGATTTATTGATGAACTTTTCAAATAAAAAGCAGAAAACCAATATTATCTTATAAAGTAAAGAATATTATCTAAGGAAAAAAGATTAGTTTGCAAGAAGAGCGTTACCTCCTATTTTTGGAATTTCTCTAAGATTCCTGTCTCGGCTGTATTTCAAGAATCTGTCTATAGGTTGCATTCCTGAGCCTATCAGCCTTACAGATCGGTTAATAAAAGTCAATCAGTGGTTGTTTAACTTGCCTGCTACTGCCTGAAGCAGAATTACAAAAGCTAAATGTGTTCAAAACTCCACCAGGAGTTTCTGTCATCTTAAAACTCCAAGTGTATGACCTCATGGCAACTAAAAAATAAATATTCCACAACAGCTTGAAGAAACTTGCAGTTACTATGCATTCATGTCAACAAAATAAGAAATCACGCTTGAGGAATAGCAATGTTTTCACTTTCTGCTTTTAGAATGATTCATTTAGAAATGGAAACTAATGGCAAAAGGACCATGAATATGAAACAACTGACAAGGAGAAACAAACAAATGCAATTAATTAGAAAATAGTAATTTGATTGCTAAGTGAGAAGGTTTATAAGCAACATAGAATTGTCATGTGCATTTAATCAGGTTCACTGCAGTTGCAATTAACTGTTCAATACTAAGCTTCTTCACATATTCTGAATATTCTGACTGATTTACCATTAATTTCTACGTAGTCCTGACTTTGAACTTTCATTAGTGTTCATTCTTCTGCATACTCAGCTAGGGTATATTTTGTCTCATGAAGATGACTTTCAAATGCACTAATTTGTTAATGCAAATTGTTTTTCTTTCATGAAATCACACACAATTTTTGCTAAATATGAGGAGAAACACTCTAAGTAATTGCTATAGAAACAAATCTGCAATCAGCTTTCATTATTTTTAAGTGAATTGGGGGTGTTATTCTTATAATTAAACAGTATTATATCTTCTTAATCCATTGCTCTAATTTGTAACTTTGACCTGAGAATTAGTGAAAATATTTTACTCGTGTAATGGGAATTGGAGCTAGCAAATAAAGAGATTTTTTTAGTTCAATCAGGAATTTTAGTTCAACTATTTTAGCAATAGTATTTTCAGATGCATTTTCTTTCAAAAATAATAGCATTTCTTCTCACTAATACATGTTCTAGAATCTTTAAGATTATATAAATATAGCTTTAAGATGTAAAAAATTTGGAAGAAATTGTATCTCTTGTATACAACCAGAAACCTATATGCCATTTACCTCAAAATCTAACAAAATTAGATACTGACTATTTTACAGGAGCCTTAGCAGCACAATAGTGAGAGATTGGGCAATAACACAATTCATCCAATTTGTACACTCTCTTCCTTCAAAGACTGACCAGCTTTTGCAACATGAGGGGTTTATGTGCCTAATACTAGGGATTGTGGCACTGTTGCAAAATTGTTTGGGAAGTACAGAAGTGGACTTGGCCAAGGAGGTGTATCTAGCTTTGGCCAGCCCAGTCCAGCAATGCTATCATTAGGAGACTATTAGGCATGTTTTACAACATAAACTGAGATCTATTTCTTAAAACCATATCACATGCTGTTCCTATTTTTCAAAGCTCATGACGGATCATAGTCTTGAATTTAAAGGACATACATGTAAGAAGAGCTCAGGTTTTAGAAGAGGCATGGATCTGAACTTACATTAGAGAAATACTGAAGAAGTCTGTGTTGCTTTTAATTAGCATGGATTATTTAATCTGTGGAAAGTCAGAGTTTAATATTCGAAAAGTGAGACTTGAATGTCTTTCATACTGTTGTGAAATTTTGCAAAATGAAGAGTCAGATTGGGGCTTTAGTTTCTCATAATCAGTTTCTCATTGATAGGCGCAGTGATTTCCACAGTCAACATGGACTTATTTATACATGTAGTTTAATTTCAGAATGCATAGTTCAATTCAAAAGGAGATTAGAATATCAATCAGTATCAGTGCATTTTTTGTGTTTTGTTGTTTTTTTTGTTTGTTTGTTTGTTTGTTTTTTTTTTAATATTTGGCTTTTTATGAGTAGGATTTTTGAAAAAAAATCCTTACAGTAAGCATCTCAGTAAGCAACGCTCATGAAGGCTATCATGAAATAGCCTTACACTTCGATAGAAATATTTTCATTTGGTATGGCAATCAGCCTAACTCCTCTGAAGGTCTCTGAATCAGTTCTACTAGCTTTTCTCTTTCCTCTGGTTAATTCCTCAGGAATTTTGAGGGAATATCACCCAAACTTGTGCTACTGGTTCATTTTCCCCTGAAGCTTTCAAAGGAAACTGTTGAAATAGATCAGGCCACGTGCAGTCTTGTTTTACACAGTTACCAGACTTGTACCACTAGAAAATGTGCATTTATTTTAAAGCATCCTTTCCACTGCAGTTGTGTGGAACAATGATCTGCTGAATTTAATTCACAGATCAAAGAGGGAGGAAATTAACCAACACAGTAAATTGATTATTTCATGGGTGACATAACCAAGGCAATGATTTATCTTAATAAAGAGCAACATCCCTCTAGTCCTTAACTGAATTCCAGCCAATGCAATAATACTCAGTTGTTAATGACTTTGATGTTGATGTGGAAAAGTGAATGACTGTATAATCACTGAAATGAGACCTCATCACAGTTGGAAATGTTTAAGCCAAATCATTTTGGACTGTGAAAAGAGCCCTGAGTGGTATAGATTGGCTGGGTCCCAGATTTTCAGCCTTAACTAAACAGGGCCTGAAAACTTTATCATATTGCCATGCCTCAGGCTGGTCTGCAATTCTGACAGCCCCAGAGAATTGCAGTTTAATGTGTATGTGTGGACTCGCTGCAGAAAAAGAATCCAGCATTTACAGAATGCCATGGAGGTACACAAAAGCCACCTCACGCAGATAACGAATGCAAACTTTAACTCCCAAGCAAATCCAATGGCCAAAACTGGCAAAGAGGGGCAACCGCGACATCCTGGTGACACTGAACGGGCTCCGGGCTCGGCGTGCCGGTAGTTCAAGCAGATCCCGAGCAGTGTGGGTGGGGGCAGCCCAGTCCCGGGACGAGCTTCGCGCTGCCGGCCCGCCGCTGACACGGCCGGGGCCGGGGCCGGGGCCGGGGCCGGGGCCGGGGCCGGGGCCGGGGCCGGGGCCGGGGCCGGGGCCGGGGCCGGGGCCGGGGCCGGGGCCGGGGCCGGGGCCGGGGCCGGGGCCGGGGCCGGGGCCGGGGCCGGGGCCGGGGCCGGGGCCGGGGCCGGGGCCGCTCAGCCGGCTCACGGAGGAGCTGTGGCAGGCCAGGCCAGGCATGGGAATGCCCCAAGGCCAGGCATGGGAATGCCCCAGACAGCCGCAAAATGCCGGCATCGGCCCCAGGGGGAGCTGGGCGCGCCTGCCACACTGCACCAGCCATAAATCCCTGTCTATCAGCAGCTGTCTTTAAGAGAGGGAACAGAAGAAAGGAAACAGAAGTCAAATAGGGAAAAAAATTGTACTGAGAGCTTATGTTTATATCCCACATCACTAAATATGGCTTAGGAGGCTGAAATGCAGCATTAGTCATTTGTAGCAGCCTTCACCTCCCCCTTTGCCCTTCCCTACGAACTCTTACAATAACAAACCAGGCTAAAATTAGAGCTGCTTTATAGTACGTTAATTTGATTATCATTGTCTCGGCACTGATTGAAGACCTCACATCAGTAGGAGGGATACCCTTTACATCAAGCTTCCCTGATGCTGATGCTCAGTTCTTGGATCCAAGGAGGAAGTCAGGTCATTTTTTACTGCTCATGTTTCCTTCACAGCCACTCAATTCCCAGAGAAGGATTCCTAGCACTGACATTACCCCATCCATGCCTTGTTAACTTGTCTTTTTTTAAAGCAGATGGGAAGAACACTTTGCATCCTCCCAGCCTGGCTTTGCCCCATGCACACTGTGAGAAATCAAGAGGAGATGAGGGAGAAAGAAGATGATGGCAAATTACAAAGTTTTCAAGTCCACTTTTTCTAACCTCAGCAGAGAGGCAGAGGCAGCTGCAGGTAGGTTTGGAGGAATTTCAAGAACTCACCCTATTTGAATACCACACAGCCTCCAGGCTCCAGAAACATGATACTCTGATGCTGATCATTTAAGGAAAAAAAGGGCTAAGGATTATTAAACTGCTCATCCAGGCCTGCAGCTGGGGGTGACTCAGAGTACAGAGTTGGAAAAATGCCCATGTGGCAAGATTAGAAACTCATTTGTGTAGTTTATATGGCCTTGCCAGGAGCCTCCGTTTTTTTCCAAACCTTCAGTTTATTAACTTTAAAAGCACTCCTTTCCTGTTGGGGATCTGGCATGGCTGCAGCCCGGCAGCTCTTTCTCCTTTTGCATTAACAACACTTAAAGGCTTTCTTTCCTTTTCAAAATCGACTGTGTGAGATCATCTGGAATTTTCAAATGTGCTCGCTCTTTCTTTTCATTTCTTTCTTTGTCCCAGGGTTCAATTTAAATCCAAGTGCTTTTAAACTAACTGTATTCATCCAGCCAGCACTTTCAGGAGTATATGTTATGAAAGCAGGAAAAGAAAAGGCCTTCTTGTCATCAAAACCATAATAATTATGTGTCAAATGTAATTACTGCTCTGTGGGTAATACATCTAATACTCGGTGACAGAGTAAGCAGCCTGCAGAAGTAGAAAGTAACTGGTGGCAGCATCAAATTGATATAAAATTAACCATCATGCTTAAAACTCTGTTTCATAAAGTTCTACCAAAAATGCAAAGGCAAGGAAAAAAGGGGTTTTTTCTTCATCTAAAATTGTTAACATGCAAAAGCTCAGTTCTCTCCACCTCCATACAATGAATCACAGCTCTTTTAAAATATGAAACAGTGCTATAAATGTGTACATTACAAGGATCACACTCTTGTGAAGGAGCTCATCTACCAGGAAGGAATTAAGTGTGGGAGTTCTCTTAACCCATTATGTTTCCTCATTATTACCTTCACAGTGCACACTTGATTCACTCGATAAGAAACAAGCTTTCCACATTTCCCTACCTTCTTTAAAATAAACAAACTAATGAGCAGCTGGTGAAACTGACATGTGCCTGTGAATTTGAAGACTACTGAAATGTGTAGTCATATTCTGAGGGAGCAAAAAAGTGCTATGTCAGGAAACAATATTCTAAATATGACAGCATGTGTGAGAAACTTGTCCAGTTTAAAGAATACATGTTGTCTCCTCCCTAACACTCCTCTAAGTAGACTTAATAAAATCTAACATATTCAAAAAACACTTTAAAACTTAATGATTTGCTAATTTGAGTCTAGATCCTGAAAACAGTTTTCAAAAGCTGTGTTTAGCAGTTACATTCTGAGTAAAAATTCACCTAATTGTTACCTAAAGGCATAAGTTTTTTGTAGGATTGACAGTTTTTACTGGAGCTAACATTAGGTATCTTTACTAATGTGTCTTTACTAATTTGTGTAGGACTAAATAAAGGTAAAGTTAAGAATAATAAGAATACACTAGGTGGCTCTTCATTCTACTCCTCTGTTTTACATGCTCCTGCATGATTATCAGAAAAACAGGATTTCTGTACATTTTCATTTCAGCTTTATTAACATGCTTTGATGTTCTTTACATTTGCTTTGTTTTTCTATTTCAGGAATATTATGTTTCCTAGCAGATGTTTTTAATGAAATATTGATAATATTAGAGATCTTTGAAAAGTTTGAAAGAATTTCAAAGTGTCTTTACATCAGAATTAATTTTTTCAATCTAAAGTTTCTTTGAAGTTTTGTAACTTGAAATACTCATCGAGTAACTATAATGGTTCATCATATAAGGATAATATATTACATTGGAAGCCTGATTTTAAAGATCACAGTCATTCAATTAAACAACAGTGTTCAGTCACAGAATTAAAATTGGGTTTTTAAAAATCCCGTGCTTAAAAAGGTGCTCCCAAATGAGGAATTGACCAATATTTGGTGATTTTTAAATTGCAGACTTGGGGGAAAAGAAACCCTGGAAAATGCTGGACAAACCACCAGCTTTTAAAGATTTAGCATGAGATAATTATTCTTTTCTCTCTAGGCCTATTCTCCTTTCTCCACATATCAAAAACAAAGCCCAGTGGGTTTGTTTTTTTTTTCTTTCTTTCTGATTTTTGAATGCTCTGAGTGTTCTATAGTAAAAACTATTTTTAAGGTAAATTCAGAGTTTCTCCAATATTATGTATGAGAAAATGAAGACATCTCATGAACTTGTTTCTGCCTACTCAATAGGTATGTTCAAATACTATTCTGCTTTGTAGTAAGACCTCGGAACACATTTCATTGACTGCCAGCCTATGCATATACAGACATACTTAGCAGCATTTGCTGTAAGTCTCAGAGCAAGAGTGTTTATACAAGTTACTGGTATTACCTAGAACAGGTGGATTATAGGAAAGTATGTCCACTAATTAGGCGTTCTCATGTGTTTATTTCTTGAAGAGGTATCACAAGTATGTCTCCTATAAATGGCTAATTGGCACCAGTTTTCATTTATGGAAAGTAGGCACTAGAGGAGGTCCACATTCAAGTTAGCAGTGAGAAACTGATTGTACCGTAATGAAAGAACAGTAATGACTAACAAGGGTTCTTTCCTCAAAAAAAAAATTCATCCTAATGGATGAAATATTTGGGGTTTGCCTGGTACACATACCTTGGGTCTTCTCAAGGGTGCTTGCTTTAAATTTCAGTAGTATTCCCAGTTCCACTGGGTGTACCATGTAGCACAAGCAAGTGCTGTCAATACGCACAATGATCAGCACTTGAGGAACACAGGCCCAAAAGCATTCTCTGGCTTTCTTTGATAAATAAGACTGATGAAAAGAATGGCTCAAAACTGCCAGATTTGGTTATGGTTTCTGAAGAATTAAGTCAACACGAAAGAAATCATGTTTTCAAACAGTATTGTTCTCTTTAGAATGATGCCCCAATTTATTGAACTGTACTCATTGGATCCCAGATTCAAATGCTACTTCTGCTTATCAGTCACCACTTGTTGCTTGAACTAAATAATACATCTATAATTTTTAACATGACTAGAATTAGCTCCCTGCCCTGCCAAAAAAGTTTCAAATACTTCTGACTGGTATCTAAATTGGAAACACCTGTAAGAGTTAAATCTTTTCCTGACATAAATTAGTGATGAGGAGTTCATATAAGAGCTGAAGACATAAAAATAAAATAGTACAGTAAGTATTTCAGGTACCAGAAAAAGGATTGCTTCAGCTAGGTAGGTATAAGAGAAAAGAATATGTGACCCCAGCCTGCTGACTTCCTATAATACCAAAATAGATGCTCGATACCTCTGTTGTGTTAACCAGAAAATGACTGCCTGAAGCAAGATCAAATGTCTCATTAGCACTTATAATCGCTTCCATAAGATGAAAACAGATGAAAGAAGAAAGGATGAAATTCAAACAGTAGACGAAAAAATTGATCCCTTTTGTTCTGTGGTGTGCGTTCTCTCTGAGATGGGCCTCTCTCATATTTAACCTGAGTTCAACAAAGTCATTATAAATGGAGTTCCAGAAAACTTGATCCCACTTTTCACAGTGTTCATAAATACAGTGGATGGTTCTTTGTTTAACTACCAGTAATTACATTAAAGCATAAAATTTCTTCCTGAACAAAATTTTAATAATAGACTTACTACTACCCTCCAAATTGATGACAGCACATTCTCTTACCTCCATATCTCTATATTTTCAATGTGGAAAAAAAAATCAGCTTTAACCATTTAGAAAAGTAATGTTCTTCCAGAATTCCAGAAATCCACCTTGTTCCCATCTCATAAGGGAAGTTATCACTTAATTTATTCTAACCTGTGGGTTGTGCTAACCTATGAGATTGCTATTGATGATGCATGAAGAATTATATTCATTCATATTACAGTTGCATAAATTGGATACATGGATAGACCTACCAACACACTGAATACATGAAGTATGGGATAGCTACGTGCAGTTGCTTGACTACATTTAATGACTTCTGACCTGTTCAGGACCAGAATGCCAATAAGAATTTGTTTTTAAGTGATGCTAAAGAGACGGAGGCTATTGCAGTCACTCTGCATAGTGCAACATGGTAAGGACCAGCAGATTTCATCTTTCAGAAAAAATGACTGATGGACCAAAGAATATACCAGGTGATGCTAGGTGATGTTATTTTTCCATGCTTGTGTTTCTCCTACATCCAATATTTAGTGAGGAAGCCAATTCTGTGACATTACTTACCAGAAACTACAGGGCTCAGTACACTGTGTTGTTATGACAGAAAGCAGTTGTAAGGATCCATAATTTCTTCCCATTTAATTTGTTATGGTTTAGTAAAACACAATATGTTTAGATGACTGTAGGTACTGTTATACTTTGTTGGCACATAGATTGCTGGTATTGGTTTCTATCCACGAGTATAATAATTCAAATCTACTGACTTGACTGTGAAAGTATGTATAAGTGCATTAAGACCAAGAAAGATCTGAAGGAGTTTGAAGATTAGGATTTCCTGGTAATTTTCCTGTCTTCCACTTAAAAAAAAAAAAAAAGAGTCCTCAAATATCTCTGATAGAAGAATCACAAGGAAGAAGGTCTAGCACAATCAAAATAAGTAATTTGCATTTAAGGATAAGGCTAAAATGTATGAAAAAGATGGGTAACTTTCTTCATATGATTTCCTTGGTGATGGTGGTATTTACCTCCAGGTTCTCTAAATCAGTATTATTATGAAGGATTTATGAACAAAATGAACTTTCAAAGAGACTGGATAGCACTCTACTGAAAAATTCTTTATGGTCCAGTTGGGCAGATACTAACTTCTGGTTTCATGGTATGAACTGAACATAAGTGGATATCATCACAGAAATGTTTGGTTTTGTCAGAGTTTTAAGAAGTGACTTGTAAATTATAAAAGTCTGAGAGTGTTCTCTGTGAAGAAAATGTTTCTGTCATATTTACACGGCCACATTTGTTTTAGTGACACCAGACAAGCACCGTTTTCTGAAGTGGACCAAAATGAAAAGTTAATGATATGTAGGATGACATGTAATAGTGTGAAAGTGTGTGTGAAAGTGACAGCATTTAATTCATTGTGAGAATACTCAAAATGTAAATTCAAAAATTACACATAATCTTAACTGGTCAGTATCATTTATCAGCAGCTGTGAAAAATCCCCCACACTGATGAAAATGCTGTAAAAAATGCACAACAGTGGAAGGTTGATGCTTTTCTGGTTTCTCTCTTGGATTTATTGGTTCTGATTGAAGGATGAATGTAATGTATGCTCTCCACAATGGGAAATTGTACTTTGGTATACTATGCTTTTCATGCTGACTTAGAAGTTTCTTCCATTCAAGACACATGCTTACAACTGAAAGATCAGGCTGTAACTACAGTGACCAGGGCTAAATTTAAGTGAGAAAACTGTTGCCTCTGTTTTCCACAAAGAAGAAAATGTTAATTTTAAAAGTAATCTTCAGTTTATAACTCCCCCTCTCTCACCACTCTTTGAGTTTTCTAAAATTCCCTTCCTTTCCCTGTGCAATTCTTCAGAATTTCTTCTATCCACTTTCCTCCTACATACAACAAATATGGCTTTAATATGGAATTTTCTGTACTTAATAAAACAAAGTGGAATTTAAAAAATCATGCAGATTATCAAATTATTTTTCTTTTGCAATTGTCTTAAAATTTTTCCTATCTCCATTTCCTGCCTTCCAAAATCATCTTCTTTATGAGAAATTGTATATGTATAATAACTAAATCAAGACAGAGATGACTATAAGACTTTAAGTGTGTATCGGTTTTGCCCCTTAGTTCCACCATCTGCTGTGATACACACAGTGCACTTCCAAAAGAAAAATATTTTCTGCTTTAAGATCATTATAGGACTGACAAACTTAGATAGGAAAATAATAATTTTCTACATTGTTACTTTTGCTATTTCAACATTTACTATCAACTGCTACTTAAATTCAGCTCATTGCAAAGCACACTGCACAATCTACTTCAGAAAAATACACGTCAGCATCCAATCAATTTGGTTTGAAGCAAGAAACACAAAGAACTGCCAAGATATACCTTGGGTTGTAAAACCAGAGTTATCAGGTTCATAGGAAACCTGAAGTCAATTATAATTCTTAGAATGTTCTGCATCTTTCTTCAAATGCAGGAAACTAATGCAAGTTTTTAAATCATGAAAATGTGTAATGTCTACAAAAGTAATAGAGACCCACACCCTGTATACAAGAAAAATATATATTTTCCCACAAAGAACCTATGGTCTCCTTGTTTTGTAGACAATGCTGTAACAGAACTAGCAAGAAAAAATACTGACACTGATAAGTATGATAAAATATTACTACCATACTCTATTTTGGTACAACAGCAATATATATTTCAAACACAAAAAATTAACCAGGAAGACACATTTCTCAGAAGTTCAGGAAAACAAATTCTGTTTTATAAATAGTATGATCATTAAGTCATTCTAAACAATGGGTCTTTCTCTCAACTATAAAAAGCTTCTAGATATGTTTTCTAATGTATTTTTATAAAACTAGGCTAAAAAAAAGAGAAAAGGAAGAAAACCTTTTTATTAAACATACGCTATTCATGTTGCTTCTTTTACCTTTAGAGATATACTAGATGCATATGAAGGTAAATTATAGTACATAGAGATGCACAGTGACCAAAAATGAATTATGATTAACATTTATTATATACTTTGGTAAAAGCATTTGTATGACTTTTTGCATGGTAGCATTCTGTGCTCTGTCTGGAATTCACCCCTTACAAACTTCAGGAAATGCTGAAAAACATGTGATTGCTTGTTACCAAGTTTATATAACCTTGCCCTGCATGAGAACTGCAACTGTCCCCTCCAAAATAAAATAAGGAAGGGATACTGGGGTTTCCCTCCCCCTTTGCCAGATGAATACATTTCTGTGTCCTGTCCAGGCTCCAAGAGGAGGAAGTTGGGTTCAGTTGTCAGAGTGCCAATGCTGTGGCTCAGGAGAATAGAGGTCCAGTGCCTGTTTTTGCACTGACGTCCTGTGTGAACCTGGGTATCCCACAGTTCCCTCCCTGCCCCTGAAAAATGAGAATAGCACTTTCCTAAATGAGAAAAGCCAGCTGTGGCACTGATAAATAAATAAATAAATACAAGGCTGCAAAATATCGAGATTGTGTGAGGGGTGGGAGCACAGGCAAAGCAGTACAATAATTTCTGTTCCTCAGTTTGCCCAGAAGTATTGCTGCACAACATACCTGGAATATACAAATAAACTTTCTCTTTCAAATTATCCAGCAGAGATAAAGATGTCTAATTCTAACCATTTCAGCATTCAACCATTTCAGAAAACTGAAAATAACAAAGTCTGGGAGTTTGGCATTGTGACATCACTACCTAACATTACCCATCCATTTCACCATTGTTATTAGACAATAAATGTTACCTCTCTTATTACTGGAATAGCCACAGACATGACTGTGTTAAAGTATCCTAAACCAAAATATTTTTGGATCCAGGAATTTCAGATACTTGTTTAAATGTGTAAGAGAATAGTACTGGGATAGTAGTGGTACTGCTTGTACATGGCATACACTTGATGATATGTATTGTACTGTTCCAGGCAGAACTGTTCTACTGATCTCAGTGATCCATCTTCCATTTTTGTGATTCTGTCTTTTCTTCCACACATTCTCGTTTCAATTTATTAAAAAAATTAATACCTGATTTATGTAATTGAAACATATTCCTTTAATTAGACTTGGAAATACTATTGAGAGTGGAAATACTCTTGAGTACTAAATGTACTTCCTTGATTAGCTTATTACTTTTTATGGGAACTTGCAAAAAAGGACAAAAAAAGCTAACTAACAACCTTTTGAAATGAAACCATTTAGTCTTCTAAGTATTTTCCTGTGAATATTTGATTCTCCATTTACCCACCATATGTCCAGTAAAAACAAGGGATGGAAAGTGGCCATTTTAGTGACCTTGTGTCCCTCCCTTAGAGGAAGACGACTGACAGGTAGATATATGAACAGTTTGTTATTGCAGATTCCAGATCTTGTGATTATGTCTGACTCAACTTCTGGGGTTTTATCTGGAATTCCTGTGGCAGGTCAGCTTGTGTACTACTCCTTGTCTTTACCTTGTAGTGACCCCAGGTTAAAAATACACCTTACAATAATACATAGCAGTTTCCAAAATTACTGTTTGAGTTGAAATGATGGCAAGCTCCAGACTTAGAATGATCCAAAGAATGTCTCAAAATGTAGAATTCAGTTTATCTGTGAAGATGTTATCATTATGAGTTAATCTATTCGTTTTTAATTTAGTTTTCAGCTTTACTTGATGCAGTACATACAGTCGATAATTGCCATTCATTTTCTTAATGAATAAACCATATCAATTTTACCATCTTTCAGCATATTGTGTGATACTGCCAGATGACATATTTTTACACTAGCTTGTTAGAATTGCTTGGGACTTATTTGATGAGGAAAGATAAGTATTTACATGTAAATCTCTTTTATATGTTTAGAATATAAGTCTATATTTATTCATTGTAAAATAAGCAAAATATAGCTTATTAATCAGTGTCACTAACATCTAGAAAGTACTCTAAGTTCATCTGGTAAATATTTTGGATAGAAAGTGGCATACATTGGCAAATTTTGTCTAAATCTTCCTGCTCCTTCATCCAATATCAGGTTATATTTCCTTGCCTCCCCAAAATAAATTTTAAATTCTTCTGATGTCATGTCCTTTGCTAATATTTTTTGCTGCATTAGGCCTCTTCAAAAGCTTTATTATTTTCTGCATCAACAGTTTAAAAAAAAAAAAAAAAGTGAACTTTTAATCTTTGAGAGCTATGGATGTCTCATTTTTTAACACATCCTAGTAACCTAGGATAAGGTCATCTCTGGCCTTTCTTCCAGCAAAAAATAAATGCATTTTATCCCTCTTCCCCATCATTCACTTCCTCCTGTAGATAGCATAGATGTTCTGGCAGAGATTTGCTGACATTTTGCTTCCTTCTCATTAATCTCTATCTTCTGAGCCCTCACTATAGCACACCTATCATTCTCAGGGTAGTGTTGCAGGATTTCTCCAGTTTCCTGTGGGAATATCTTTCTAGCAAGATGCAGAAGCCAGGAGAGAATTGTGACACTGCACTATAAAGTGAACAATGCATGTGTTATTGGAGGACTAAGGGAAGAACAGGGTACAAGGGTTCTGCTATTTTTGCTCATGTCTCAACACAAGATTAGTCTCCCCTGCACGTAAACACAGGAAAACAGGACATCTTCTCCTTCAAACTTGGACTTCAAACTGCAAGTTAGAGCAAGAACCTAAATTTGGATGGTTTGCCATGGCTCACTCCTGTCCCTGTTCTATGATTTGTTGTTTCTCAGTAGTACTGGCTCACTGGAATTTCCTGAAAAGTGCACAAGTACCAAGAAATACAGCAAAATAAATGGATCTGAAAAACAATAAATAGCACTTCATTAGAGATTGAATTTATAATGTAGAAATATATTTATTTTAATTTTTTTTCCAGTTACTGTGGTACACAGCCTTTCTAACCAGGCTTGGTTAAAAGAAATAAGGAGGAAATACATAAAGGGGTCTACTGCCTCGGCTAAGGCATGTGGCTGTAGCTGTTGAATAGATCTCTACCATTTTAGATATTCTGTGGTATTAACCTTGCCTCCAGCCACCACTCCAGAAGCAGTCAATATTTCCATATGTCTTGCAGCACATGTTCTGTCTCCACGTGAATATCCCAGGTACCTCAGAACATCTCAGATGACACCAGATGTTTAACTTAGAAACTGGGGACCACCCTTCACACCTGCATGCTGTGAGCCTGTTGAATGTGAACTCAATAAGTACACTACAAGCCCCTCTTAACATGCAGGCAGTGTACGCCCAACTTCAGACTCAGTGTTTTTATGCTTCTCTGTTGGCATTTGATGATCTTTTGTCCACTGTCAGAGGACAGAAGAAGAATTCCCTCACTCCAAAGCTTTAGACTGAGACTCTCTATCTTCTCAGTTTGGAAGCATAATGAAGAGAAGATTAAATACATTTTAAAGCATCAACGCTTTGGAAATGGATATGGATAAGGTGAGATCCATGCACCTTAAACCAGCACTTCCCTTCATTGTTTCCTGTTTTCTCAGCTGCTAGAGGATAGATTTTTTTTACCCCCTCCCCACTTTTTCCATATGCCTCTGCATAACATATTATCTATAGGGTGACAAATTTGAAATGCATACAAGGAATTAGCATATTTAATTCTTAGAAAATACACACATTACAATTCTTTGTTTGATTTAGAAGAGTTTATAGCCTAAGTGGCATTGTATCAATTACTAGCTCTTTCCCAGAAAAAGTAACAATAGATTATAATCCAAATTGTTTAGAGAGAACACATTGCTAGATGACCTGGGAAGTTCACTGTTGTGAACGTGGCTGTAGAATTTTTTTCTTTTTGACACCATGCTCCACTGGAGAAGTTAAAGTGCTGCAATGTCGTAGATGTTGACATAAGTGGAAAACTGAAAAAGAAAAATTAGCCTATGAAACAAGTTATCTGGCATTTAATGGTGAAATGTGGAAGGTCAAAGATGTTAAGATTGTAGCTGATAATGGAAAACTAGAAAACAACAAAAGTAGCCTATGAGCTAAGGCTTTTAGGCATATAGGAGAATAAATCTCTGACTTGAAAGGTTTAATCCCTAACACCTTTACATTTTGCAAGAGAAGCTGCTTGTAGTTGGACATTTTACGTCTCCACTCAACAGACCAACATGCTGGCATACAGTGGCTGAGTCAGAAATATGGATTCACTGTCTAACCAAATGTACTGCTCAACATAAGGCTTCTTGATTCCGCTCATGTTACCAATTTCTTTTAAGCTTATTTGTTACATCTGTGGAAACACTAACCTATCGTGTCAATAATATTATTCTAATGATGGAAGGAAAAAATTGAACAATTAGCAGGAAAATAAATATTTACAAAAAGACTGGTTACAAGGAAGGAAATAAAATGTAAATAATGATTACATAATATCTTCTGTTTGATAGTCTGAGTTACTGCTCTTCCTTCACTCATAAAATGTTCTTTCTAGTTTTGTTCCTACATACAAAATATCCTAACAGTCCATTTATGGAAGAAATAATTCAGCTTACATCGTAACTGACAGCTTCTTCTAAAAGTGTCTATAATGCATACATTTGCATAACTCTACGTCAGGTGCAAAACATTATGGCTGGTGAGTCAAAACAACACCTAACAAATGCTTAAGACCACCCTTACCCAAGAAATATCTTCACTGAGGTTGAAATAAAAGCAAAAGGGGACAGTTTTATAAATTGAAGCATGACACATGTTTTAAAAAATATTCCATAAGAAATAAAAGTGCAAATAAAAAATTAGGACATTTTCTTATTGACACAACTTGTGCTGTCATAATTTCAAAATGCCTCATTGAACTGAGGAGCCTGTTGCTACAGATAATATGCAGATGAAGTAAGAAGCAGACATATCTCATGTCTGCTTAAGCAAAGCAGACTGTACAGAAATATACAGAAATAGCTGCATGGATGCTATAAGTACCTTACCAGCATGACAGTGAAAGAGTAAGCTTAAACTGGTGAGTTACATGATGAGAATACTGAAGTTTGAAGTCCTTAGACCTAGCTAAATATATGTTTTTGCTGTCCATTCAATAATTTTCTCTGCTTTTATCTGTTCTGCTCATACAGCACACATCAACATGGAAAAAATTAAAATAAAAAAAATTAAATTATTGCTGTACATGTAAAATAAGTGTTTCTCCAAAGGATGTGTTTTTTATGGGTGTATCTGTTCATTCAGAATCACCATTAAGGTCATAAAATTGTCAACTCACTTTTGTCAAGATTTGCAAATGAAAGATTAACAGTGTGAGTGCCCAGAGTCTTTTACAGATTGCAGAGTTTTCTCAGTATTATTGACACAACTGGATAAAAGACTAATTATTGGAAAGTAGTAAACACCTGCTGGAAAATATGCTTATTCAAGACAAGGCAAGATCTGACACATTTCAAATAATTTCTTAAATCTTATTGAAACTATATCTCTAACACAAATGACAAAATAGATGTTAAAAATTCTGATTGTATAAGAGCAAGAGATGTTAACAAAGTCACTTGAAAGCTATTTTTCATATAATAAATTTAACTAAGTGCAAAAAATCTGGAGTGGTTCCTCTCCAGTGCTATAATGTGTGTTATGTTAATTTATTAATCACTCTTCTTTTGCTAGCATCATCCCTAGGACATTATACCCCTCATATTCTTGAACAGGTGAGGGAGACTAACTGCACAATGCATGTGGTAGCCAGAAAAATTATTCATGAATTGCCTAGGAAAAAACAGACTTAAATAGATGGTATGCAACAGAGAAAAACAGTTAACAAAATATGGATTTTGCAAGCATCCATTAATCAAATAAATGCAAATATTTGGTTAGAAAATTGTCTTTCACAGATCAAAAAGAGTGAACAGTATCGTCAAACATCACAAGTCGAGCATTTGGCTTGATATCAAAACAATTACTGATAGTGTAGTCTTTATTTATATTCAGGGCATCTTCCTTTATCTGGAGTCCCATTCCTGTTTCTAGGACCATCCAGAGAGGCAGGTGCAGTGCAAAGGAAATAAGAACAGTTCAGTCTGCTCCTTGCTATCCTAGTTGGTGTTTGGTGTGCCATTACCTTATGCAAGGAAAAACAAATCAAAACAGGGAATTTTGCCAGCAGATGATTTCATAGTTAAAGCTAACAATTGTAAGATGTATATTTGCTCTGTTTGCTTGTACTGCAGATGTATCCATACTTTCAGTAATATTATGCTTTTTTTTCTCTTCTCTTCTCTTCTCTTCTCTTCTCTTCTCTTCTCTTCTCTTCTCTTCTCTTCTCTTCTCTTCTCTTCTCTTCTCTTCTCTTCTCTTCTCTTCTCTTCTCTTCTCTTCTCTTCTCTTCTCTTCTCTTCTCTTCTCTTCTCTTCCCTTCCCTTCCCTTCCCTTCCCTTCCCTTCCCTTCCCTTCCCTTCCCTTCCCTTCCCTTCCCTTCCCTTCCCTTCCCTTCCCTTCCCTTCCCTTCCCTTCCCTTCCCTTCCCTTCCCTTCCCTTCCCCTCCCCTCCCCTCCCCTCCCCTCCCCTCCCCTCCCCTCCCCTCCCCTCCCCTCCCCTCCCCTCCCCTCCCCTCCCTCCCCTCCCCTCCCCTCCCCTCCCCTCCCCTCCCCTCCCCTCCCCTCCCCTCCCCTCCCCTCCCCTCCCCTCTCCCCTCCCCTCCCCTCCCCTCTCCCCTCCCCTCCCCTCCCCTCTCCCCTCCCCTCCCCTCCCCTCCCCTCCCCTCCCCTCCCCTCCCCTCCCCTCCCCTCCCCTCCCCTCCCCTCCCCTCCCCTCCCCTCCCCTCCCCTCCCCTCCCCTCCCCTCCCCTCCCCTCCCCTCCCCTCCCCTCCCCTCCCCTCTCCTCTCCTCTCCTCTCCTCTCCTCTCCTCTCCTCTCCTCTCCTCTCCTCTCCTCTCCTCTCCTCTCCTCTCCTCTCCTCTCCTCTCCTCTCCTCTCCTCTCCTCTCCTCTCCTCTCCTCTCCTCTCCTCTCCTCTCCTCTCCTCTTCTTTTTTTTGTACTGTAATGTGGTATAGACATCCCAATGGTCAGGACTCCCTGTGCCAGCAAATTCTAAAAGATATTCTTAAAATAAATACACGATGAATGACAAGTGGCAATAGAAATCCATATGCTACCCAGAGGATAATGCAGCAGTCTTTCCTGAACAGCCTCCATGCTCCTTTAGGGCTGAGATTAGATGGAACTAGAATTTAATCTGCCTGGCAGCAATCACAAATGAGGGATTCAGCAAAAATTTGGCTGTTCAAAATAGAGAATTATGCTTACACATGTGTGTATACTCAGTGGAAAAAAAGAATTTACAGCATGTAATATATATGCTTTAAAAATTAGTCTTCCATTAAAATGTGTTTTATAGTCTTTTTTTCCCACATAATTTCTTCTTTTCAGCTGGCATTCTTTCTGTATAAAAGTATTAGAAAACTTGTAAAAAATCAAAAGTAAACAATCTCTCTTTTTTTCTACTTTGTCTTTCTGAGAATATCTTTACCTCAAAATGCCTCCACTGAAAATTCCACAAGATAGTTACATAATCCATATACATAAAGCTTGGTTTTAACAGACCTGAAGTATATGTAAGATAATTTAAGTGTTTTTGCTTTTTTGATTAATTTTGCTAGTAAAGTTAAGTACTTTTAAGTATAAACTTAAAAAAGATTGTTAATAAAAACTGAGATTGATAAAACAAAATACAAGGTCCAAAACTTACAAAAAATTATTTTATGAAAACAGGTTGTTATCATTTCTTTAAAACCAATAATAAATAGTTTTATGTCACCAGCTGATTTCTTTTTTAATTCCCAGTGGACACTTTGCTGTAATATAGATATTCAAAACAAAAGGGAAAATGAAAAGACAAGATGAGGAACAAATTCAGATAATTCTCTACCTAAAATTCACCTTTCATCCTATGAAGTCTCCTATTTTTTATTTACACAATAAATAACAGCTTTAATATACTGGTTGGATTAAATCAGAAACGAGTTTATTTCCTCCATTTTTTACAGACAATGGTGAAGATCCAGCTAAAACACATAGAATCCACACTGAAGAAAAGTACAGTCATGAGTAATTAATTACAGCATAAGGTGAGACAATAATATAATTTTGCTAATTTCAGCTTGGGGCCAATTTTTCAGTGCAGCGGACAACAGCATGTGTTTATTCTCCACAATAACAATAATGGGATACATCATTAACCCTATTTTATTATTTCTTAATTTCTATAATACCAATAGCAAAGATCATTAACCTCTGTTCTGTTTAACATCTAATCAGCCATTTTAGTTAAATAAATATCATATGAAACATTAAACATTGTTTTGTTTAGCTAGATTTCCTCTCAGGAGGGGAAATTGTCCTAATGTTATATTAATACCAGTTGACTCAACAAGTGTTAAAACACCAGAGGCAACATGGTAAAAGATCCATTGCAACACTCAGTGTTATTTGATAAACATTTTCTTTTAAAAAAAGGCAACTTTTCCATTAAAACATATGTTGAATGTATTTAAAAACTTTCCTTTTGATAATTCTGTTATGTTCTGGAATTCAAATATCACTGAGATTCAGGTATTTATAGATGTAAGGTTTTTGTTCAGTCCAATAAATCATCCTTTTACTACAAAGGTAAAAGTAAAACCTTCCTCTGACAGTGAAAGTAAGCCGAATTAAGAAGGGGGAAAAGAATATATTTCAGCCAAGGAGCATCCATTTTACATAAATGTCCCAAGGTGCAACACAATAATACAAGTAAAACCATATAACCGATATTTTGAATCACCATTTCTAGTGACTTATAAAAGGTAAAAGAGGAAAATGGTGATGTATTAGTAAGCAAGAGGTATGGTTTTGAATTTCAAGCTTGAATATTGAAGTATATTTGTTTACACAGGTATAAGGGTAACATTGAATAAGACCTTAGTTTTTTAGGTGAGTAATGGTAACAAGATAGTATGGGGATGTAAGCTGAAACAGAGATGAAATTATGTAATTTTGGAAATGACAAAAAAAATTGTACTAAAAAAGATTAGAGTAGTTCTGAATACCACTGTTGGAACCAGAGGAACCCAAGTCTCTTCTTGTATTTATTTATGTATGAGTGCTGCAAGCCAAGATCATCTTTTAGAGTGATGTCATGTACAGATCGATAATCAGTTGATTTGAAGAGAGCATCTGTGAAGCCTACACATTTAATATAAGGGTTATGGGATATTACTTATTTAGAAGTGATCCAACAGGAATACATAACCATTCGTCATTTTAAGGCCATAGAGAGTTCTCAAATGCTCAGATCTATGGGAACATGTTGACTTTAAAATCCTATGTGATTTTTGATGAATATCTGTTCGGTCTGTATGCAGTACCTCTCTGCCTTAAATTAGATATATTGATTTTTTTCACACTTCTGCAGAACTTCTATAGTATTTATTCCATATTACGCACAAACAGTCCACTTGCCCACAAATTAAGCATTCAAAAAAAATCAAAAATTGTTATAAGAAGTCACAATTAGAGCAGAATAAAAAAGGGCATCCTGAAGTACAAAACTCTATTTTTAACTTCTTTCTGCTATATTTAAGAATGCTAAAAGCAGCACCTAAGTTTGAGTTAAGCTATGAATCACAAAATAAAGATTTTCCTGTTTGAATCACAAAATAAAGATTTTCCTGTTTGTCTACATTTCTTGAATTTAATGAGACTTGAAACTAATTTCAGTCTAACTTTTACATACTTGCCCTGCAAGTCATGTATATTCTGAACAGCTTCAAGACTTTAGATTAGGAAGGACAACACTTTCAATTATATCAACATAAGACACTGCTTTAATTCTGTCACAAATGTTTATACTACTACAAACCTTATGAGAAACAAAATAGAAGAAAGACATTCTCTCTAACTCAAAGATACTATTTAGTTTAAGATGCCATTTAAAAATACCATTCAGCTGCTACTGAAGTAGAGTTCTTTTCAAGGTGGTAATGCTTTACTCTTACATTAAGTTAAAAATATCCTATCCCTTTGTTGCAATTCCTTGGTCCAAAATGTTTTTCCAAGCAAGCATAAAAAGCATGTGTTCTTACCTTCACCAAACAATTGAAAATACACATAGCAATCCTCAAAATTGCCATGAAAAGTACAGGTAGGTGATGCATTTAGAAAGAATGAGGAATTAGAACTTTGAGTGTAATTCTAAAACTAGAGAGACATGGTTGATGCCCATTTTTCGTGTGAATGAGATTCCCTTAACTGTAGATAGTCATTTTTGCAAGGAAGAGGGACATACCAGTTTTTCTTCAGCTCTACAATTTGATTGCTAATTAGTCTAAACACTGTTAGAGGGCAGAACAGTTGATCTTCTTCTGCTTTATCTATGACATAATTTTATCCACAACTTATAACTTAGGTAAGCAGACAATCGACTTAGAAGTCATCAAATGTCAAGAAGATCATTATACTCAGCTGTAGTAAGCCAAACACAAGCTGATTTCTGAGGTTCTAAGGGTTCTTGGTCTTCTTAATTTTAATGGGATTTCATACAAGTCCTAGGATATAAATTTATGCAGAGCCATGATTCTGTTCTAATCATTTTCCATTCTCCCACTACTTCACACAGCTAGTACACTGGAGAAACCATCAAGCTACAATAAAGCTAAAGAACAGTTGTCTACCTGTCTTCTCGTCCTCTTTTTTCTTTCTTTAAAGAGTTGCAATTTCCACCTTCAACTGCACAGTTTTTCTTGTTGGTTTGAACTTTGTGAACAGCTTTGTGAGAAAAATACTAAACAGCATTTCATTGCAGGTTAAACGACAGGTAAAGAAAATTATTACAATTTCTGCTGTTCTTAGGAGGAATGCAGGAACAAGAGTTTCTACTTAATAAAATTAAAAGATAAAGTAAACTTCAAATGTTTAGTTATAAGAAGCTAAATATTAACCAAGCATTATGGGTTTAGTTGGTGGGTTGGAATTTTCTTCTGGTTTTTTGTTTGTTGATGACTCAGCATTCTTCTGTGACACCATACTCCCTCACCTTTGCATTGTAAGAGAAGATTATGAACAGCTGTCTGATAGAAGTGGTTCAGAATGCTTTGTTTATCCTGTATTTCAAAGAAAGAAGAAGTGATTAAGAGTTGGCTGTGATTTAACGCAACCCCAAGCTCCATCAATCAGTGTTACTCACTATTAATGTGAAAAAACAAAAGGCAACAAAGCCTTTACAATTGGTATCATTTAATTAATCTCTGTCTCATGTAAAAATACCTGTTGCAAGAATATTTCTGAAAAATGGGGGTTATGAATAAAAGGAAATTCTAAGTGTTTTTTAGACTTTATTGTTGTCAAAACCTGAGAATTAAATGTAGACATTACATATGCATAAAACAGATCTATTTATAATAGAAGTTCTATTTATAGAACCCAGAAAATTAAAAACATTATGTAAACCATATTTTATAAATAAAAATGTAAACCACCAAATTTTATTAAAAAAAATTATAAAATTTTGATTCATTCTCATTGCTGAAAATCACATTTAAACAATTAAGTTGTACATTAAATTATGCAATATACCTCCCAAAATGGGGTAATCAAGCATGAAGGCAGTCTATCTGAATGGTTCTCTGAATGAACCAGTACTCATTGGTTTAGTTAAAGAATGGGGATACATATCTCTGCACTTGCAAGCAGTTAATATTTTTGCTTTTATCCTGGGAAGTATCACTATTTGGATCACTTCTCTCTAGGAAAAAAAGACAGTAAAGTGGGCATGTCTACACATCAAGTGCAATTTGCTTTGTTTACACATAGCCATCTGTCCTGTAGCGGAGACATACACACAGCATTTAGACTATTTTTAACAGGATTTATAGGATGACATAAAAGGCCAGTTTCTCAAGGACCAGTCTCAACATCAAGGTCAAACCCAAAGCTTACATGATTCTCCCTGTAGAAGATAGTGCAAAAACTTGCAAGTACATACAATTCTTCTCAGTCCTGTTTGCCCAATTGTTTTAAAAAGATGTGTAGCAACCACAAAATGTATTTTATACCACCTGAGAAGTCCAGTTAGGCATGAAGTTTGCTTTATCTACTCTGCTCCACTCAGCCATGCTCTTCATAAAGAATGCTTTTTTCTGCCTCTGCATTTTCATTCATTAACCTGGATGTGCCCTGTACACATACAACAAAGCTGATGCAGTTGCAATTTGATTTCCCACACAGCATCAAAACTGTGGCCCTGGTTCCCAAAAATAAGGGCAGATGAAAGGCAAGCAGCACCTCTGCATGATTTTTCTGTTGTAGACTAAAATACAAAATACTGAGAAGAAAACTATATGCATCAATTATCACTGAAGATTCAGAGGACTACTGTGCAGCATCAGTATCTTCTGTTTATTTTAATGGGTGTATGTTTTATATTTAACAGCAAATTTACAAAAACACAGTATTCATACTGCTAAAGACAGAGTTTGCAAGAAAAGAAGCTAGTGTTAGCAAAAATCGGCTTCTTTGTTAAATGATTGCATACTTGCCGAGGAGAGGAAAGAATGGAAAGTGGACACAAATGGGGCAGTGATAGAAGATGCACTAAACACCACTACCAGCAGCTGCTGAAATAACTTTGTAGCAACGGCAGGAGTAGAGTTTTAGGGTTTATTTCCAGCACTATTACTATTATCATCCAATAGAAGAATATAAAAAAAAAGGAATCATACATTCTAAACCTGTGAAAATACAGTAAACCTAGCTTCCTAGTTACACAGAAGATATAATTCTTGAACTCCTTTTGTTCAGTTTGTGTAAGATGTAATCAGGTGTTTTTAATGTGATACATTTTTCTATTTGCTTACTCTCTTCTTAAATCCTTTGCTTAGTTACTTGTGCATTTGACCTGAACAAGCTACAACTGCTGAGGCTTAGTATCTTCTTTGTGGGTGATAAAGCCCTTTCCATTTTTTTCACTAAAGACAACTCTCATGCATACCTTAGAAAGGATCACTTTCCAGAGCTCAGTATATAATCATTCACTGTCTTCCAAAAATATATGTAGATTTATGAATCTTCTTGCATATAATTCAGTCTCTTTCTACTGTGTAAGTTTTTTAAATCTCCACATACCAAACTGTATGTCTCATTCTTTTCATGGTAGTTATAAGTTTCATGCATAATACTCATCCTTCAGATAAGCTTGTCTCCCATCTCTGCCCTTTAAGAAAGAAAACAGTCCATAATTTGCAGCGTCTTCTCAAGTGAAGATCTCCTATTTTTAATTGTAGTAATGCATATGGAGTGAAGTAGGAAGTTCATTGTCTATTTTGCTTATGGAAGCTTACTGTATTTGTTACAGCCTTAATTTTGTCTATATGTGAGTTAATACACAATAATTTTCTTTACATTTCCTATGTATTTCATCACAGTTGTATTCCTATCTTGAACAGACTGCAGATGACGATGCATTTTCTAGTACTGAAATTTTTATTGAAATCTGTAAACTTGGAAAATTACAGTCAACTTGACGTATAAATGGAATACTCTTAGAACATTCCTCTGGGCAAGTTTACTAAGGTCCCTCCAGAAGTTTTTTACCTGGTGGGAGGGGTTGTTAAGCAGTGCAGAAAACCTACATAGGGATTATTACATTGAACTCTCCTAAAGAGAGATTAGTATATTTTATAAATTATTTTCTTATTCTTAATTTATTGTTATTTTCAATTTTATGAATTATATTCAATTTTATGAATCACATGAAATAAGAGAAATTTATTAGAAATTGTGTGGCTTTGCTTAAAGTTCCCCATAAGTAACGTGCATTAATTCTGTACTGCTGAACAATGTGGACAGAGATTGAGATCTACCTTACCATTGTATCCAGAAGTAAAGTGTCTAGAAATGAAAATGTTTCTAAATTAATAAGACATTATAAATGTTGAAAAAGAAGATGCGACAAATTAAACTATTTCTTTGTTCTTGGTAGGAAAGCAAATAACTCACAGTCACACAGATAGTGAATGCTGTTTATGACAGAAAGTTCAATATGCAAGTATGTAAATCCAAGGCCTTAAAATTACGAAAGAATGTTCTTTCAAAATATCACTGTAGATCAAATTTTCCTCTAATTTTTAAAGTTAGTGGATTGTTTCATATCACAAAAGAAGGTATTTAATTACTTAGCATTTCCCTCCTTACTATTTTTATCATTCTGGTCCTGAAATAACAGATAAGCAATAGTCAATTAACAATAGTTCACAAAGAGTTCTTTCAAATCTTGGGCAAAGTCTATAAATAGACACAAATAACAGAAAAAGCTCCTTCTTTTTCTTTGAAATGCCGTACATAATGACCTAAATATCACATGTGGAAGTAATTTCAGTATTTTATACTTGTGGCTCTTTATAGATGCGCCCTTTGGGCGCAATCCAGCAAAGCTTTGCACATATGCTTAAGTTTATGCATTTTGAGTAGTCCCAAGGCTTTTGTTTGTACTGTTTGTACAAATGCCACATGATTGTTCTCTTTCATGTAATACCTTTAAGAAAAATAGAGAAGGAAAGAAAGAGAGTCCCTTAATCTTGGTCCATACCAGTTTGAAACCTCTGACACTCATAGTTGCTCAAGTTATTGTGAAATTTTGGGAGTTTTAGAAAGATGAGAGGAACGGGTTTATGTCTAATTACGGGGAAAACCGGGCTTGATTTTGATGAATTTTCTGGTTCTTATTCAAACTAATTTAATTAACTGCAGTATTTACCTAGCAATTCCATGAGAGCAGACTTCATGCAAGATTTCTTCTGCTCTTTGAGCCAGTGTATGTACAAGAATGCAAGACCAGCACTTTGAATTTTACCTTGGCCCTTGACTCAGAGAACCAAATACTACTAGGAAGTGCAGAGGAACAAGAAAATAGGAAACATTTTTTGAAGCCTTTGACAAGTTCACTTCTGCTTTAGTTTGAATTCTGGGCACTAATTCAGGTTACCTCTCATTTTAGCCAAATCTGGAGGCCAAACCTTTCTGGTTTTGTTCAACCTCTGCCCTTTCTTCCTGTCCCGCAGTACCCAGTTAACATGCTACCTGTGAATCTATTTTGACAGCTGTATTTTTGCAACAGGAAAATGCTTTACACATATGTGATAATTTCAGACTCAGAACATGCAGCTCCCTCTCTTATCTCAATATGCCTCCCCTTCTATTCAGTTATGCTTGTGCAGGCTCAGCCTAACACACAGCAGATAATCCCATCAGTGTAAAAACACACTGAAGACAAACAGTGGATCTAATTATTTTTGGATATTGTCTAAACTTGTAATATGTTGCCTTGGGTGCATCTCAGAGTCAGGGAAAGGAAGTTAAAAAAACAGGTTTCCTCTTGGAAATCTCTTCCAAAGGTTTTAGACAGCTTTTTGTGTAAAGTAAAAAGATGCTATTGCAAAAGTGATGAGAAATAAGCCGTGATTTTAATTTACTTTCATGTTGTTTCCCCACTAAGTTCAATCTAAGGTGAAACATAGTGTTGATGTCAAATTTTGCTTCAAGCAAAACAATAGAAGAGCTCTAAAATTAATGTAAGTGTCCAGTCAGAGGCCTTATACAGCCATTAGCAGCAGTACCAGCTTGAGATAATGCATTATAAGCATGAAAAATTCAACAGTCATTGCTGTGTTCTGATCTCTCTCCCTTTTTCTTTGTTTCCTACAGAATCTGATGCACATTCCCAAACTGGTCTTTCTGCTCGTTTACCCCAAAGAAATGCACTGGATCTGGATCATTATGACTAATGAAATTGCTGAGAAGGGATTTTTTTTTTTTTGTCAAAACATAATGCCACTCTAGAACTTTCACCATATATTAGGACTGTGTAACAAGGGCTTATGGTTGCCTGAGGCATAACTTTGATTCAGTTTCACTCCATCTTTAGCCACCCAGTTTAATGCACTATTGTAAGAGGAGCTGAATACTGAAATTCAGTGCAACTGGGAGATGAATGCTATTTTATAGCTATACACTGTAAAATTGTTAGGTCTTCTGTTATCATCTATTGACTTTCAAAAAAAGTGAAAAATGTCTCTGAGCCCATTTAGAGCACAAAACCAAATTATAACAGCATTAAAGTACAGAGTGCTGCATTAAAATGAGTTGTTGTGCAAATTCCACTGTAAATTTTCAATCCACATGTCGTGATTTAAGATTCAAACTTGTGGAAGCAATTACTGTTGGCCAGTATGCTTTTTATGTGACAAATGACTTGGCTAACTTTAAAAATCAGATCTTATACTCTCCAGAGGACAAGATGCTCTTATCCATGAGCTTTAGGCTCTTGGATATTTCACATACAGTTTTTAAAAAAGAAACACCTGAGGTGTATTGATGCTTCATGTAATGAAATCTTTCATAAGAGCAAAAAAAACCAAACAAACAAAAAGTAACTCTTTTTTTCTGGACACAGGTGTACATCAAAACATTTAATTTCAAGTCAATAGGTTTGCCTCACATTAGCATTTACAGGACTGAAGACAGGAATAATTTGGTTTCCCTGAATGTGTTGTTATCATTATCAATTCCTGCAACCTCACAATAAGTTTTCCATAATTTTAAGATTAACTATTATTTTCTTACCTATTAATAAAAAACAATCATCTTAAAAATCAATGGTGGGAAAACCATCAAATCCATTAACCTGACTAAGAATTCCTTCAGGCCAATAATATGAACCACACTGCACTGGATCTTTCATTTTATTGAGCTATATCTCTTTGTATGGCAACCAGCAGGGAAAAAAAGTCAAATCTAAAATCAAAGACTAAGGGGTTTTGTTCTGGAAGCCAGTGAGGTAAGGATTGAATATTTTTTTATGCCTGGAGTTAATTTTTTTCACCTTAATTTGCAATCAGACACAATAAAAAAAAGATATTGCCCCTGGAAGGAAGCAACTTTATTACCATTCCAACTATTTTCTGTACTTTTTATCACTTCTAAATCCTTTGTTTTTGAATTCACCTCCATAACCTTGCAACAGTAAACACATTTACTTGTCTTTGCTGACTGTCAACCAATACCATCTGCTCTTTGGAGCCTTAAAAATAGTAACACATATATGGGTCACAACTGTAGTCTCTAGATAACCATGTGGCAGATCCAGGTGATTAATTTTCCCACAGCCTTTATCTTACCCAGGGGCAGGCTTTTGCTATGTCTTTCCCTAGTGAATGTTTCTCATAAAATGTGAAATTAACAAAAATGCAATCGTACCAAAAAACGGTATTTCATAGAGAACCCATGTCAACTAACAGAAGGGGTTGTTAGTCAGCTGCCTTGTTTGAACTTGATCCAAAGGCATTTCTAGTCTTTCATAAACAGAAGTGGTTCAAGCCATAAAACTGTGAAACTGGGACAAATCAACAGGATCTTTTTTTCTGCAAAAGAAAAATAGTGGCAGTAGCTGCTGCTTTCAGGATGTCTTGGCAGTTTTGCTTCTCTTAAATACCACTTTTTCTGTCTCTGAGTTGGAATTCTGCTTATACTGTTTCTCATGATGCACACATTCAAGCTTTTGAATCCCAGACCATACAGGACAGTTTGATGAGCTAATTGACAATATGATGATATGATATGATATGATATGATATGATATGATATGATATGATATGATATGATATGATATGATGTGATATGGTATGATATGATATGCCACAGTGATGTATTTCAAACTCAAATTAGATGGAAAACACCAATGTTAAAAAGGCTAGTAAAATTATCCAAGCAAAACCTGATTTCCTCTTTGACTTTGTATGCATAAATTACATAAATATATGCACTATCATAATCTCTTAAACATTCTTTTAAAGACACAGCAGAAAATATTTGATTCACAATAAAAGGAATCCTAATTTTCTTCTGTTCTTATCACTTCATGTGTCACAGAGCTCTTGCTTATAGAACACTATCCAAGTTCTACTTTGAAGACAGAATTTCTTCGTTTGCTATTAAATTATTCCCATAATCTCAAATTATTTTCTTATAATAAAAACATCATGTATTTTTATATGAATATATCTGGTTTTTCATCCTTAATTCTGCAGGACAAAGTTGTATAAAGGTTCAATTACACCCATAAAATCCTTTAGACATAAGCAGCTGACAAAGTCTGGGGTGAAGACTGGATCCAGCCACACACACACTCTTCTCTGAGAAGGACTTTAGGAAGAAAGAGGGTCCTTTCTGCATCTTGTGACTCAGAGGGAGGGATTCACTAATAAACTTGTCTGAAGACCCCACTATGCCCACAACAAAGGGAAAATCACCTATTTAGGAACTAGATTTTAATATGGTTTTAGTTTTAATTCTTTCAAATGCTTATCCTTTTTTTCAAATTAAAGTTCTACTGTCTAAAAAGGATTAATTCATAGCAAGGGCTTTCCCCTTGCTGGGAATTTGAACTGTCACACTCATTAACAGTTATGTACTAATAGATTGAAAGGCTCTTTCCTACTAAAATTATAAACATTAGAAAAAAACCTGCTTTATTTTGGCATGTCCCGCTCAATAAACTATTTGTTTTTACTGACAAAAATATTCAGAGATTTAAGAAACTATTTTTAGTTTGGTTGTGCTTGGAGCTACTTACAAAGAAGCCCTAAAAAAGGTATTATTTTATGAAAGTGTTAGTCATATAATTCTTTGTCTCTCGTCAGCAGTAAAGAACTGAAATAAAGCATTGCCATTGTTAATTATACTGCAATAGATGTTTTCTACAAAATTCCTTTTCTTCCCCCTACAACTTCAGAGACAAAATACAGGAACAGATGTCATTAAAAACTGTAATATAAATAATTCCTCTTCCGTGGCCTGCCCACGAACATGTATTAATGGACATGCACATTATGCTGTGCCTGTAACATAGTATAAGACCTCATAGCTAATGACAGAGTTCATCTAACATTCCTTTGAATGACAATATCAAAATCAGGAATATATACCTGTACAATAAATTGCATTTAAAATGTTATTTGGTTGCTGTTGTGGTAGATATGAGGGATGAAATTTTGATTGGACAGATAGAAAACTTAAATCCTCTTGTGTCTTCAGAAGACGGGTAAAATAAGAATTCTGCTGACTTAATCTGGAATCTTCCTTCCAAACACATATATGTAACTGCATAAGTTTAAACATAAGAGTTTGTGTGTATGCTGTGGGAACTGCACTCTGAGGCCAACCAGAAAGATAGAAACTGCTCAGACATCCAAATCAAAATGTGACATCTGAATTTACAACGTCTGCTTCTGAAAAAAACCAAAAACAAACAATAGAACAGAAACAGGACTTATACACTGAATAAGTAATCCCTATAAATAATAGTAATCCCTATAAATAGAAAATACTTTTAACTAGTCATTTTGTAAATATTTTTTTTCCATTAAATATTTAAAACTTTTACAGCAGGTATGTTTTGTAATGGACTGTAAATATTTTTGTGGTCAGAAAGGTTCCATGAAAATACTGAATATTCTCAGTCCCTGGGAGTTTGAGCATCACCAAGAATGAGACATACCTTCAAGGTAGTAAGGATTTTGAGTTTGATAGAAGCTCGATTTCAGACAAGATTAAGGGAGCAACTGTCACAGACAGAGTGGGAGCTTCAGACAAAGTTTATTAGGGAATCCCTTTCATTGAGTCAGGAGGTGCAGAAAGGACCTCTGGGTGCAGCTGGATCTGATCTTAGTCACAGATTTTGTCAATCATTTATGTTTGTGTTGGTTTTGGCTGGGGCAGAATTAATTGTTTTCACAGTGGCTGGTATGGAGCAAAGCTTTAGATTTGTTTAGAGCATGGGGTTGATAACACAGAGATGTTTTTGTTCTTGCTGATCTGGGCTTGCACAGAGCCAAGGACTTTTCTCCTTTTTGTACAGCCACACTGGCAGGGAAGTTGGGGCTGCATGGGCAGCTGGGAGGAGATACAGCAGAGACAGGTGACCCCAATTGACCAAAGGGACAATCCAGCCCATGTGACATCATGCTCAGTATATAAAGTGGGCAGAAAAAGGAGGAATGAGGGGATATTTGGAGTGATGATGTTTTTCTTCCCAAGTCACCATTACAGAGAATGGGTCCCTGCTCTCCTGGGGGTGGCTGAACACCTGCCTGACCATGGGAAGTACTGAATTGATTCCTTCTTTTGCTTTGCCTGTGTGCATGGCTTTTGCATTCCCTGTTAAATGCAACTGTCTTCATCTCAATCCATGAGTTTTCCAGCTTTTACCCTTCCAATTCCCTACCCAATGCCTCTGGTGGGGGAGTGAGCACACAGCTGCATGGGGCTTGATTGCCAGCTGGGGTAAAACTATGACAATGAATTGAACCTTTATACAGCTTTGTCCTGCAGGATTAGGGATGATAAACCAAATATCTGTATATAAAAAAAAATTATTTATTATTAAAAGGGTTGGACTGAAAGATCTTAATCAAAATTATTTAGTATACAGCACATGTATCTATAACTACTAGTACAGTATATTGCACTATTGTTTAAGCAATATTCAAGCAATTATATCGAAGCAAGCAAAAACAATTATCAAGTAGAGATTGATATTAGTCACCCACACCTACAACTGCAGGCAAATCTCTTTCATTCAGCTTCGAGGAGTAGCCTTGAGGGGCATCCCCATGCAAAAGGAGGAATCTCCACACACACTCCAGGAAGGGCTATGCTACAAGAACCTGCCCTTGAAAAGTGGGACTGCACTTTATCATATGATTGCCAGTCATATGTTTCAGCTAGCTGTCTCATCTCAGTATCTTTAGATATCAGTGGTGTCACTTGTTTATTCTTTTATCAGGTACTTTAGGAAGTCAGCCACAACTTTCAGCCTCTCAGGCTGATTTCACACCATAACACCAAATGCAACTTGATGCCCCCTTCTCCATTCACTACTGATTACTATGCAAATAGGGCAGTTTCAGATATTTTACCCTACTCCAGGCAGAGATCCTGCTACAGTGACATAAAATGATCAATCTGTAATGGGAGTCACTGAATACTTTTTCAGTTTCTTTCTCCACTGGCCTTTGCACTTATTTTTCAGAACAGGAAACACACAGATCTATTGGAGCATGTCCAGAAGAGGGACACCAAAATTGTCAGAGGCCTGGAGCACCTCTCCTGCGTGAAAAGGCTGAGAAAGTTGGTATTGTTCAACCTGGAGAAGAGAAAGGTCAAGGGATACCTCGTCACAGCCTTTCAATACTTAAAAGGAATTTATAAGAAAGATGGAAAGAGACAATTTATTAGGGCTGATTGCAACAGGACAAGAGGTAATGGTTTTAAACTGGAAAAAAAGGTCTCTTTATTTTAGATATAAGGTGGTGAGACACTGGAACAGGTCGCCCAGAGAAGTGGTGGATGCCCTACCCCTGGAAACACTCAAGGGCAGGTGGACTCTGAAGAACCTGGTCTAGGTGATGTCCCTGCTCATTGCAGGGAGGTTGCACTAGATAAGCTTTCAAGCATCCTTCCAACTCAAAATGTTATACAATTCTGTGATTAATCTCCCTACTATTCATCTTACATTTGTTCATTAACAACTTCAAACACTAAGAAATTACATTTTGGAGCAGCATTGAAGGCACAGTAGCTTCCTCCTACAGATCTCTCTTTCTCTCTGTATATATATTGATATATATAGATATAAATATATATCTCACAAATAATCATTAACCTAACAAACATGTTTAATATACTGGGGATTACTCCACCAGTATATGCCTCATTCAACTCAACTCACTTGTTGCATTTATTTTTGATCTTGCAGTAAGTTTCCCATCCACATAATAGACATTGCCTAAACTGCTGGGGATTATTATTATTATTATTATTATTATTATTATTATTATTATTATTATTATTATTATTATTATTATTATTATTATTATTATTATTTTGACACCACCACACATGGGGTATTTTCAGAGATGAAAGAGATGTTGAAATAAAAAGAAGGCAAGGCAGTGGAAAAGATAGACAGGAGTGTAAACAAACGAGAAGAATGCTTGCAAATTTAAGAAAACTATAAATGCTTTAGATTGCAGGTTCTCTCTACAATTTGTCTTTTCCTCAGACTGGTCAATAGTTTGTAACGACAAATAAATGTGTTCTGACATAGAGTAGTGGCAAAGTTGCTTACTTTTGCAAAATAGAGTTCAAAACTATCTCAGGAGGTAATTTCATAACTACGTATATCAAAATATATGCCCTGATTAGTAAAACATTGAAAACAATGAAAGAGTTAGCACAAAGAAATTTGATACTGAAATAACTGCAATGGTAATATCAAGGATCTTTTAGGATAAATGTCTTTTGGAATAAACACATGCTTCATAATTTCTAAAGCAGCATTTTCAAATAATCCAGTAACATCATAATAATAATACAATTACATTAAATTCCTATAGACATTTTGTCATCAACCTGTTTTTTTTTTTACTAAAACTAGTTCCACTAGTGCAAAACCACAAAAATTTACTAGTTACCATTCCTCTGCCACCTCCCCTTTCCTAATGTGTCCAAATACTGCAGAAATTCACCATGCCGTTCTTTTTTTTTTACTGGATATTTTTCATATAAACATTAATGTTCAAAAATTAATTCAGATTTCAAACAATGAGAATTCTTTAAAATATTTTAAAATTAACTCAAAGAAACAAAATTAATTTTAATAAACTTCATTTTAATAAGTTTATGTATTGATTAAATATAGTACATGAGCCATTGCATCTGAGATCCAAATTTGGCACAGCTTTATAATTCTTAAAGAAGTACAGTGAAAATTTTCTCAAAACCAGGATTGGTTGTCACCCTGATTTTTCAACCTTCTGATGTTTTTCATTCTTGGACTGGAGCTTTCTCAAACTTGCAACATAAAGAAAGTAGATTGTTTTTGCATTCCTCTCAGTGATGGATTTCTGGCTTGACCAGTGTGTTCAAAGGGGTGTTAACCTTGTCCCACAATCGCTAGTCAAAGTCCAAACCCTATTTAAACCATGAACCCAAAAACAAACCTTCTTTTCTCATCTCACATCCTGATGGGTGAGTGCGGTTCCTTTTGTGTCCTTGAGCGACAATTGGTTGTTTTTGCTCATGAACTAGAAAAATTAGGAAATATTATCAGAGATACAAAAGAGCATCTTGGTCTGTTGTGGATATGCTACATTGCAGAAACTTCCAAAATTATTTGGGATATAATAAAGGGCATTTAAAAAATCAAAAATAGCACTTCTTTAGGAAGATGACCCTAAAAAATTACGTAGAAGGCCACATCCACCTGTGTGGCTATAAAACACTGTTATACCCCTTAAGACTCTCGTTCCTAGGGCTATGTTACACCTCTTTCAGAAATATTAGTAAGTAGCAGTAATAGCAGGAAGTAGGGGATTCTTTTCAGTTGAGTTTTTGCTAAAATGAGCCAATCAAATAACATCAAAACTAAACAATCTACAGGCTTTTTTTCTGGGTATGGTTAGTACATAATGTACTAACCAAAAAGCCAGATCTTAGCTTTCTAACTGTTCCAGACATGAAGTTACTTTGATTTGCTTGATATTAAAGGCTACTAACTATATTTTAATATAAGCCAGAAATCAAAAGGAATTATAATGAAGTACTCTGAGTTTAATCTTTTGGGGTAATCTAAATTATGTAGATTTGGTATTAGATATGAAACACAGGACATTCCAAAATTTTTCATCTTTGTTATGCTGGTGGAATATAAGATCTGCTCATATAAAAAAATCATAACAGATTGTAGGGTTTTTCTATTTTCTTCATAATTTCTTGTTGCCACATCCATGAAATATGACACAATAATTAATTAGCTTTCAGGATTAAATAAGAGCACAAGCTTTCTACACTGAATGCACATGCAAAAATGTAGAGCTATTATCAGTACCACAATTCTAGCAAAATATGTGGCATTAAATAATGAAATAAACTTCAGAATTGTGCCATAAATGTATTTTAAATTATTACTTGCCAGCCTAAAATGATACAAGTTTCATTACTAGAGATGTTATATTATTGTGCTGCTATGTATATTGACAGAATATAATTTTATCATTAGCAGTGCTAAGCCAAAATTTAATTTTATAACATCATTTCTTATTGGCAAGAATAAGAAAATTTTACTGCAGAACAAATTCTAGCATGTGACACCCATTCAGCGAATACTCTATCATTAGTGTTCCTTTTTATCCTTACTGTGTGCAAAACTTTATGGATGTTTATAAAACTATACTGACAAGGCATGATGGAAATAAGACAATGTCAAATATTTGTTTCTGATGTGACACCCAGCTCTTCATGCCAGAAACAATTTTCTTCAGAGCTGCTGAAACAACGTATTACAGTCAAATAATGTCTTGGGTAAATGCTTAATAGCGACTGTAGCATTTCTATGTGATACGCTTCTGGCTGACTTGCAGAAGAACTATTATATTTATCATTTTGAGATTTGTCTAACAGTACTTTGAAAGACAAAATGGCAAGTTACATAGGCCTTGAAGGAGAGAAAGAAAATCCTGTAATACAAATGAAGGAATAAGTGGGCCTCCGTAATGACCTATTATTTGGTTGGTTGGTTGGTTGGTTGGTTGTCTTTTCTTCCCTAAACCAAGGAGGAACAATCTCTTTTCCAAAATTTTGGTACTCTTTTCGGAAATTTTAGTTGTACAAATTGGGAATCTGTGGTTTTTGGTGTCAGTAATATTTTGAATAAATAAGTTTTATAGGGTAATTAGAAATGGCCTTCAATCTGTTTTAAATATGAAATCCTATAAAATCCAATGCCTTATTTACTCTCCTACAATTCAGATTTTAACTGAGTTCATTTAGACCGGGATTAGATCCAAAATTTTTTGATCTTATACCTTTTCACTGAACAGTTATGCATCAGATTCTGGATTGAGAGAGGTAGCTACTCGTATATAATTGACTGTGAAAATACTTGAAGGTACAAGTGTTAAAGCTGTTCCTAACTCAACAATGGAAAGAACAAAAGTACCTCATTCTCCACATTTTCATGTAGTATAGTGCTGATTTGCATTAATGCAAAGGAAAAGAGAACAGGCCATCTGGAACATCTACCTGTTTGAAATTACTTTATCTTCCATTGGCCTGCAAAATCAGGAAACGCAGGAGAATGTGTGCATAGGAGGAATATGGATGGGACACAAATGGAAAATTCTGAAAAATCAAGATACATCTTCCTTTAATTACAAAGATTGAGTTGGTTGTCATTTTGCTGATTCCCTTACTGGGACCAGAAAGTCTCAACAAAGGAGATGATGTGAGGCTTGACAGCTCCAATAATGGCTAACCACGTTGGGAGCTAACTTTTAGTGTGGGCTGTGTTGGGATTTTCATGGTATGTCAAGGAAAACCATATAATATTTGTGTGTGAAAATTCTGATTTTAGAAAGATGTAGAGGAAACATGTATTTCTTCTATTTTCTGTATTAGAATGCATACATGCATATTACACACTAAAAAACCCCAAAGCCAACCTGAAATATTTCTGTTGTAGAAGAAAAGTTGTGAACAATGACAGTAGAATCCAGTCTATTCAGAGATACATAAATGTATTTTCAATAAAGAAGATACAAAATCCTTCATGTAAAAAATTAAAGTGATAAATAACACTGTTCATGTTATTGTTTGTATATGTTTCAAATAAAGCTTTCTCTCTGATCCAGTCTGCTAGCAATAGGTGGTTTTGGAACAAACACAGGTAGTTTTTCAAAGATGCACTGTCAACTGTAAGAATTCTATATGTAATTAATTTTGTATTAGAATTCTTCCTATGCAGATTTTACACCATAACTATTTAAAAGAACACAAGACCAAAACTAATAGCAGTATATTTATATGTAATTTAAAATTTTAATTGATGTAAGCAAGGATTCAATATTCTTCATTCTAGTGGTAGCATTGGATGGAAGTTTTTCCATATTTATTTATAATTAGATGTCCTCCTTTGCAGCAAGAAAACAAAGAAGGTTAATGTATAGGTGTAATTTAGCAGATTCTTACAGCTTCCAGTAATTCCCTGAGCTTGTTAGTTGCATGTCTGCATTTTTTATTTCCTTTCCCTCTTCCTCCTGCTGCTGCTGCTGCTGCAGTTAGCAGAACAGAGCCCAGTTGTCAGTCCCAGTAGTGAACCAATCTTTGCCATATGCCTCTGTTTAAACTTTAAAGTGAACAAACAATCTCTGCTTGGCTTAATTAAGAACCTCAGTATTCTGCTTTCCAATGCTCTTTACTTCTTTTAGTTTTGTTTTTGGTTTTGGGTTTTTTTTTTTCTGATAGATCAGCCAAATTATACAGAGAAAAACACAAAAGTGCCCCTCGGGGAAAAATGAACATGATTTTGGTAGGCTCAATCTTAGTTTTCTTTTTTCATGTAGCAATCATTCATGGTCTTCATTCAAAAACTGCTCTGAACAGCTTTCTGTAAAGCCCATCAACATTAATCTATCATAAAAAGTGTTATACCTGCAGAAGCATGAAAACAGAGGGGTGAAGGGGTATGTTGCACCATAGGACAAATTCACTTTGCAGTCATATAATGCAATATGTGTCCAAACTGCATTGTTTGTTTTATGGCAGCTCTCTACAGGGGCTCAAAAGAGAGCAGGGAATGTAAGGCATCATGCCATCCAGTGCACCTGTTCAGGCAACTGATCTCTCTACCATCCTTCACAGAGGGGCTGTATGGCTTTGAGGTGTTCAAGGCAAAGTTGGACAGTGTTTCCTTTGTGTTTATATAGCACCCTGCAATCTATCCAGGCTCATAAAATAACAGGACTAAGCATAATCTTCTGCTTTTCTGGTACAACATTCTTGATAACAGAATTTTAAACATTGAATTTAAAGCAAAAGTCTCCATTCCACTGCCTGACAAACATCACACCTGTTCCCATACTGTTTGCAATTGAAGTTTTCATCACCACTTGAGAACATTGATACTATTTGACCTTCTCTGAACCATCTTATTTACTTAATTCTGACCTGGAATCCATGATGATTTTCAATTCTGCTAATCTGGTTTTCACACAGGTGTTTCTCATTGCATTTCCATTTAAGAATATCAGCAGTGCTTTAGTAACAGTGATTTTGTTCAGCTAAACAGTTTATGACAGCTCATGCACAGAATTTTTATCTCTTTACATAAAACTCCATCAGTGGTGCTGGCTCACAAGCATACCTGGTAAAGCATATGTTTTTGATCTTTAAGTATATCTAGGCAAGCCAAATGAAAGAAAAGGATAAGCTTAAATCTATGAGAGATAGCATATCCAGGGACCAAGAATCTCTCTTTTGAACTTTCAAAAAGCATCTTTTTTTGAAATATTTTTAGTGATTATAAATAAGGAAAACAAAGCCTATCACTGGCTTTTTTTTTAAGAAATACAAAAATTAAATTCTATGGTAAACTTTCTGCCCTCCATATTAACAAGCGTTCTAGAAAAACTGAATATAGATGCTATTTACAGTCCTTTAAATTAAGAGGTTTTGGAATAATATACTATACAGAGCACCACCAACACACACACAAAACCCACAAACATGCAAACGTCAAAGCTCACAGATTAATTGGTTTTTTCCACCATGTAATTTTAGAGTTTAACATAAATTGAGTTTTTCCACACTACTAATAGTGGTGACTAGTTCAATCCAAGAAAGTGGAATCATGGAAATTTCAAAGCAAATGTAACAGGAAGTTTCCATATTACTTCTAAGTCTTGCCAAGTTTTTGCATAACAAAGAAAAGAGAGGACTCTTTCCCTATGGAAATTCCTTTTCTGGAGGTTTTTATCCTTAACCAGATGTTATTGGTATAATTTCCAGAATGATAAGCCAGCTGTCAGACAATAAACCATATAACATGAATGGATGAAGTAAAAGAAAAAGTCTAAAATTTGTTTCAGATAACAGCAACTAGCAGAAGTTGGGCCTGTGCAAGCCACTTTGAATTTTCTACGGCTTAGAGATTTTCAGCTCAAAGCACAGATTTAAACATATTCTTACAAATTTATGGTATGTCATATCAACAACCCAAGCCTATACATCAGTTCGAATTAAAAGTGTTTGAGATTATGAAAGTCAATGAAACTTTAAAGTACAAGAGAATTAAGCTTGAAGTCAACAGCTGGTAATCTGAAATTTATTGAGAAAAGTTCATAATTTTGCTGTTCTCAAATCTGAACCCTAAATATAATTCTCCTGAAATCACATAGCATCTCTAAAGATAATGAGATTGTATTGTTCTGGTTTGCATTGCAATTGACAGATTCTGAAGCACTGATGCAGGCCATATTCCAAAATCTCAAAGTATGCTACCTGTCTGTGTTTAGCACTAGCCTCTCATTGTGATTTTAAACATCCCTTCACCACTTAATCTTCACAGGTCTTTGGTATGAAAGTAAGATAAGATCATAATTTTCTGGCCTTATCTTCAATAAAATCAATCAAATAACAATTTGCAGTGCAACAATTTTTTTTTTTGTTGTTTTATAAGCATTTCAAAGGGCTTTGCAAGATTTGGTAGGGCATTCCTACCTTTTAAGAAAAGAGGGAAAAAAAGGTAGTAGATAAGTAAGTATTCCAGATTGATAAGTCGGAGACAAAGGATAGAACAGAATCTAGATTTTGCCATATTTCAATCCTCTTATTTTCAGAAAATAAACATTCTCTGTCTTTTCTGATGTATCTTTTTATTTCATGTCACAAATATTGACAAACATTGCACAACCAGAGTATGACTGCCCTTCTTTTAGAGAGACAGATACCAAATACTACTTTGTATTTCTGACAGAATTATCAAAATAGCTCTTCTTACTAAGTGGAAAAAAAGGTGGATAATTTTTAAAGCAACTAACTTCCTGTACGTGGAATCCTGTGCTGTCCCTTAATGATGGGTGCTTGAAGATATGGTCCAGTGAAAGCCACACTGCATTCAGAATCAGAAAGGCAACTGATGGCAGAGAGATGCCATTTTGGAAAACATCTACTCAGCTTTCTAAAGTTTCAGAAGCTCCAACTTCTACCTACAAAAGCAACCTTGAAGAAATACGTTTCTTCCATTCTACATATACCAGTTAACTTTGGTAAAGGAAAGTCAAACTTGAAGTTCCTACAGTTCTGCCACAAAAGTGCAAGAGAAGAGAACAGGTACAGGAAATTAATTTAGATTAGTCAGATTTCACAACTCCTGTGTGACCTGATTTCAAGCATGCAGAATACGTCTGCAGATGACTTCAACAAAAGATGCAGATAGCCCTTGAGACAATGAGATCCAAAGAGACCACTGTTTACATACAGACCTTAAGAAATTCTTCTATTTCTTTTAAAAAAATCCTTCTGCCATGTATTTCATTTTTGAGGCAACACCATATAGCATATTTAAGTCAGAAAGCACAAAAGATTAATGACCTAGTTAATGAAATCCATAGATATCTCCATCCCAATGTTGTGCTACACAGCTAAGATCAAGCAAGAACAGTAGAGAATCCATTTTGCATCACGACACATAACCACAAAGCACTGTGGCAAATGTGTTCTTTTCCCTTGGTTTAAGAAAAGCAATTCTGTTCATTAACAGCTTTTCACTTACTATGACTTGTGTGTATTACACTCAAACATTCAGCTGTCATATGAAATGATGGGAGCTGACAGTTTGGAATTTGAAAGGTTTGACTCTTTTTGAATGTACTAAATGAACAAGTGCTGTCTAATTTTTGTTGAACTGAGCCCAACAAAAATCCCCTACAAGGATGCAAGATTTTATTATACCTTTTCAAGTTTAATATGCACAGTGAATATTCAGAGATTTTCAGCTAGATACCCAGTTAACTCTATGACTAAGGAAGATGTCATTAGGTAGGCTTCAGGCAACAGTGAGCTACAAATGGAATTCCTTCTTTATTTTCTGAAACTCAGAGTTTATGATCCATATCCAATGATGAATGGTCTATAAACTCTCTTATGGTCTTTAATTGCATAAACTTTACATTATAGACTTACATTAGCTTGTGAACACTTTTTGCTACTAGATGTGAAAAATCAGTAAAAACAGAAGTTTCCTCACTTTTACTCAAACAGAGTATGTAATTCTTCAGTATAATTTGTTCAGTACTTATGTTCTTTGTTTGAATTTTTACTTTCCTACAAATGCAGAGAAATCAGGCTTTACTTTTTAAATTTTAAAAGTTTACGTTTTTTAGTGCTTAATTCCTGAAACTCATGCTGTCTAGTTAGTACTCTGTGTTCTATCAATATGAATTCGTCCTAACCCTGTCAAACTATTTTACCTCATAGCTGCTGCTTCTTTGGTGTATTAAAAAATGGCTTCTTATACTCTAAGAGCAGCATGCGTGCTTCCTGAGCAGTGCACTCCTTCACTGGCTTCTGCTGACATTTTGACTTGTTTTCGAAAGCATTAAATAAATAAGGAATAAAAGTTGACATATTTGATTTGTATTATAGAGAAAAGAGCCTCAGATAGATTGCCCATATATACCCTCTAAGAAGATAAAACACAACCACCTAGAATATAAATTTTGAACTGCAATTTATATGAAAACAGAGACTTATCAACCCAGGTTATTAGTAGAACTACAGGCTTTTTCTCCTAAAGTGATGTGTGTTTTGCCCCTAATTACTGTCCACTAGCATGGCAACTAGTTGAACCAAGTGCTAAATATAACATACATCTCCTACTATAAGGAGTACTGATAATGCTGCTTCGATCCTTGCCTCAACCACTAATCAAGGAGGAAAGTGTTGGAAAGAAAAAAAAAATACATAATTTCAAAACTGAAATGGCTATATTTGGTACTGCAGGTACTTTCAGCTTCAGAGAAAAGAAGGTTCTGAGGAGCCCTTTACCACAACTTTCCAGTATCCAAAGAAGGCTACAAGAAAGCCAGAGAGGGACTTTTCACAGAATATATAGTGATAGGACAAGGGGGAATGGCTTTGAACTGAATTTTTGAATGAAGATTTGTAGACAAACATAATGGTATCAGGAAATTAATTGTGTGAATTGTAGTGATGTTATTTGTTTTGCTCAACTGTATTGAAAAATCAACGTAAATCACAGTTATTAAAATTAAACAGAACCATCTTATACAGAGAAATGGCTGCTAGGATTTTTTTCTGTCATGTTTTGCAGTTCTGCTCAATCTGACTAACAGCATATCTTTAATCCCACATCCACCACCAAATAATGGCATCCATAGATTTGAGGCTCACATAATTCTGAATTTTGCAGTAATTTTGGAAAAGAAGATATTATTTAAACTTTAATAAACTCAAAAAATGTCATTAATTTTACTCCTATATATACTTTCAGCATACTGTGCTTATGGGTATTAAGCACGCCAAATAAACAAACTCCATCTCACAAAAGACCTCTTCAGTACCAACTATTATAATATTAGTATGTCTGACAGTAAAAACATGCTGGGAGTATTACTTGAAATAAACATGCCTCAGTACTGCACAGAACACAAGCATGTTATACTCATGATTTAATTCTCATGTTGCATTAGAAAATTCGAATATTTTGGTTAGCTACAAAATAGTTTCAATCTTTTCAGCATGTTAACCAATTGTTATTTGCAACTCTGACTTAATCTTCACCTAGAGGATCATACACTTTGTTATTAGGACTGGTTATTGACTGTCTTATTAAATTTCTGCCAATAAAAGTGTTTTTAAATACTTGTATATATGAATGTATGCATTATAACAACCTTGATTTCTCTTTTCAGTATTTAGTAAATGGAGATGGCTTGCCTGCTAAATCATTTTCATTTAGTTAATCATTTTCTGTAATTAAATGATCTCCAATGATTCAGGAAATGAAGATGTGTAATAAACTTAAGGAAATTGAACAGTCAATAACTGGGATAGATGACAGCAGTTAACTACTATATGGGGAGTTAAAAATTCCCATGCTCTATCTAATTGTATGCCTCCAGCCACTGTCTCTTCTAACACAGTGAGAATCTACAATATGTTGAGTATGAAAAGGTCCATAAAAGGAGCTGCATTTCAGGCATCTCTTGCTCATGGTAGGCTAAAGTAGAATTAGGATGAAATTATTTCTGTAGAGTTTCTTTTCTGCTGCTCTGAAATCCTTCTCTGCATACACTATTTATAAGCATAGGTCACAAGGGGGTATTCTCATTCCCACATTCCCATCCTAAACTGCTGTCGCCATCCACATCCTTTCCCCAGAAAAGAGGAGGGCTACTGAAGCACGGTACTGCAGGATTTCCTGTAGACCATGTATAGTATGGAAGGAATTGGAAGAAGATGAAAGAATAACATCAATGGAACACGAGGGAGCTACTCCAGGTCTCCCAGGCATTTCCACAAAATGTCATAAATCAAACAAATGTAAATGATTGGAAGGAACATGCTTTAGTCAAGGAGCTATTTAGGAATAAAGTGTCACACATTTTCCTACACATGCTTGTACAGACTCCAGTCTGGGACCAATCCCATTTTCTCATGATTTCTATTTTGGAAAATAACAATACAAAATTTAATAGGCGCTTGTGTTCAAATGTTCTTTATGCTAATGACTCCTCAATGTTTTGCACAGTTGCGTGACATTAAAACAAATTATTTCATTCCTAATGTAATGTATTTGTTGTAGGACTAATAGTAGGCTTTCCATAGACTATTCTAAGTTTGCAGTAAAACACAAGGCTTATGAAAGTCATCTCTTTTTAGTTTTTTTCTAAATCTTAAGATCCTAATTTTCTCTAGACAATATTGGTTTTACTAGTCCTTTCATTCCTTTCTGCTTTGACAATGGCTACCTACTATAGAAGACAACAAAGTAAATTAAATTATAATTCTTAACATCGTAAAATATTGCCATTTATGCAGTTAATATTTACAATATACTGGAAGAGATTTGATTGTATTAAAGAAATTAATTCCTGGTAAGAAACAGAAGAACAGGTGAACTTCACTGTTATCTTTACCACAGATAAATTCTTTCTATAAGGAAATCATTCATTTAATTACTACATATGTATAAAAGGCACTGCTGCATTGCCTCAGGAATTCCAGAGTTCCTAAATAATATAGAAATCTGCCTAGAACTCAGAAGATGCCCCCTTCCTTCCTGATCATCATTCAGTTCTGCCAGCTTACATTCTCACAGGAGGTACAACATGAAGCTGGTAGCCAGTTGTAAAATTGCCAGAGAAGTACTATCTTACACGGAGAAGGGCAAATTCATTAAATTGAATAATGAATTCAATAAAATTTTTAAGATCTATACAGCATGTACCAAGACCTCAAAAATAATAACAGTATAAATGGCTTGTTTTGTAGGACGCTTTCTTGTGGAAAAATGAAAATACAGGAAGTGTGAAGATATAAAACAGTTCAGTGTTCCAAAGCCTATTTTTGATCTGATTGGACACTGAAACACATTTTGAAACACTGACATTTCTTACAATTCTACATCGCAAATTCACTTAACAGATAGAAGAGTAACAGCAAGACATAGCTCCTCAATGAGAGACCTCAATGGTCTCTTCCCCCTTTATCCATCAAAAATATTTAGAGAAGACATTCTCTGTGTACACACTGCTTTGGAATAAAGGCCATTACTCCATGCCAAACAAACACAAGTGTTTAATCTGGGCTTATAAACAATACCTCCCTTTCAATAGTTATATTATAATTTAAAAAAGAAAATTCTGTACTTCTTCTATTTTCATCTTTATACAATTTTTCTTTAGCAATGCAGTGTAACTGCTTACACAAATGTACAGTCTCTGGCCTCCTTAGCTTCTATGCTTAGACCTGAAAGGATCTGGGAGTAATTTGGCTTCACTTTGGATATCCTGTTAAGGGATTAAAAATGGATCAACTCCCCAGTTGCCTTGCTGCTTTTATGTGCTCTTCATAAAAGGTTTTGAAAGTGGAAGAACAGTATATTTGTTATTTCTGGCTCCGTTAAACACAATAGTAATGAACATTAGCTATTTAGCTCTTAAAAAGCATGCAAAACACAATACGCTTATGATGTATGGCACTTTAAACATATGCTTACAGCTATACACTGCCACCTAATCACCTGCATGAGAGCACTGGCACAGAATGCCAAGATTATACAGCCATGCTTCCAAATGGCCCCTAAGTTGTTTAAAGTTGTCTACTCCTCCAGCAAATATTGTGATTTGAAAACTCTTCAAGAATTACATTGTGAAAAGAATAGTACTGAAGAAAAGAAGATGATTGTAGATGAACAACCTCTGTCTAAGGTTGTAAATACAAAATGAAGTTGTTTTCCAGAGGATTAAAAAAAAAAAAGAAAAAAAAAAAAAAAAAAAAAAAAAAAAAAAAAAAAGAGTGCCCAATGGGCACATTCACTTGGCAATTTTATTTCTGTATAAAAGCTGCTATTAATTACAAACTAGTTTTTATGCAATTCTGCTTTCCTTAAATGTGGAGTGAATTCTCCCCATAAACTAATGAACTGAAGTGAAGCCAAATAGAGACCAGCTGGCTGAATTGCTAAGTAATTTTATCCACATGATTGACTTTATGATCCTTTCACTACAGTAACTAGTCTTTATTCTTACAATCATCATCAACCATAATTCCAGAGGGAGAGATGATTAAAATCAAGAGAATAGAGAGGAGAGGTTTGTTTGATGTGGCACAGTGCATTCTTGCACACACTTCTTCTGTATAATAGGTGCAGAATTACAGGTCTTTATAGCCTCCAAAGCAGTGCACTGAATAGCTGCCTCAAAGACATAATAAGCAACCAATGCCTAAATAATCATTACAGATACTCCATTAACAGCATCTATCTGTGTGGCTTTTAACCATACAAATTGTTTTTTGACAGCTTGTAACCTTTCTGAACAGTTTCCTTTGGGCATTACACCACATTCAGATCTAATTTTAACTTTTGCTTTGTCTATAATTTATTACTTTCTTTAGAGACACATAATGTATTTCAATGGAATGGATAAATTCAAATAAAAGACTAAAAAAAATCAATTGCTGTTTTAATCTATTAAATCCTTGCTCTCTAGGAGATAACTAAAATCTGATGAAACATAACAGGGGAAAAAGGCTAAATGGTCTAGAATTCCTGAGGGTATTTGTTTTACAACAAGCAATATTTTTTTCCTCAAATTATTTAAAATGGGGCATAACCAACTGAAAAAAAGAATAAAAGTAAAAACATATATAAATAAAACATAAATCCTTTAAGGCTGTTCCTAAGAGCAACAGACTTTAAATGACATAATAAATAATATGTTATAAAATAGTTTAATGATGTATTGCAACGGGATAAAGAGCTAAGAAAGATGTACAATTGTATCTTTTTTTCCGAAGAGAGCCCATAATTGCAAATCAGTAAAGATAAGTGACTTATGAAGAGCTAGAAGGCAAGCATGATTTTCAGAAACTCATTGAAATGTGTAAAATGAATGGGGGGATGATGTAACAGTATTAGGTGATTTGCATTGGCTGTCTTGGCCATTATCTCACTTCTGGGGACACCACTTTCAGGAATAATGTCCAAAAAATCAACATGTAGTAGCAATCAACATGGAAATACCACGATTCTGGCAGCCAAATTTTCTGATTTCTTTCAAGACATTCAGCTCTCTTTCAACAGATTCAAGTACTTTTCCCAAAGTTTTCAAATCTATGTAACAGGTAAACATGCACATCCAATTGACAGCAGAGTGATTTGAGATAACCTAAGCACTCACTTCTGACAAAGGTTTCTGTTCTTCACAGATGGTATGTGGTGGCCAGTGACATCAAAATTAACCATCATCATTGAAAAAAGTATGAATCAGATAGGCATAAAAATCTAAATAGAATCAAGTTTTTTCCCACCTCCTGAATTTAAAATGGGTCACTAAATCTAGTACAGTTTTCATAAATGACAGGGAAGGAAGAGTAAATATTTAAATAAAATGTGGAAATATCCCTCTTGGTATGAATTTAATTCATCATGCTAAACTCAGTGAAGGTACATCAGCATAAAATTAGAATGAGGCTGTTATGAATCAAGGAAATTCATGGCTAAATTGCATCTTACAACTGAGATATACCACAGCTTGTATAACTGAGAAGCTGAAAAAAATATGGCATATATTTTGGTTATATATAAGATAATCAATAAGCAGATTTTTATTATAAATGTTGATAGGGAAAAGATGTGTCAATGGAAGACATTATTAGAAAAGGGTAATGAAAGTGTGAAATATAAAGATCAAAAAAATATAAGTATGAGAAAATCTCAACTATTCAATTATTTTTAGCTTCATTCAGTGTCATACTAATACTCAAGACTTTTGTTGGTTTGGAGTTTTGTCGGGAGTTTTTTACATTGTGGGTAGGGCTATTTTAATTTGCTATCAAGAACATTACTTGTAAATTATGGTACTGAAAGCAGAAAGATCTTAGTCAGAGTACTCTGACAGCTTCTAAAAGCCTTCAAGAGTTCTTTTTGTTTAATTGATAGATATTTAATATCTCAACACACCCAAGGTACAGCTGCTGGAAGTATCCTGGGCCAAACAGTAAAATGAGCTCTCTAATTTGATCAGTCAGTGTCAACCTGATGAAAATAATAAAAACATCCCTGTTTTATATATCTTAAAATTTTGGGGGGGGGGGGGGGGGACACGGAAGGAGGATTCATTAAATTCTGATCATTTCATTATATAAGACAATTCTTATGACTGTAGACCTGTTCTAATTGACTTGCTCACCAATTTAGAGTACCATACTATATATCATTCATTACTATCACCAACAGTAGATAAGGACATTACAAAGTTGTCAGTCTAACACAATTATCTCTCAAATATTTCTTCTTCTAGTCCTTTCCCAATCTTTCAACCTTGTCATGAAAGCACACTGTGTGAGCATTTAATTCCAAGAAATATTGCAGTGATATGTCCGAGAATCAACAAAATTCAAGAAAAGCTGACTCAACCAATATTCTATCTGAGGGGAATTAATAGAAAGCAGTATTCTGAGATGCTACCATATGGAAGCATTGCATTTGTGTTACATAAAGCAATCACAGAATGACATGACCAATTGAGAATATGGATTTAAATAAGAAAAAAATTGAGGCTGAGGTGGGGAAGGGTGAAGTAAGTAATTCTAAGTGCTCTTAATTTATTACTTCTGTCTTCATCTGGTTTGAGTACAAGTATCTGGTTTTCTTCAGTAAAGAAGAAACAACCTTTTTGACAGTTTATGCAGTCAGATATTATGAGGACATTCAAAAATGTATTATCCATGTCTTCTTCCACGGAGCTGCTCCCCAGTCCAGCAGTCCATTGCTGCAAGACCTTGTATTTGTCCTCACTGCTGTCAGCCTGTTTCTTCAAGTCCGCTTAGGTCCTTCTTGATGGAAAGCTTCCCACTGACTTTAATAACCAGTCCCCAGTCTAGGGCCATTGCAAACTTGATGAGAGTGAGCTCCATCTGTCCATCTCACCTCAGTGATAAAGACGATGGGTGCCAGTGTAGAATCCTGAATACTCTTGTCACAGGTGCCCAGGAAGACGACAACCTAGAAACCACCACTTCCGTACCCTGTCATCCAATTGGTATTGTAAATAGTTAGTTGGTCACTCATCCAGACTGTAAAATACTAATACGGGTACAAGACTATTGTGAGGACGGCACCAAAAGCCTTACTAAATTTAATGACATTTACATTTCTTCCCTCATCCAGAAATCCAGTAGTTTGATCATAGAGTCACTCAGATTCATCAGACATAATTTACCGTTTGTAAAGGCATGTTGTTAGTTAACTTCCTCCTTTATCTCCAGAAGCATTCTTTAGGAGACTCCATGGTTTTCTTGTGAATCACTGAGAGGCTGACTGGTCTGCACTTTTTGGTATTCTTTGAAGATGGGTACAACATTTGCTTTCTTCCAGTTGTCAGGGACCTCTATAGATTTCCACAGCTTTTCAAAGATGAAAGAAAATGACCTTGCAAGGACACTGGAGAATGCTCTCAGTATGCTTAGAGGCAGCCTATCAGATTCCATAGTCTTATAAGAGTCATGCTCTCTTAAGTAATTCCTTAGTCTATTGTCATACACCATGGGAGTTCAGTTCCTCCTCAACCTCCTTTACTGAACATAGGTATCTGGGACACCTGGGTCGTGAAGACTGAAGCAAAGAAGATACTGAATGACTCAGATTTTTTTCTGCATTTGTTGTCACTGGATAACCTGCCCCATTCAGCAACAGGCACACATTTTTATTGTACAGTGTTTTACTACTAAATTAATGGTGCATTTTGTCCTTATTGACAGCAATAATCAGGGCCTCAACAGTGCAAACACATCCCTTCTCCTTCAAATACGAATTGCTTTTTTAAAACACTAAGCAAATGGGAAAAAAATAACAAAAATAAAAATAAAAATAAAAAATAAATATTTCTTGTATCAAATATTTTTGGTAAAGTATTGAAGTTAAACTTCTGCCCTCCTGAGAATCACACGCAGTACTTCATCCAGATCTGGAGTCCTCAGCACAAAAAAGATGTGGACCTGTTTGAGTAGGTCCAAAGGAGGGCAATGAAGATAATGAATGAGCTGAAGAACCTCTCCTTCAAAGACAGGCTGAGAGAGTTGGGGTTGTTCAGCCTGGATAAGAGAAGGCTCCAAGGAGACCTTACAGCACCATTCAGTACATTAAGGGGGCTTATAAAGAAGAGGGATAGGGGATGTTTTTAAATAGGCAAATAGTAACAGGACAAGGGGCAGTGGTTTTGAACTAACAGAGAAGACATGCAGATTAGATGTCAGGAAGACACTCTCTACTCAGAGGACGGTGAGGCACAGGTACAGTTTGCCCAGAGACTGTGAATATCCCATCACTGGAAGTTTGGAAAGGTGGGTTGGATGGTGCCCTGAGCAACCCAATCTAGGAATGTCATCCCTGCTCAGGGCAAGGGGCTTGGAATGAGATTATCTTTAAGGTCTCTTCCAACCCAAACCATTCTATGATTCTTCTTTTGATATAGTGTATCATGTGGACACTTACAGGAACGAGCTGGCATGATCCTGATTCAGTTCTGTATCTAAACTGAAATTCTTTGATGACAATGCTGGGCCTCAGAATTATTGAAATATGTCTTAAAGAGATCTGAAAACAGATGGAACACTGCTTGACCAGAGTCCAATAATCTCCAAACCATTAAGTTTTTGTTTAATTTACTTCTAAATATTTTACTGAGGAGGGTGATCACCAATATATCCCAGCAGTCAGCAATCCTTACTGTAGGAAGGAACAGAAGGAACTGTTTACCTAAATTTTAGCAAGGAAGCCACATCACGCAAGGAAGAGAAGAAAAATTATCTGTGTAACTGTTATTCCATTCCAGGTAAACCTTAGCTTTGCTAAGACAAACTAGATTTCAATATGACCACAGCTGCAAAATAATGAATAATTTTTCCTTAGATAAAACCAGCCACTTCCCATATATTACAAAGAGAAGTTACTGCTGCAAATGCAGAACAAACGCTGAGCTCATTTTAGCTCTGATCAAAACTCAGTCTGGATGCCAAAACAGTGATGAATGGCATGATTTCTCCATTGCTTCTCTCCTATATGTGATTTTCTGCTGGCACACTATGTACTAATTAAAATGGATGTAATACACTCAAACTAAATTATGTTAAAAATAATTGAGATATACTAACTTTATACATTTTATCATATATTTGTGTACATGTACATACAAATATTGCAGCCTGGATTCTCGAATGATGGAAAATACCAGCCTTCCACTGAAGTAGGAAAGTCTACATCAGTAAAATATCTGGCCCCATTTTACTTAGATGCACATTATTTACATATTTGTAGGCATTTCTCTCCTAATCACTGCAATTTCAAGAGATTTATTGACAACAGAAGGACAGCTAACTAAGTTTTTAAGAGTCAAATACCTACACTTACAATGCATATCTAAATATGTCTGGAAATTTCAGATTTCAGGAGCGATACCATATGTTCAGGAATAATTTCTTCATGGAAAGGATTGTCAAACATCGGAATTGTCAGCCCAGGGAAGTGGTGGAGTCACCATTCCTGAAGGTGTTCAAGAAATGATTGGATGTGGCACTTAGTGTAATGGCTTTATTCACAAGGTCATGTTCAGTCAAAGGTTGGACTAGATGTTAGAGGTCTTTTCCAGCCTTGATGTTCCTATGATTCTGTTTGGAAGCTGAAAATACGATTCATGGCTATTTGGTTCCAGCATGATATTATTAAAAAAACCCCAAATATTTCAAGACCATCCTAGAATAAGATCTGTGTAATTTCTTTTGTAATTTCTTTCTGACAACTCTTCTGATTTTATATCCTATCCAGTGGACTGCAATATGCTTAGGTTGAAATTATTTAAAACAAAACAGACACAAATTCATTTTACTACTCTTCGTCTGAAAGTTTTCTGGGAATTTTCCAGACAAAAGGAGAAGTATTAAACATAGGACAAAAATAGTCACATACAGATTACCTTGAGTTTTCTCTACACATAGTTTTCATTTAAAAAATAAAATTAGGTGACTGTAAGGTCATCTAGAGGATAGTAAATTAAAGAGTGAATAAACAGTCTTTCACAATAAAGGAAATGATGGAACACAGATTTTCTCAGGATAACAAGGTATGGGATCTGGCCCAGAACTTCACCACAATAGACTAAATTAAGAATAGCAGAGAACAAGTTAGAATCATACATGGTTAGGAAAAAAGGTTTTGTTTATAAACCATAAAAGAGGTATGCTATCAGCTGGAACATTACAGTATTTTGAGACCAGTTTAAACAAACTCTCTCAAAAAGCTTTTCCTTTTTCCACATGTCAACAACATATGTCTTTTAAAACCAGTTTATTGTTACTTTAACCAACAGGAATTTCTCCTCCACACACAAAGTAGAAGAAAATATTAGGGGTCTTTAAATAGTATGAGAAGAAATGTATACTGGATTGCACTTGTATACTGGACCAGAAGATGTGCAATCCAAATCTTGATTGCAACTTGACTTAATCTCTAGTTTCTTTAAAAATAAATACAAATAAATACACTTAGCTTCAAAAAGCCAAAGCCAACCAAAAAAAAAAGCCACACAAAAAAACCCACACAAGCAGAAACCAACCAACCAAAAATGGAACATTTTTAGAAGTCAATTTAGTTTCTCCAATTCCCATTGAAGGCTGTCAGAGTACAGCCACACATTCAGGCTTTTGCCAGAGCACTTGTGCAGAATTACAATTAGTAAGTAGTGATTTTTAATTAATTATAATATTCTACTTCCTACAGACATCCCACCTCCTGAATTTGGCTAGTAAAATAATTTCTTCCCTGCATCATCTAGTTCCTAACTTGTCTGAGCCAAAAGCATAGTCTCTTCTTTTATTTGTTACAATTTGTTAAATTATAACAAATAAATTTGAATCCTGGAGTTTACTAGAACCAAACTGCAGCAAGCAGGTAGATTTCATAGTCAGGCTATAGGTGGATTTCAGCATATTTACTTTCCTTTGACTTAAATATTTAGACTGATTTCTAAATGTAATTCTGAGGAGAATGTTCAACTTAAGACAAACTGCACTTGGAATTTTATGATTTCAGAAAATAATAAAAGAAAATGCTTCCAAAACAGAGAGAATACTGAGATTCTAACTCACAATCAAACAACAGCAAAGTGAAACATCTTCCAGTTTTATGTAATTTATCAGCCACCTGCTTTGCTATTATAGACAGGTAAATTCTACAAGGATCCCAGGACCTTTGAGATTGCATGAAATCCATCCTTTTTTTTAAGTCACAGTTTTACAAAACTGCACACAGACTTTCTACCCTTTTAAATATCCCCTATCAGTGGGCCAATTTCAGACTTACAACAATTGCTAACAAAACTCTGCACTTAGCAGTTAAGATAATTTCCATGTTAACAAGAAACCATCTGTAAATACCTGTAAAAATCACTGAGGCTGCTCAGATTAAGAAAGATAATTTTGAATTTAATCTGAAAACTCAAAAGACACCCACAGAATACGACTCAAAGCTATACTTTAAAATTGTATAAAAAGCATATATTCAAATTTTTATATGCAAAGCAATAGTGACAACATGATAAAAGTAAAAGTAGGATCCATATAAGAATCAACCACAGTCAGAAATGAAAACAACTTCTCTTGCTATACTGAAATAGAACCTGGGAATTTGGTCCAAAACATTAATTGTAAAAGATAATTATATTTACAGTAGAGAAAAATATAACAAAACTGTCTCCCCAGTCAATTACTGAGTTTTTAAATTCCCCAGATCAGTTAATATAATAGAATAATTTGTGAAGGCATGCATGTTACAAAATACAAAGACATGGGAATTGTGGCTTATATGTTTCCCAAATGCTTCTAAACTTAAAACTCTCTCAAAAGTAAATTACGTTTAGGGCATGCTGACAGTTGTGTTGATCCCAGTAACCTAGTCTTACAGTTGGGAGCAAAATGGTCATCAGTGGTTTCATGCAAACTAAGTATGATGATAGATGAATGATGATGCAAGAGGACCAACACTGGAACAGGCTTCCTGGAGAGGTGGTTGATGTCCCCAGTCTGTTAGAGGCTAGGAGGAGTTTGGATAATGCCTATAATAGCATGCTTTAATTTTTGGACAGCCCTCAAGTGGTCAGGCAGCTGGACTGGACGATCATTGCAGATCCCTTCCAACTGAAAATACTCTATTCTATTCTAGAAATAGTACCTCTGAAGATTTAAGTTTTTGTAAATGAATCTAATCCTTTTGTACTGTGTCCATCTCTTCACATAGCTGGCACGTACTTGTTACTTAAAGACACAGATGCACTTTTGGAAAGGACAGTCAGAACATGTGATGGCATTCAATCTGTTGACAGGCTGAGGGTCCTGAATCACAGCTTCAATTGATTGGCATCATTATTGTACTCCGCAGCCCTTAACCTACACTTATCAAGTATAAACCTTAGTCTTCACTGATCCCAGGAGTACAGAAATTCTATAGCCTCAATCATGCAGAAGCAGATGGTTTTGGCTGCCAGATCCTCCTGAATCTAAGAGAAGCTGGAGTCCAGCTAGCACTGAACTGTACTTGACTTCTGCAGCTTCAAGCTCATCATTGTATTGATGCAGTCCAGGGTAAAAATCATTCTTATATGTCTTTTTGTTTACACTATATTGTCAAATTTACATGCATCCTTTGTTGATTTCCAAGCTCAGCATCTTTACTATCTGCAATGTAAGCATTCTTAATACGACTGTGTAAACAAGTATATGAATGGACCTAACAACCACAGCTGAAGAAGCACTGTAAACATGCTCAAACAATTTAGTGGAGAGGTGTCTCCAGCATACCTGCACTGCTCTGCTACTGCGAACAGTTTAAGTGCCATTTGTCTTCACGGCAAGTAGGAACGAGACTGTTGTCTAGCAAAGTGGCTACACTGATGTACAAGATCTAACATCTCAGAAAGGACCATTCAGTGCCTAAACTAGCTGAAGTTTATATCCAACTTACAGCCTTCAATTGAAAAAGTAGAGAAAAACACTGGAAACCTAAGAGCAGAAATACCAATTCCTTTACTTTATCTTTTCAAGGTCTTCTATTTTACTACCTGAAAATACAAACTTCCTGCCTGCAATTATATTTCAAATTCTACTTGAATGCAGTAAGCATCACATTCCCACAATGATTGATGACAGATGTCCAATCGTGTTCTTGTTACTGGGTGGGATCAGCAAAGCAGCTGCCAAAGGCCATAGGCAAAACCAAAGGAAAGAACAATGCAAATTCACAATTAGGGAGTCTCTGGGGTGTGGGAGGAGAATAATTTGGGCATCTGCAGATTATTGCAAACCTGGTTTTATTTTGGAGAGGAAAAAAGTCTTATGCACTTTCAAGTTCCTGACCAATTTTTTGTCCTCTAACTGTTCTTTAGAACCCATAGGTCACTGTATAAACTGTCATATGTTTCCCACATTAGACAGCCTGGACCTTTTCCATCAGCTGCAAGAAATTTTCAAGGTATCTGGTTTAGGCTTTTGTCATCAGCTGCTATGAGCCTCTGTGCATAATGACTATCAATTCTTTCCATTGGCTGCTATGCTCTTTGCAGACCCTAGTGAATCTCTTAGCAACTACAGCAGCCTTTCACAATACATAATTAAATTAACATTTAGAGCAAGCATAAACCCTGTAACAAAGAAGAAGTTTTAGTTAGCCCTTCCCCATTTTTTCCTCACTCCCTTATGTGATGCTGTAGGAGAGACTGATCTGACTGAACACTAATAAGCAAAAAGAAAAAAAAAGGAAATCATCACTTCAATCAGTTCCTAAACTGGTTGAATTTATACAGAAATAAAATGCTGAAGAGAAAGCAGAATGCACCTGGAATGAGTGGCTAAGGTTAGGGTCAGGGTGCTTTTTCCTTTCACAATGATTGTGGATCCTTCCATCTCAAAATTCTAGCTGCACTATAGCCTCAGGCTGTGATTCCACAACTGTTAACATCAACCTGAAATGTCACCCTTGGAGTCCCTCTCCCTTGCTCTGTTTCAGGAAATAAACTAGCAAGAGACTGTCCTTATAAGAGAAAACAAGACAAGTAAAAAACATTTGCTGATTTTCCCTGCCTGAGCCAGCTCATCACAAGATCAGATGAGCATCAGTGTCAACAGAACAGATGAAGAGAAAGGGCTGCATCACAATGCTGGGGCCAAGGCAGGCAGGACCACAAAAGTGCTGACACAGCTTGGCTTCAGATGCAACAGAAGTGCTGCTGCTTGTATTTTTTTTTTTTTTGTTAGAAATTTTATATTGTCACATCACTGAAGACTTAGTCTGCTTTAGATGCTGACACCTGCAAAACTCTGAAGATACCTCAGTGGTATCACCACAAAGTTCTTGATGAGGTCTATAAAACCTGTTTTAGTTGGTTGGTGATGAAATTTAGGTGTACCAATACAAACTGAAAAGAACTGTGAGAAAAATATAATCAAGGTCCACTTTACAAATGAAAAAGCATTTTCACAGCTAAATTAAAAACTGTATACATAACTAAATTAAATGGGTGTTTATATAACAATTCATAAAAAGAATGTAGATTTCTCTATGAACAAGTAAAAAATACATAGGTAATCTTTGATGATGTGACTGAAATAATGTTTTATCAGAAGAGACATAAATAGGAATGAAGAAAAAATGGAAGTGAGTAAAAATCAGAATTATTCCATTTAATGTATAAGAATAATAGCTAAAAGATAAGTAAACTAAATATTCATAGCATTCTTTTGAAAATAAACATATTCTTAACAATAAACCATTGAATATTTTACATATCTGTGAAGTGATACTGAGTTTTTGCATCTAAGTTATAAAAATAAGCTGACTGTTAATAACTAATTGTGAGATTTTTAACTACCACTCACCTTTGCCTAACATACAGTAAAAAGAAAATGTCTACCTTGGGTAGTTTTCTAATGACGGTGAGGGAATAATTATTCTGCTTCACTTTCATGGTTCAAATCTCAGAGCTCAGGCGAAGATTTAAATTAATTTGGGCTACCTTTTAGTTACATTTAAAATAGTACACCTAGTAATTAAGATAACAATCCACTGCAGAATTACACAGAGAATGTGATTCCTTTTGTTTAAGCTTTTAGCACCATATGGAAAAAAGCTGGTATTGAAGACTTCTACAGAAGCATCCCAAAATGCTTGATATTGCAGATTTATTTACACAAAATATAGCTTATTCACTAGAAAAATTTTTGGACATAATCAACCTCTGAAGGTTTTATGCTAAATAAAAACATTTATAATGGGAATACATAATAAAAAAAAAGACACGGGCAGACAATTGGAAGACTTCCGGTGTTTACATCTCCCTATCTACATAAGCTGTTACACATTAATCGACTGTGCCTCTGAAGTAGTTCAGAATACTAACCAAGTAAGACTACTATTAGGTAGGAAGCAAGGGGGAAGCCATACTCTATGAAATAAACACGTTAATTTTACAATACTGATCTCGAATTTGTCTAAGAAAACATAAATGGAAAGTAGATCAAGATCTTGAGGAAAAATTAATTAACTTCAGTAACCTCAAAAGCTAAACTCCAAACTCCAGAAAAACAAAGACATAAAAGTAGAAAATTATCACAAAGGTCTTCTATGTCTACTCAAAGGCAAGAGATTGACATTACCTTACAAGTTATCCATTTCTATGTTAAAATCAAAACAAAACTAAAAACACTGACAATAAGGTAATTACCACAAAGCAACTGATTACAGAAGAAAGAATAGAGTACTGTGAAAAACACTGACTTGAGTCAGAACAGTACTTATGATTCCCTTAGGCGACTGTAGGTTTGAATGCACATGCACTTTAGACAAAAGGCCTGGTAAGAGCAAAGGCTGAGTCAACAGAGCATAAAGGTCTAATATTGAAAATTTTGTATTAAAAAAAAAAGTATATAATAATAAATATAAAAAGTTGGTGGGTTTATCCCAAATGCTTAATAGTTGAATGGTATCTGCACACAACCAACCTGAAGAAACATTTTTGACAACTTTATTTCAACATTAACAGCTTTCCTCAGCAAAAGTGTAAATGACCCACTGTTGAGAGCAAAATGTAGGAACTTGTGGAAGAAAGAGATCTAAAGCAATAAGGTAGTCATAGTTAACAGAAGACCTGTAAGAGTAGAGGTCCAACATTGAATGTCCAGGAAGGGAAAACCACATTCACTAAATATGCAGCTGGAGCCTTTTTTTAACTAAAATATTGAAAAAGTAAAAAAAAAAAAAAAAAAAAAAAGAAAAAAAAAAAAAAAGAAAAAAAAACCACACAAAACACACCAAAAAAACCCCCCCAAAACCACCACAACCCCCCCAAAAACAAAACAAAACAAAACCCCAAAAAAAAACCAACCAAAAAAAAACCCCAAAAAACCCCCCCAAAAAACCCCCCAAAAAACCCCCCAAAAAACCCAAAAACCCTAAACCAACCTCATTCAAAACTATCCAGGTTGTGATATTGCCAGTATTCTGTTTTACTAAGTAGACAGTCCTCCACGGTAGGATTAATATCCCATTGAGTATGCTACGGGAGGATATTAATTTCAGAAATAATTTCCTGCTATTGCTTGTTTGACTACTAAGTTTGCAGATTAGTCTGCTTTATTTGCCTCTCTATTTCATGACTCTTTTCTGGATTCAAATTCATTTGCAAATGTAACCAAACACTAAAACAATTTTAACATGCTGATGATGTTTGTGTTACAAGCTAAAAGAAACTGCATATAATTTCAAAATCAAGCATAGACTCTGGTTCTGTATTGTATTTTGGAACTACATCCATTGTGTTACTTCACCTAAAGAGAATTTGGCAGTTGAAAAAAATTAAGGTCTTTACAAAGTTGAGAAATGACAAGATTATATTATTTTTTTAAGTCAACGGTTTAAGGATAGGGAAAGTTCCACATCATTATATCCCAGTTTTTGCTACTTGTAGAAATTATTTTAATTAACAAGTCTGAATACTTTTTAGGGTTTTGTTGATACAATATGCTTAAATTCCATAAGAAAACAGGTCAATTTTAATTTCAAACCAGCATTTTTTAAAAACACATACAAATCATCTCACATAAAATAATCACTGTTGTGAAACATAGGCATTAAAATACATAAATTATATTAAATGCATGACAAAGAATTAAGGATATTATAATAGCAATTGTACCACTTATTAAATAGTTGCAATGAATCTGTGAACTGCTTTATTTACAGATAACTGATAAGAAAATAGTTAATGCAGTAAACTTAAACATCTTAATTTTAGAAAAGCTAGCTTTCTATTCCTTCTGAAAACTTCAGCCCAGTCACCTACTTTGCGATAAAATACACTGATACCAGGAACAGAAGAGTGAGAATTAGTCCTCTGTGTCCCTTCCTTTCCTCTCATACTCCTTATAAGCTTTAGTTTCCATACTGGTTATGAACATGTGTTGATGACCTCCAGCAAAGAGTACTAAGCACTTGCCACCTCAATATCCAGGTTCCTTTTATGCATAAAATGCACATGAATAATATGGTAGATAATCATTTAAATTTATCAAAAAATCTTTGTATTTTTTCAGTGTTTCTTGGACATTATGACAATGTACTATATTCACCCAGCTCAGCACGAGTTGACAAGTCCCCTCAGACTTTTTGTTTGCTAAGAAAATCTGCTTTCATCTGTTAAGACTGAATACTACACAACAGCAATGGTGGTGTTTCATTTTTTATTAAATTAAATATTTCAACTGATAGTTTGTAACCTCAGAAATTCTATTTTGTCATATAAAAAGAAATTCAAATAAAATTAGTCTTCAGATATTAGTTTCTCTCCAAAATATTTCTTATTGCTTTTTTATACAGCAGCTTGTAGACAAATATATTACTCATTTCTTTCATGAAAGTAAGCAAAGAAAAAGTGTAGTGGTCCTCATACAGAAGCTTATATTTTCTAATATCCTGTTTTATTTCAAAATCTAGAATCATGTTCTAAAACAGAAGTTTTTTTCTTAAACAGAAGTTATATCAAAACAATCATGTATATACCATTTTAATAATTAAAAATGTATTCAATAAATAGTCTTGCATGTATTATTCAAAAGATGCAGTATGTTTACCTTCACTGCACAAAGGTCAAATAGAGAAAGTAAAGCATCTTTTTTTTTTTGTCACTTAATTTTAATAAGCTCATTAGTATTTAGCTAGAGTGCTGAGAAAAATATGTAGATCTACCCTGAAGCTGTTTGACATGTTACTATCTTGCTTTAATCTATTTTTCTTACCTTCAATTTCTTTCTTAAGTTAGAAGGAGAAAAACCTGTGATTTGCATGTTATGAAATTTTGTAGCAAAGTCAAGCAAACTGCATTTGATCTAGATTTCATTCTGGTTTTTCCTAACCTGATATAAATTTTTGGATTACCAAGCAAAAAACCCCATCTAAATAGACTCCTGATGATAGTCAGACTTACATCCTGCCAAGCAATCATTAAACTAACCCAAATGACAAGTGTCACAAACACATCACTCTTGCTTTTAAAGCATGTCTCTGGACCAAAACAGACTGAACATTTCAGCCAAGAGCAATTAATGAGAGCAGTAAGCAAATCCCTAAGAATTCCCTTAATCATATGTTCAGAGATCTCCAAATTCAGTAAAATTTTGCTACCCAACTCATTCTTATTTTCCTTAAGAGAAGCTGTTTTGAATTCCTCAGATATATTTGTTCTAGTTTTTCTTTATGAAATCACAAAACAAAATTGTTTCATTTGGAACAAACACAATATTTCAAAAACATTGGGAAGAGATTCTGAACCCTTAGAGTTATTCATTGGGTACAATTCTTACGTGAAATGTTGGAGATTTGGTCCAAGTTCTCTCGTCTGCAAGGGAGGTGGGGATGTGGTCCATATCACCTCAGATCTTGAGATTCTCCCAGACATTTATACGGAGAATTTTATGAGATGTAGTGTTCTCAGCTAATTTATACTAATTCTGGGGTTTTTTTCATACAAAGGAAAATGAAGATGTCTCACTCATTAAGGTAGTACATACGTATCAAATCTCTTACATGCTTCTTTATTTAGGAATACATCTAAGTTAAGTCGCCTCAAGCAGTGGGACAGGGGGAGACTGAGCTGGATGGAAATACTTTTTGGAACATGATTCTGGGATAATATAAGAATGATCTAAGACCTCGTTCACAGCATATATTTAAACGCTCCTTTCTTTCTTAAAAGAGCATGCTAACATCCCTTGAATTTTTGTTGCAGTTTTACAAATTCCTAGGAATACTTGCACACAAAGTTTTATCTACTTAGCAAATTCTGGGTTCTTCCCGATAGGTGAGCTGAAATTTCCTAAAACAGAATGGAATCTCCAAGTTCCACATTTCAGTTGCATGACATGACAGCATCTATTTAACCTCAGTTGCTAAAAGGAAAAGGGTAAACAATCCCCAAAAAATAACACTACAAATTCAAATTTTGTTAACTGAGTAGTCTTGATAATACCAGAAGCAACTTTTTGGCAATTTTCAGCAGATCTATCATTCATTACAATATTCTTGCCCAGTTCTAATATTCAGCAGTGCTATATTCTCAGGCTTGCACTTACTTCTTAGTATCTTCATCATCAATAATTGCATGAAGAAGTGACAGTTTTACATGATATCTTGCATATCCAACTACAAGCTTTTATGCATTTTATACATAAATGCTTCCAAATCTAGCTGTTAACATTAAAGTCTTGTTTAATCACTCTTTATCTTTGTTCTAGCTTTCATATAATATCATGCCAATTATTTTAAAATAGTGTTTAACAACTTATCTTCTGAATTCTATTTCAAACTGTCTAATGTAGCTAATATACTGTATCAAATAGTTAACAACAGCTGCAGGTAACACACCCTGTTTCTAGATAAACTTAATGCCCTCGACTGGAAAGCAAAATAAAAATGTCCTTTTTTTCCTGAAGAGATTTTTTTATTTAGAAAACAGTCCACACTTATAAATGTGTAATTAGAAAAATGCAGAATTGGTTTAATTTTCTTCACATGTCACTCTGTGAGCTCCAGATCTAGTCCCTGCCCACTGTTGTTTATGGCTCTCACTTGGCAGTAGCAGACTGAAGCTATAGTTCAGGTTGGAAGTAGTCTTTTATATGAGCAGTCCTTCAGCCTGTAGGGTCCCAAGCTGAGACCCTGAATGGGATATAGCCCAATATTAATGGCAATTGCTTATACATCTTTTAAAAAATCCCTTCCTCCTGGTAGATTCAACAGAGAAGCGAAAAGCCAGTTGAGTATTAAAGTAACAATGGTCCTTTTCAGGAGGACATTAAGACTGTTAAACTCATCACAGTTTAAAATTATAAAAGCATAAAAACTTGAACTAGTTTCCAAAGCATCAGCTTTTGACTTACAATAAATATGCTTGAAAAGGGATTTATTATATTGCAGTTAAACTTCTAAGTGCTATATTTGCCCATAAGGCAATCTGATAAAATTTATGATAAGAGGGCAGTGCTAGGTTAACTGAAGGGAAGACACTAGATATTAAGACCCTGTATAAAACAGTCTGTGAGATCATAGGGAAGTGGGGGGAAAAACCATCAAATTAAATGATTTATACCTAAGAATAATTTCTGATTGGAATTACCATTGAAAATTGTCCTCCATATTCCAGGGTAATTTTGAGGGAAATAATGAGGGATTCATTGAGAGATACAGAAAACTAGTATTTTCTTTTAAACAGTTTTCTTCTCAGAAATTCTTGTTTCCACACAACCTCAAAGTTGTGCTGTTTTTGGCTGTGGTAGGGTTAACTTTCTTTACAGTAGCTAGTATGGAATTTTGCTGAACATGGGGTTGATAATATAGAGATGTTTTGTTACTGCTGAGCAGGGCTTACACAGAGCCAAGGCCTTTTCTGCTTCTCATACTGCCAGGCCGGTGAGAAGACTCTAAGAGAGTATGGGAAGTTGGGAGGTGACACAGCCAGGACAGGTGACCCCAACTGACTAAAGTGAAATTCCAGACCACATGACATCATGCTCAGTATATAAAGTGAGGGAAGAAGGAGGAAAGGGGGGACATTTGGAGTGATGGTGTTTGTCTTCCCAAGTAATCATTATGTGTCATGGTCCCTGCTCTCCTGGAGATGGCCCAACATCTGCCTGCCCATGGGAAGCACTGAATTAATTCTTTGTTTTTCTTTGCTTATGTGTGCACGTTTTTTGCATTCCTCATTAAACTATCTTCATCTCAACCCAGAAGTTTTCCAGCTTTCACCCTTCTGATTCTCTCTCCAGTTCTGCTGGTGGGGGAGTGAGGACATGGCTGCGTGGGGCTTGATTGCCAGCTGGGGCAAAACCACGACAAAAGTAATAAAGGAATCATTGTCAGAAGCAGACAGCAATACTGGATGTATTAAAAAACCTTGTTCAAGAGGATTCAAGTTCAGTAAGTTAATTGAAATCAATACAGATTCAGTTTTCTACCAGAAATGAGCTCTACATGGACAATTATGAAATTAAGTAAAATTAATCCCTTGTCTTCTGGAACTACTGTCAATTGGGATCAAAGTTTGACCTATTGTCCAACAAGCAACTTTTCTATAAAATCTGTATTTAAATGAATTAATAAATCAGTAATAGTTTAAAAACCAGCAGTATTAATGGAATAAATAAGATCATTAGTTAACGAATGGACAAACTCATCTCATTTGAAGTTTGACTTCATCACCTGCAAGTGGTACTTGATATATATCCTGTAAATACACAAACATACTGGGGTTTTTTGCTTCTGTAATACATACAAAGCATCACATGATAGCAACTGCATTAATGATAGTATTATCACTTGATAATCTTGCACTTCTAATGAGATTTTGTGCTCAATGATGTTGCCTGTAGGAATTTTTCAGTGAAGAGAGTATCTCACAACAATTCAATACAAGCAGATTTTTTTCAAGGATTGTCTATTAAAAACACAGTGCCAGATTTTTATTAATGTCTTCAATAGAGAGTTCAGTAAAGAAACCCAAACTGCTACACTGTTTTTGCATTAAAATAAACCTTCTACAGACAATATAAAATACATTTCATACTAGTAGAAAAACTTGGTCCAGAGACTTAACAAAAGCTTTCCTGCATGAGTACTATTATGTTTGAATGGTAATCGTACACAGCTAGTGTTTTCTTAATGTCCTGGGGAGCCTGATCATTGTAAATTACCTGTGACATCTCATTAATCCTCTTTTTCCTCACAAACGCATAATTAATGGTAACATTGACAATAATACACAAATTAGCTAAGTGACGCTTTATGGTGTTGGTTTTGATTAACGTCAGGAACCCAAAAATGACATTAATGTAATGCAGATCCCAAAAGGCAACCCGCACTTTGACCTCAGACATACATTTTGTTTGCACCATCACAAAGATTAATCCTTCCCTGGATGAAGACAAGACAAAACTCTGGCCACTGGCATTGCGTGCTGGGCTGTCGCTGAAAAACAAACTGCCTCAATTGCATTTGTTTAAGAAGGAAATCTTAATGCATAGAAAACAACGGCTTAGTGTCATTTCCTATTGTCTTGTTAGGACAAAGATAAATGAGCTACTGTCACGATTTAGATCAACTGCTTCTCTGCTAACTTCTATTATTTGCTTATTTATGGACTAGTGTTTAATTAAAAGCATACCTAGATACAGAACTGCACAATAAATTAAAAATGCTTTTCCACTTAATATGTGCGTATTTAGGGGATCAACTTGTGTTTAAACTCTCCACGTGGTGTGGTAGACTGATGTTATAGGTACAAACAGGTAGTGGAAGACTACTAAAATGAAGCAATATTTTTATCCTAGCTTGAACAGGATCAAAGGTACAATTTATCCCAATAAGTTAAAAAATATAAAAAGACCAAGTCTTTTCAAAACATACATTTATTGTTTCAGAAGATATATTTTATACAAATATGTATAACTGAAGGTATGTGGCTCAAAACAGTTAAAAGACCCATTTCCCAATTTAAAAGCACTGTTTGCAACTACGTCACCACCTTAGACACTAGGGTTCATTATGATTCTATATGCAGATACTCCTTTCAATTACTTCATAAATTTTACTCACCTTACAGAATGTACAAAACCACAAAAAAGGCCACTACTGCTTTGATAGGTATAACAGTCTAGATTTCCTCTAAAAAAGGATATTCTCTCATCACTTTTCTCTCATTATACATTTTGTTGAAAAACTTTGTCTGTAAAAAGCAGTGACTGATTTAGTGAGAGTTAACATTTTTACATGCACCATATTTTGTAAGTAAAAAAAATGTAACTAGACTCCCCCTAAAAACTGTGGAACACTTTCTATTTCCCATTGCAATAAAATATAAGTTTGTCTTCAATTAATGTGATAATTTTCTTTAACGTCTCCAGTTTTGTACTGGTTCATTAGTGTGGGCAGATGAATAGGTGTAGGTTTATCTTGAACATTCCAGGAAGGAGGATGTAAAAATTACACAAAAATATAGATCACACAAAAAAATTTAACACCGCAAATACAAACAGAAAATTGTAGTTCAAAATTGAATAATAAAGGATGTACAGGGTAGAGAAAACTTTTCAAACACCTTTAATGTTCTGATTATAATAATAAATATATAATATTATTAACATATAGATTTTCAGCCTTTTAGCTTTCAAATGCCTTATCAGCTGATCTTAACTGCTGTACTTAAACCTGCAAGAGATATTTGAAATAACTTGTGTAGCTTGTCAACACTATTTTTGAATTCCATTTTAAAAGATTTTTTATTTGGGAGTTTTGTTTTTGGTTTTTTTTGCAAAACATACTAAACTTTCTCTAACTCAAAAATACATTTTAACGCACTGTGGAATTTAAGAGGCAAAAGGGAATCCCATAGAGGCCATATATTTACTCTAACTAACTGAGACATAAATCCAGATTACTGCAATAAATTATTTCTATTATTTGAACAGAGTAAGTACAGTATCACATTTGAAAGACATTTGAGTTTAATTCATATCTTAAAATTGACAAAGATAGACAATCTCAGCTACACCAACTGAAATGTACTGATGAATATGGGATATACAAGCTAGACCCAGGAGCAGAGACAAATCTGTTCTTTATATCATCATTGTGGCATAAGGTCATTCAAAATGTAATTGTACTTCTTTGTAAAACATAAAAAATTGTCTGGTTGGAGCTGCAAATTCTAAATGGCTTTGTCTGTGCAATAATTCTTTATCAGCTAGTATCAACATAGTAATTCTTTGTTTCATACGCAATTTGTTGGCAGACTACAGTAACCATTTGCCACTTTTACATTGCTAACTTAATATTCAGGCAGATACAACAAAAACCTCCTAAAGATACATCTAGAAAGAAACCAGCCCACTTTTAACCCTTCCAAGTTCTCTCAATTTCCTCTTCACCATAGATATGATTAATATTAGCCTATTAGGCTGTATGATTTTATTCTTTCGATGCCATGCCAGCCTTGTAGAAAGCAATCTGTCAAGAAATACATTCATAGAAATTATTTGTTTCAATATTTAAGTGCTGCGTATTGACTTTTAATATTTAAAAATGGTTACAGCAAACTTATTTTAAAAGCCTATAGAATTTTGTGCATATGTGTGCATGTGAAATTGTCAGTGTGTAAGGAAACATAATTTTCTCACAACTCACCTTACACTAGTAATTTAGCCATTTCAAAAAATCTTATTCTAAAACATAATCTTACCAGAGTTGTCTGTCTATTTAAAATTCCTGTTTGTTGATCACATCTTGAAATTCAAGATCTACTTGAACTTGATGTCTGAGTGATATTTATGGTTAAGGCATTTCCTTATTCCACAGTTTTACACTAACCTGATTAATAGGACAGGTCCAGAAGGCAGTGTCAGTTTAGGTTTCCTTTATAGTTTAGCATCATCAAAATATTTCCATAAATATGGAAGAACACATAAAACAGTTAAATATGGGTTCAGTTCTTCTCCTCAGTATTCTGCAATTCATATAAATATGATTCATTAAAAATATATGCAAAAGCTATGTTGTGTTAAACACACACAGAGACACTTTTCCCCAGCTGGATTTAACATATTTATCTATAACTATTTCTTCATAGAACACAACAGTGTATTTTCAGAAAAGATACTCAGAATTTTATATGACCTTTTATAGGTCATATAAAAACCTAATTCACAGAAAAATAGTTTGCAGAAAACACAACATTCTACATTTCAAGAAATAAATACTTATTTCACACCATAAACAAATTTTTCTTGCAGTGATGGAAGAAAATAATACCATTTTAGACAGGTCAACATTTACCTGTTGCTCTCTGAAACACTGCATAGTGACAATATGCTTAGTTACTTAATCTAGGTGTGAATTGAGCAATTATTTCTACAAACATTCTTTACATTTTCATCTGCAGGTGTTTAAATTTGTTTTCTAAATACTAACAAAAAAAATTAACATAAAATCCGAGCAACGTGATGCACATATACACAGATTTGGGCAGTTTTCCCCCATTTTTTGGGAGAGAGGTAACAACCCTATTGAGACTGTATTTTATGTAGGACTTTAATGAGATTCTGACTATATATTTTTACCAAGAAGGTCAAATAAGCTTCAAAAGCAAAAGTAAACTGTAACGTAAGTGACACATACTAAAAATAACCCTATAAATCTGTTCATTCTGTTTAGATAGTCTCCCAAGTTGTAAAATGTGAGACTGCTTAGCTTTATTAGATGTTATGGAAAAAACTAATTCTGGGGAAGTAGGCCATTGATAGTCTTATACTGTTCTAGTGCAATAAAGTGAAACCATCTATTTTTCATCTTCTGCAGTGTCTTAGAAATAATTAGGCAAAACCTTTTTCAGGGGATTTTTTTAGAGCCATAAACACATAAACTTCAAATAAAATGGATATAGATAAATTTATCTTTCAAACTAAGGTTGCGAACAAGATATGTTTTTCTAAAACAAAGCTACACATCTCAAAGAAAGATTTACAATCAGTTTTAGCCTGTCAAAGCAGTTCCAGTGTTTCCTACAAACAGCAGTTATATCATAATATAAATCTGCTTATTGAAGGATTTTTGTAAAAAATGAACACAAAACTTTGCGAAAACAGAAGCTCTAAAAGCTTTACATTTCAATTTAAGATATTAGTTTTTGAAAAAGTAAAATTAAAGAGGGAATATGGAAAGTTGTAACATATCATATGAAAACATACAAATAAAGGGGAACATATTTTAAGCTTTCTTGTATAATCTGAGAGCTTTAAAATCTCTTTTTTCTACATGTGAAAAATGATACTAAGCAGAATGTTAACATTGGTTGCATTTTTTGTGTTTGTGCCTAAAGCGACAGCACTCCAGGGCTTTGTTTTGGGATATCTTAATTAAACCTAAGGATGGATAAACAGATCTACACAGAATTGCACTATGACGACAGAAGACAGACAAGGCCCAAAACCTAGCACCAATCCTTCTAGTCTTTTCAAGAATATAAATTGTAAAAATTGTCATAGCACATTCCTTATTTTTAAACCAAGGCATACAGCATACAATGAAGCATTTTAAGAAAATATGATAGCTGAAGGGTTTCTGCCTTTGCTCCAGTTCAAGATAAAAGTGTAAACCAGCAGTTTTAGTGCAGTAGTTATTGCAACCATAATACTATAGTAGACAGTGCCAAGAAGTCATTAATGCAATATATATCTCTTTGATTCCTAAATGCTGAGTTAATGGGCCAAATTTCACAATACCTTGTACTTGCAGTGCTGTCATTTTTTATAGCTATCAACTAAAAATAGTTTGGCAGATATTGAACAGGCATTTCTTGTACTGACCTCGATTTTGTTAATCTTATAGAAAGATAGAAAAAAAAAACCAAAACCCTGGGTTTTTTTGGATTTAACCAAAAAGCTTAAAGAGGTTCTCATTCTTTTTAATTTTGAATACATGTGTCTGTGTATGTGTGTGCATCTACAATTTTTGAAAATATCAAAGTAGGTTTTTGCACCTTCATTCAAAGTGTCATTGGTTACACTAAATGAATCATCCATTAATTTGTTCAGATTTTGCAAATCTGGGGAAGATCTTAATTCCTGAGTTAAATATGGCTTATCTGTTAAAAATTACATATAGCTGTCTGTATCACCCAGTCTTTTTCTTCATATACATACATACATAAATTCAGATAAAGAAATATTCTTATATTTAGTGTACAATGAAATCTATTATCAGCATGGGAGAACGAATCACTGAAGCTCATAGCAGCAGGAACCACAGTATTTTGCTTCTGGTTGCACAGAAAAAAAAAAAAAAAAACAAACCCCCCCCCCCCCAAAAAAAACAACAACAACAAAAAAAAAAAAAACCAAAAAAACCCCCAAAAAAACCCAAACCCCACTAAAAAACCAAGCATACCCAAATTAAAAACTAGGTTAGACTGAGAAAATGTAGGTGACTATTACTGTGAAGGAAGAAAATGTACACAAATACACCCACAAGAAAGAACAGGCAACTCTGCACATAAGAACAACAAACCCATCAAATGTGTATATCTATATAGAACATATGGAAAACTTAAGAAGTCCATTTTCAATAGCTATCAGTTGAGATAACTACTAATGTGGTATACTTCTCTGTAATACATTAATATTTTATGTAAAAGTGACACTGTGGTGTATATTAAATTTGCTAACAATCTAATGGAAATGCAGTGTGAGTTTAAAGGGAAGAAAATAAAAAGAATAGCTAGAATGCATGCTCATCCTAAGACTACTGACAATAATTCTCTAACCTCTCACAAATTACGTTTTAGCTACTGTAGGGTATGTATAGGCTCGTCACAACTAATAACATTTTTCTTTCATCAGGTTTGTGTTAACATTCTGCAAATCTGAAATGTTTACTGTAACAAAGTAATGCATTATATAGATAGCATATGGTTGCTGGCTTTGTTTATATCATTTTTAAATATCTGAAAGAACCGGTTGGGCTAAAGAGCAATGTTATTGCTTCCACAGTCAGTTGATGGGTTGTTTAATAGTATTTTAAATGTTTGTTAATGATAGTCTCAAGGAAACAGAAAAGCACAGAAGCAATGCAGAATGGCAATACCACAATAGTTACAAAGATTAAAATGCCACTAGGGGACAGTAGAAAGTCACAAAATGATGTTCTGCTGAAGAAACCAGAACAAAAGGCCTTTCTTTGTCAAAAAAAGAAATCACAAATACGCATTTCTAAATAAAAATCATTTCACATGTGGGGGTTTTAAAATTCTGCATTAAATAGCAACGCAGAAACTGGGAGATACTTGCATGAGTCTATTTTTAGGTTCTTTTATATTTCTATCCATATATTTTTAAATATGCAGCACTTTAACAAGAATAAATTCATATGTGAAAGAATTTATTTGCAGCACTTTTACAGTACTCTGATGTTCTTAAACTCCAAAAGGTGTTCACCATTACACATTAATGAAAACGTACAAACTGACCTCTGTAACACTGCTAGTTTACCTCAAAAAAAAAAAACAACTAGATAATGCATAATATTGTGAGATTTATGAAGAAGTAGAAATAAATGTCTAGAATTTGGGGACTTCAGAAAATGGTTAGGAAAAATTTGCTCGGTTATGGCCCATGTATGGGCACACAGCTTTAACTCAAGAGCAAAGCAGTGTTCTTCAAAAGCCCATAATAGATTCCAGTCTTCATATGCTGAAACCCTGCAAAGTAAAGCAGAGTACAGCATTACCCTTCCAGGGGAAAAAAGGTAACAAGATAGAAATTATACGGGTTTTTTCTTCATTTAGATCAGCCATGGACTCCAAATTGTATCTCACAGATTAGAAAGTTTGGTTCAGATCCTTGCACTTGCAGAACTTTTACAGCTTGTATAAAAACATTCAAAGGTTAACATCAGAGAAATCTGCTGGGCTTATAGGTCCTTCAGCTCACATGAGTATAGGAAGAAAATGCCTATTTCAGAAGTACTTAAATATCTTTCATTTCCAAAGCAATGCATTTCAACCTAGAAATTATCTAGGCATTGGGAGCATCTAATCCTCAGCCATGCATTTCACAATACATAGGAGATTATCCACTAGTTATGGAAAATATTGTGAATTATTTTTTGTATTCCTTGATTGCAAAAACACCCAAAGAGATTGCAATTGCTGAAAGATATCCCCATTCCAGAGTGCTAAAACACAGATTTAAAAGAGCAAGGCAATTGTCTCCTCACAACTTTATAACTGTAGTCATCTCATTGCAACATCATGAGCTTGAGCACATAACAGACCTTACACAATAATATAATTAAGCATTTGTTTGAAAATAATAAATCTAAGAAGTGTTGTTCTGTAATAAGGGATGGGACTTTTTTCAAATTAAAAATTTAACTAACATATCTTCATGTGTGAGCAAGAGTGAGTGAGGAAGTCTAATGAAGCAAGGTATGTGGAACAAATACATAGGACAGGTAGACAAATGCCCTGTGCTTGACAAGACAATTCTTGTACTATAACACTGAAAGGAGAGAGAGAAGGAGAGAGAGGATGAGTGTGGTGTGGGGGTTGCAGAAATGGAGGAGAGTAAGAAAGGGAGAGCATTGGGTAGGAGAGAAAGGAGGGGAGGAGACAGGGAAGGCAGAAGGGAGAGAGAAAGTGAGGAGAGAAAGGAAAGAGAGAACCATCTAAACTAACTCTAAATGTCTAAGAATTTGTAACAGACACCATAAGCACAGAGAAGACAAAAACTTCAACCCACACTAAAATTCATAGTTCAGCAGCATAGATAAGAAACAGTCCAGAACTACAAGCCCGTTTCTCAGGCAGCACTGAGAAAAAAAAAAAAAAAAAAAAAAAAAAAAAAAAAAAAAAAAAAAAAAAAAAATTGGTGTAGCACTTCAATGCCTGGTTTAATGAAACAACCCTCAAGGTAAATACACCTACCACATCACTGAAAAATACGATACTTCTTAATCTGTGATATTTTTGTAATGTTTCTTGTGAGATGGGATGTTTTGCTTTTGAAAAAATGTTTCGAACTACCTGGGTGACAGATGATTTAAAACTAGGCAGGGATATATTCACTTGTATGAATGCAATAGGACTCATTATTATGTCCTTGGAAACTCAGCTAATATATTTACTCTCAGGAAAAAAATGTATTTAGAGGTCAAAAGGACTTCTAGAAAATGACCCAGACAAAACACTTCAGCTAACAGTGTACTTCTTCAAGCACTTCCTCAATTTCACTGCACTGTTGTATAACACAACAAAAGTACTCTTTAATGATTTGCAGAACAGCACAGACTTAGGATGCATTCTCAAACTGCAATTAAACACATTTTTTACTAAATTAAAACCCAAATACTAAAAGGCAAAATGTGCTCAGAAGAAGCTGATGGCACTTAAATTAGTCACTAAATATGTAAACCACAATAAATAGAATAAAGTCTGAAACTTCAAGTAACTCAACAGCAAATGACTCTGAAGTTCTTATAGGTTTGTGTTGAGGGTCTCAGAATCTTAGGGACACTACAGAAGTGATACCTTATCAGTACAAATGTTCAAAGTACTAGCATCTTGTAAAAGGAATTCATATGCAGGGAGAGTGAAATCATTAATTCAGGGTTAGTAAATATTTTTATACTTGGCTTATTTCTTTAAAAAGTTATATTCAGAGATTTTTCAGAAGGCTGATGCTTGGCTCCTTCTTAACACTGCCTTTGTGCCTTACTGAATTTTCAGCATTTTTTTCACTATATTGGACTTCAGATCTTCAAGCAGTGAATGATTTGTACTCACTTTTCCCTTAGGTTTCCACAGCCACTTTTTAAAATACTTTACTATTTCTTCCAATTGCCTCTCAAGCAAGACCATTCTGCAGCAATACTTCCTTCCTCCTATTCTCAAAACTCATCCTCCCACTGCTGGGTCTCTTCCCTGCCTTCCTACCTGAAGATTCTCAGTGAATTGCTCTTTTTACTTTCAATGGCTCTTGTCTCTCTGATGTAAATTCTTTCCTTGCTCTTCAGGTTTTGATTTTTAGCTCCTTCATAACTTTAGAAAGTCACATAATAATGTAACAACTTGTGATTTGGTATTCCCCTATAGGTGGAATTTAGGTTTTCTTACATCAGGATACACATTTGTAACAATTAAGAATCTTGTGCTTTGATATGTTTAGTTGTTATTCTCTCAGAAGGATTATTCCTTTACACATTCATTTAACCATAGGCTGTAGTTGCTTCTAACTGAGCTCTGAAATTTCAATATTGTTTGTAAATAATAATGCTCTATTCCTGTAAGTTATATTAAATGAGATGCTGTTGCTTGTCCTTGTATACAAAAAAAAAAAAAAAAAAAAAAAAAAAAAAAAAAAAATTTGCACATAATTACAAAAGGACATTGCTTGCAAAAATATTTTGAAAATTGTGGCAGTATCAGATTTTATAGAGAAATTAGTATTTAATGTCCTGTAAAAAATTAAGGAAACTAGAATACCTTTTCTTTAAAAAAAATCTTTGTATTTTATTTCAGGCAAATCTATTTCTGAGATAATAACTTGTTTCTCTCTACTAAATACAGAAAGCAATCTGGAAAAAAAATAGTGTAAACATGCTAAAACTTAAATCTACTGACCTCCCATTTAATTCTTGGTACCTGGAAAACAGTGGATAGTTCTGATACAGCACCTGATTGATATTTCCAGGGTGTGAAAACCTCCACCATGAGATTAGGCTGATATTGCATATTCAAACACATACAATGATATATTTGTCATTGCTATTGACCTTTATCTCTCCAGTTTCCTGACAACCTTCTACAGTTATTGACATTACAAATACCAGCGACAACGTGCAGGGCAAAGTATAACCTTTCATTTACCTTCATGTCCCTCGAATGACTCACGTACCTAGTTTCAACAAAAGCTGCAAACAATGATACTGTTGATTTTTTTTTCTTAACTTGCTAAAATGTTTTCCATTTTCCTCTTGTTCTCTGAAAATCATGCCAATAACTCACTACAAAGGAAACGATTTCAAATGAATACAGGTAATTAGAAGTGTCAAGAAATCAGCAGAGTAGGGTGTCTGCCATCATTTCTGTGGAAAGAGTGCCAGATTCCCTTTCAAAAAGGTCTTTGTCATTTTTTAATAGAAGGTAATTAATGTAGACTACTGTAAAGTGTACAGGATCCCAGTCACTTGTCTTTCTTTCCTTAGAAATGGGACCATAAAGATGTTTTGATTTCTAGAAACAATCTTCTGAGTTTATTTAAAAATTACTTTTAATTACAAGCATAGTCTTTTCAGTAATTTCATTATTTTAAAAGCAAGAAGATGCAGAATTTGGAAAGGGCACATTTATAAGAGTGAAAAGAAAAAAGTCTTCCTTTAAAAATTCCATAGCTAAGTAGTTTGTTTAGAAAGTGACTGGATGATTTCACATAACAGATAGTATCCACTGAGGAGAACACTAAAACCAGACCCGAACATAGAAATCTATCCACTTGTAGCTCAATATTCAACCATCCAAATACAGAAAGGTGAAACATCAATGCTTTTGTAATGAAAACTACAGATATTCAGCTTGCTGTATGTTATATATAGTGGTGCTAACAAAAATAATTTTTTTGTCATTTTGATAACCATACCTCTGACAGACCAATGCAAATCACCTTAGAGACATACAAAATTTTGCACTTTATGGAAAACTATTCATTCTGAATTCTGAAAAAAAAAATCAGAGAATCATGGAATATGCTGAGTCAGAAAGGACCCATGCCGTCCAACTCCTGGCCCTGCACAAGACACCACAAGAGTCACACCCTGTACCTGATGGCATTGTCCAAACGCTTCTTGAACTCTGTCAGGCTGGTGCTGTGACCTCTTCCCTGGGGAGCCCGCTCCAGTACCCGACCACTCCTGGGTGAAGAACCTTTTCCTAATATCCAGCCTAAACTTTCCCTGACACAACTTCATGTTGTTTTCTTGGGTCCTGTCACTGGGGACCACAGAGAAGAGATCAGTGCCTGCTCCTCCTCTTCCCCTCAAGAGAAAGTTTTAACAGCAATGAGGTCTCCCCACAGTCTGCTCTCCTCCAGGCTGAACAGACAAAGTGACCTCAGCTGCTTCTTTTATGGCTTCCTCTCAAGGCCCTTCAGCATCTTCTTAGCCCTCCTTTGGATGCTTCCTAACAGCTTGATATCCTCTTCATACTGTGGCATCCAAACCTCTACATGGGACTTGGGGTGACTGCACTAGTGCAGAGCAGGACAATAAGATCCTTTGATCTGCTGGTGATGCTGTGTCTGCTGCACCTAGTGTGCTACTAATATGAACAGATGTTCTTTGCCGTCACAAAATTATCCAAAACTTTTCCAATTCCAATATTTTCCTTATTTCCCTTCGTTTCCTATGATATATCTGCCAAGATATCCTTGATAACAGAGAGGAATAACCATGGAATTAAGAGAGTAAAATATTTCCTCTCTTTTCTGTTTCATTAAGATGAACATCTAGAGGGCCTCATATTTATATTTGAATTGATACAATAAGGTATATCAAGACAGAAATTTTATTTTAGACAAAAGATCACATGTATAGAATATGATTAAGCATTTTGAAATACAGACATCAAAAATTTTTTGATAATAAAAAAGGTCTTAAAATCTGGGAGACTGGTAACAAAGCAGAGTGTATGCAAGAAGGAATATCACAAATTTTAACTTTGCATTTCCATCTGTATGTTCAGTAATAGAAGAAATTTATAATAACATTTACTAACACTATTTATTTGTGTTACAGTGAGGTCATCCATTTGGATTTTAAGGCAAATAGACATCTAAAAGGAAGACGCTGACAACCTTCTGATTTATGTAAATCAAGCCTAACACATTTCATAGTCTGCATGTCACTGCCAACAGGAATTACAAAGTAGTAACAAACATAAACAGCTCTCTGCTTTGTGGTTCAGAAAATAGTTGATAGATCTGAGGGCAGAAATTTCCAGTCTCCAGTTCACATCTTTTCTTCAAGCAATAGTTCCTACTGCACATGTAGTTTCACAACTTTAGGTGGTCTCTCATTGGGAATCACTTGTGCTGTATGCTAAAATCAATGAAAAGACAAATGTTCACTAATTCCAATGGTCATGATACTATTTTCCACAGCAATAAAATTAAGAAGAGGTGCTACAAGAAATCATAAAGGTTCGTTGCCCGTTCTACAGCTCTGAAGAAGAAGAGTTGGAGAACCACTGTTCATCAGGCTTAATCTGTGTTCCTAGCTCCCTTGAGCAAGAGTGGCAAAGGTTGGAAAGAGCAGACCTGTAAATGTATTTTACTGTTAAGAGGGAGTTCAATCTTTGCTCTCGGGACAAATCTGGCAAAGCAGCAAGAGTACTATTTCAGATCAATGCATTGCAGAGAAATGTACTTTACTATATTTGCTATATAAAAGCATAGTATTAAAAATAAGCAGTTGACACAGAACAGTTGAAGCCTGTAAATAAGAAAACAGTTTTGTCCTAAAAAGACTTGAAATTACGCAGAATAGCCAGACAATACTTCTGACAACTTAAAATTCTTGTTCTATTTTTTCTCAAAATAGGCAAAAAATTGAAGTTAACTTATTGCGGGACTAAACTCAATAAAATGGCAAAATTATCTTTAAAAAATATAGTAAAAAGCAACAATCCTTATATCACATAAATCTATGGATACCACATAATTTCTTAAAAGCATCAGTGAGCAGACAGCCTAGCAAGAGATTTGCAATGAGCCAGTGGCATAAAGTAGTCCAAAACAGCATAGTCATCACAGGTGTTAATGCAAATCAATCAGTATTGGTCTGGCGTATAAATATAGAACACTCCTCTAACACCTATAAAAACAGGTGCAAGTTCAGGTCACTGTTTTGCAATATCCTAAATGTGTGATCTAACACTAAGCAATTGCTTATCCTGAGCAATTGATGCAAGCGCTCTGTGCTTGAACTATCCCACTGTGTCTAAGACAGCAGCTCTCTGAATGTAATGCATTAATAATAGCATTAAAACATTTCAAAATTGGACATAAGATGGACATGAGATTTGGAAGCATCTATTTCAGGGAATGGGAATCACCACTGGCTACATAACAGGTAGCAATGGTACCTAGACAAATTCAGAGTTGGTTTCCTGACATGTCAGGCGAATATCCCACTATGGAACTCTTTAATCTGTCTGCTGGACTAATTAGAAGTCAAATAGCTCACAGAGGAGCAAGAAAAGCTACTCTCATTCATGGCACTAGCTATGAAGTTGAGCTTCCCACATTTGGGAAATGGCTGACACAGATTAAATACTCATATTTAAACAGACAGCAGGAAAACACAAAACCCTGGTCAACAGGCAACTGAATATTTAAAGGCCTAAATGCCATAAATTCCATTACAGTGGATATGTTTAACAAAAAGTTTCTGCTGAATTCAATTTCTCTTCCAGTAGGTTGTTTTGGTTTACAAAAAGAAATTTAGCCCCAGCGAAAAAATAAGAAAAGAGCACACTAAAAAGCCACGAAAGTTAAAACTAGCTCCATTCCTATTATTCTGCTTATCTCTGTCTATAATGAGAATAACTGGAGCTGGGTTGAAATTTATACACATACAATAGGCTCTGCACCCACTGACATTCTCTCATATTCTTGTCCAATCTTTACTTAGAGCAGAGAACACAAAAATATTTTTGTTTGAATTGGGAACTTTTTAATATAAGAAAACAGTTTTATTTTGAAAATAAGTATGTAATACAAGTAAAAAAAAATAATAATTATGGCAAAGTGTATGAATTTGTGCTCTTTTTATCTTACTAAGCAAAGTATTTCAAAGAAAACATAAATATTGTATGGAATACGTACAACACAGTTATGTAATCAATTATGTGGAATAGTATACTAGGATTTATACTTCCAGTAGGTTCTTTTTCACCCTTAATAGATTTCTTTAATTACTAGCAAAGATACCAGTGGGGGTTTTTTGCCATCTACTAGTATAGTGAAATAAAAGGGACAGAGCTGGAACTGTGTGTTATGCACGCAACTTTTGTTTTCAATTATAGTATGCACTTGAAAACAGAGAGGAAAAGGCCTGTATTTTATGATTAAAAGCAAACACAGCGAACATTTAGCTACGATGATTTCCCTGCCAAGTTAAAGAGCTTTATTCATGTCAAAAATCAGTGAGTTTTGTAATAACTTTGCTTCTTTCACAAAAAAAGGGCTTTTTCATTAAATCTGTATCAATATTTTATAGTTCAAGCATATTTAAACAATATCAATATTTAGAACCTGCAGGAAAAAAAAAGAGTAGTTGGTCACAAGGATGTGAGTGTCCTTCACACTGTTTATACTCATGCATCCCAGTGGGTCAGTTACTTGTTGAAGAACAACAAATAAATTAAACAGGAAGATGTTTTAAATTGGCATTGGATTTGCGTCAAAACTTATCCTAATTTGCCTGCTACAGAAGTACAGATTTCACTGTAGCAGAGTTTAGCATAGTAGTAAATAGTCTCCTCTTGTGTGAACATGTGCACATGCATATAGACATCTCAATATCATGTAGGTGGAACAAAAATTGCAATATCAATGGCCGTAAGGCAATATAGCTTTTGGTTATTCCATTTTCCCTTTGTGCAAGGTGCAGGAGTATTTGGAGTATCAATATAGTTGAAAAACACCCAACATCCAAGATATTGCATGCCCGTTATTATCAAGCCAGTATTTTGAAGACAAGAGAAGGAAATAATCCTTTAAGTGACCAACAAGTTCTATAGATTCACCTGATTTAAGCCTATGTGGAACGATTCACACATTTTTACTTATTCAGTGAGAACATCTCTTTTTTGAAATTTACAATAAACTATGTGTGTACTCTCTCCTTTAATAACAAGAAACAACATTAATAACAATATAATTGTTCATATATAGCATGTAAGACATCTAATAAAAATAAAATCTTATTCTTATTGTTTAAACTTAAATATAAGTTTAAAAAATAATAACTAACATCTAAAACATAAGTTGATGTCTTAAAATAAATTTTGAAAAGGCGTTAATGAAACTGTGTTAGCAATTTCAATTGCTGAGGTACCAAACAAATTCAATATGAATATAAAACCATATCAAAAGCATCTTCCCACTCACATCAGCAGCAAAACTGGTCTCTGTTACAATATTCTAAACGGTATCATTCATTACATTGTTAATTCCAGAAAATGCAGGCACACTTAGTATCACCAAGAAATTTTAGTTTTCCTAGGTATTGTATTTATTTCAAATTTAGTAACTAATTTTGCAACTACTCCTTGCTATAGCTTTCACATTTCCTCAAGCAACTGATGTGTAAATTCCTGGGAGGAGAAATAAAATCTTTAACTAGGTAAGACTAGAGACATGAACACTGAATTTAGAATTAGCAGCAGAACAATATTTAGAACAGTACTGGAATATCTGAATCAGTGTGGCATCTAGGAAGATCTTACCAGTGGTCTCTGCCTCTTCATGAGTAATAAAGAATTATCTCTCCCATTTACCTCAAACTGTGATAGAATTAATCACATGATTAAGGGAGATCTGTGAATTGCCTTGTACATGTACGTTCTAGGATCTTTAAGCAGGAAGTCAGGAAGTTTGACTTCTTTCAGGTTTGCATTTTTGCTTTTATGAACTGAAATCTAAAAAAATACTTTGGGGGTTAAAACCAGAATAAATTCACGCCCATCCACTTTCACATACTATTTTAACATATCTGGAAACACTCAAAATTAAACCAAACTTCAGAATGGTATTCCAATTTGATTATATTTTACTCAGAATCTATGCCCACAGTTTTGCTCAAAAAAAAGGGTCAAGCTTCTTTTCAGCTAGATAACTGAAATACAGTGATACAGTCCAAAGCAATAGCATTACCAAAAGAAAAAAATTAGTATTGTTAAGAAATGGTTAAGTGAACTCATGTTTTAGCTTTATTTTCACCTTACACCTAAATAATGCTAAACTTATGCTAAATGCTAAACTTATCCATGTCCCAATACAGCTTTGTGGATTGCAAATACACAGGCCAGACATATTTGCTTGTCTCCCATATCCTCTTACACTCACAAAAAAAATCTGTTTATTGGAACAACAAACACTAAATGCATGTAAAACAACAAGAAGGCCATGAAGAAAGAAGGAAGGATTGTAAGATTTGCATTATGAACAAACACAACAGAAAGAAGTCCTGGGAAATCCCATTATTCTTTTAGAAGTCTACAGCTTATAGCAATCTAGTCTAATGGATCAGAAGGATAAAGTCCCCCAAACTTCATGTAAAAATAAATGTGGTAATAATTTGAAGAGTAGAAAAAGGAAACAGCCTTCTACAGAATTCATTACTCCAGGTAAGCAGACCATCGTGCTTTACCATTTGTACAGCTAAGCCCATAAAAATTTTTCTCTACATTCTTTCATAAATGTCAATTAAGAAATTCTGGATCACATAACTTTTTTCCCACTTAAAATCTATGTAACATTGATATTTTTTGCATTAACATGATTGCTATGCAGTGTAGTAAATGTGACTCATTTTAATGCTATATCAATATGTCTAACCTCATAATAAATATTATGGTCCTGATCTTTAAATGTTGAACAGTGATGTTTGGGTCAATGGCATATTAATTGGAGTCAACTCCTTTCATGAATTGTTAATTAATTACTTTTGCTGTTTTGCACATAATATTAGTTATCAAAGAAAAAAACAATAGAAAACCACTTGTCTTCCACAAGACAGAAGAATAACATTCAAATACTGAGCCAAAATTGAGATAATCCATATTGCTTTAATTGCATAGATGCTAGTAGGAACCTTCTTAAATATTATTCTTAAGATACTCTGGGTAAGAAACAATACTAAGAATGTTTTGTAGTATAGTGAGACAGCTGTAGAGTTGACACACAAATAAGCAAGCTGAGTTTAAGCTCTTTTATTTCAGGACTTTTCACATGAGCGGAGCTGTCTCCAGTAGCTAGTTCTAGGTGCAGATCTACAAAACCTGTATTTCTTAAAGATAAAATTGTATTTACAAGTGTGCAGGTTAAACTGTCATAGCACTTGTTGACACTGAAGATTACTTGATAATATATGTATCATACAAAAAAAAAAAAAAAAAAAAGCAGACTGTGCTCCCGTACAGAAAGAACAACATTGTCTACTTCCCTGCAACCTCTCTAAAACAGTGTAATTACCTGAGAAGTGTGGTTATGTTAGTCTAAACTCTACAGACTGAAGATTGAGGACTACAAATCTAATTGCACTTCTAAAATGAAAAGGTTACTGAGAAAGACTACTTAAAACATTCTGGACTTCCTAAGCAAACACCAGCAAAAATGTGTAGAGGTTAACCCTTAAGGAGTCAGGAAGAAGCAAAATTCAAGTTAGGCAAGTAACATTAAATATGCAGCAGTATAGTTCATAGAATCAGAGAATCAGAGGATCACAGAATTACTTAGGTAGAAAAGACTAATAAGATCATCAAATACAACCATTATTCCAGCACTGCCAAGTCCACCACTAAACCGTGTCGCTAGGTACCATGTCTAGGTGTCTTAAATACCTTCAGGGATGGTGACTCAATCCAGACAACTTCTTCCAATGCTTTACCTTTCAGTAAAAGAGCTGTCCCTAATATCCAATCGAAATGTCCCTGGCACAACTTGAAGTTGTTTTCTCTGATCCTGACACTTGTTACCTGGTTGAAGAGACTAATGCCCACCTCACTACACTCCTCCTTCCAGGTAGTTGTAGAGAGCAATTACAGCTCCCCTTTGAGCCTTCTTTTGTCTAGCTAAACATCCCCAGCTCCCTCAGCTGCCCCTCATATGAACTGTGCTCCAGACCCTTCCTCAGCTCCATCGCCCTTCTCTGGACATGCTCCTGCACCTCAATGTCCTTCTTGTAGTGAGGGGCACAATACTGAACACGGGATTCAAGAGGTTACCTCGCAAATGCTGAGTACAGAGGGACAGTCACTGTCGTGGTCCTGCTGCCCACACTATTGCCGATACAGACCAGGATGCCTTTGGCTTTCTTGGCCACCTGGGCACACACTAAACTGTGTCCAGCTGGCTGTTGAGCAACACCCCCAGGTTCTTCTCCATCAGGCAGTTTTCCAGGCCAGCAGACCACTGTGCTTTAACATTTGTGCAGCTAAGCCCACAAATAATTTTCACATACTTTCATAATTGTCAAATAAGAAATTCTGGACCACTCTTCCCCCAGCCTGTAGCACTGCCTGGGGTTGCTGTGATCCACGTGCATGACCTGGCACTGGGCCTTGTTACATTTCGCACGACTGACCTCACCGCATCAATCCAGCCTGTCCAGATTCCTCTGCAGAGCCTTCCTATCCACCAGCAGATCAACACTTTTGCCCAGCTTGGTGTCACCTGCAAATTGACTGAGGGTGCACTTAATCCCCTTGTCCAGATTGTTAACAAGGATATTAAACAAAACTGGCTCAAATGGCTCCAGCCCTTGGGAACACCACTTGTGATGGGCTACCAGTTAGATTTGACTCCATTCAGCACCACCCTCTGGGCTTGGCCATCCAGCCAGTTTCTATTAACTTTATTTTCCTGTCCTTAAATACTTTCTTGCCCTTTATTAAAATCCACGGTAGAGCACATTCTATAGCTTAAGTATTTTATACTTTCCCAAACTGCTACAAGCATGTTGTCTTTAATGCCATTATAACTCTCTGTATTGATACACAGTTACTATTTTTTCATCAAAGGTAGAATAATTCACATGTTTAATTCCAATTCAATTACTTTTGCACTGTTTACTCACAGTTCAGGAGACAAGACTGTTTGGGACAAATCAGCTTCACATTTAGGTGGCCTAACTGAATGCCTGGAAATTTTCATTATCAGTATTTGTTGTTGTATCTACCATACAAAGTTTGGTGTAACAGCTGAGCTATTTTCACATTTCACATATTAGGAGTATGAATACAATTGTTTTGTATGCAATGATAAAAACATAAACATTTTAGCATCATTAAGCCATTTAAGAGGACTCAAGGTTGCCCATGAAATTTGTATTTTAAATTCCTTATTTTCACTATTTACTGATGCAATTTTTAAAAGGATGAAAAAGCCTTGATTAAATATATGATTTCTAAAATATATGAAATATAGCTCATAGGGCTTGCCCAACAGGTAACTACTAGGCTAACCAGCCTCTGAACACCCTAGCTCATTCTTCCTCAGACTTAGCTGAGTGCAACCTTCCAGTGTTGAAAAATTACAATTAGAAGATCCACTAATACTGCTGAAGCAGGAATCCCTTCTTGTTTATCCGTCAGGACTGCAATTTCTCAAGGGTTTCTGAAGATCCCCAGTTTAGTTATCAGTCAATTTTACCACACTTCTAAGTTAACACCATGGTAATACAGAATAACAAGACAACAGTGTGTGCAGAAGGAACATATTTAACAAAATATCTTCAAGAGATATTAAATTCATAAGTTCAGCACATGATTCTGGCATAGTTTTTCATCAAAACAGGGAGTGGATAATATACAATAAAATATGTTTATAGGAAGATTTTGGTGTCATGAAATGGGTCAAGATCAATTCTGGACAATAGTCCCTTTTTTCACAAATAGAACCATAACATATATAAAAAGATTAGCTTTCTATGAGAAGTATTTTGAAAACAATGTTAAGGCCAGGGACAGAAACATTCAGCTAACAAGACTCTAATTAATTTTGACTCCTTCTAAAACTGCAAGCTTGTGTAATATTTTTGTTTAGACTTTCAGCGAAACATCTTGCTTTGACACACATTTTCAGCCAGCTGTAAGTCTAAGAAAAATTATACTAACCCAAACCAGGGTGTCTAAAAATTGTTGTGAAAATTAACTGCAGTGGTCACTACTGTTTTGTGAAAATCTATTGCTCAACTAAAATATAAGAAGTATTTTATGGTTGTTGAGTTATCCTTCTGCTCAGTCAGATTACACACATTCAATAATTTTTAGAAAATCATGTGGGCAAAAGGAATGTAAAATTAAAATGCATATTTTATCTACAACTAATATAAGGTTTTTCAGAAAGTAATTTGGAAGTGTCTTACTGTATCCTGTTTGGTTTTTTTTATGCTAGGAAACAAGACACATCAGACAGAGTGAAGAAAGAAAATCTACTTCACTAGCAACACACCATCCAATCACAGCACATCTGCTTTTCTTCTGTGGTGATAAGGATGCACAGATGTTTTTTAATATCCATAAACCAATATGCTAACTATAAAAACAAAGGAACACATAGAATATACTACCAGTAATTCTATTAATCTTAGATAAAAACAAAGATGAAAACAGAATGAATCAGTTTCTTAAAACAAACTTCTTTCTACTTATAAATCAGAGTACTAAAGAGAAATAAATACATATGTATCCTAGTGATCTAACACCCATCCCAAGCTAGCCCCATCTTGTGTCACTGCCTAAGTCATGCAAATTACACCAGAACTGCCAGTTGACTAAGATTAATGACACTGCGCCAGCTTCTTTGTTTCTCTCTGCAGCCGTTTAGTGTGAAATACTATCCAAAAACATTATCTATCCTCTATTAATCCCACAAATTTGTTCACACCATGCACATTGTTTAGGGCAATTTACAACAGGAACATACTGAGCACAATTGCATTTAATTACTTGGGTTCTAATTACATTCATTAAAGGCTAATAAAATAAATGAAACAGCTTTAAAAGCTTCTGCAAAACACATGGGTCTTGTCTCCCTCATGAAGCATGCTATAGAGGTTTAATGTCAAACATAGATTTCAACATACATGTCTGCCTATTATGCATCTCTAATATGCACAAAGACACATAACGCATATTTATTTATTTATTTATAAACCATATGCACTTCAATTCTGAATGATCCTGAATACTGCTGATATTATGTATATTGCTAGTCATGATGATGCCAGGCACCCCAAACTAGTTTTTAATGTGGTATGTTGAGAAGGAGGAATATCAGTTTTAGCATTCTAACCCAATTAATTTAACTCTTTCCATCTCTACCACAGAGTTATTCCCCCATTTTCTCTCATCTTATATCTGCATTATAAAAGATACAAACTGATATCAGAACGAGAGTAAGACAGCAAGAAAAAGAAGAAATAAGCAGGGAAAACTACATTACTCTTTTGGTATATATTCTTAAAAATATTTTTTAAGGCTCATTTCTAACATTCATCTGAGGATCTGAATTTTTTCTCAGTAGCTATTTACATTTAAAAACACATTCTGCACACTAGGCAGTCTAAATAAATCCCCCATGGTGGTTAAAAATGCAGCCTGTTAATAACACAATTTCCTAATTCTCATGTTTTTATGCTATTTCTATTGTGCTTAGAATGCAGTTTATGGCAAAAGACTGAGCCTGGAACATGCAGTTGACAACTGTGCCAGAGAGAATTCAGCACTGGATAGTTAGAAAAAAGTGCTTATGGTGAGCTTTGCAGTTACAACTGTTCATTGTTCTTGGATTTGCGAGAAGATGATCCAAGTAATCAGTGAAAGAAATAAAATTCTGGTTTATCATCATAAACCTTATACTATGTATGTATGTGGTCTTAACTGAAGATCCAGCTTGGCACACTTGAATATTTAAAATTCCTAAGTATTCTGAATCATAAATACAATGGTAATCAAACACGTCTGCCAACAATTAAAAAGTATGCAAACTTACACAAGTTGTGTTTTATGAAGAAATTAAAATAAAAATTAGAAAGAAAATCAGCCCTGATGATTAACCTACAAGTACTGGAGAACTTTAATAAATGTTTTCAAGTGCCATGAAACACTCAAAGGTTTGGTACAGATTCTGTGAGGTAAATCAGGTCCATCTACCCAATGTATCTTCCTCTTACAACTTAATAAACGTTCTCTGGCTAGAAATTTGTTAATTTAAAAATATGTTAACACTTTCTGTAGTTTTAGTCCATTGCTGACAAAATAATTATATTTTACCTTAAAATAAAACATAAATCAACTTTTCTGCTTGGAGTATATTTCACAAGAAGCAGGGTGTGCAGGCACAGCCCTTTAGGCAGTGTAACTGAGAGCAGTAAATTAACAATGGCTATATGCACCATTTTAGGAAGTCCACCTTAAAATTATACAACTTTGCCACATACATGTCTCAAACTGTTTCTTATTATGAGTACAGGATCAATTCCTTTTGCAAACTATTTAAAGAGTAGACATTTAAAGAAATCATATGAAGTCCTCATTCAGATATATAAACCTCTCATTCGTGAATCAACATTTGCTTTGGAGAAGGGAGGAGGGGCACCCATCCTGCACAACAAAGCAGCAGCTCAATACAGCTGCCATCTGGCTTCCTCCTGCAGTTCACTTCCCATAGCAAACAAGATCCACAGTTTAAGGAGTGTTGGGGAAGGGAGAGGGGCTGCAGTTTTAACCTTACAGCTTTATGATGAGGTATTTTTCCACTCTATAAAAACCTCTCCTAATGCAGGAGAATGGAAGGCTCAGGAAATTGTTACTAGGATAGAAAGCCTTTCACTTCTGTGTTTCTGGTTCAGATCCACACCGACTCAAATATAACTGCTACCTAAAGGACTTTTTAATGAAATGAGTTAGCTGATCTCAGTACAATACCTTGTGAGTGTGCATCCGTATCACTAAGAACACCAAATACAATAAACTCTTTCCTCCTCACTGTGAAGGAATTGCTTCTCACCAGTAGCAGCTGACAACATCGAGGCATAAACCAAACTATTTAAACTACAGCAGAAGAAAGAATGCTAAAAACTTGACACAGTGAAGAATCTGCTGTGTGGCACATTGTTTCTGCTAAAATTCATAAAAGGAAAAATCTCTCAATTTTCAGGTAATGTGCTAATGTCTATTGTCTTTACCTTACCTTATGTACAAGTGCATGAAATCTAAGAATCTAACTGTTGAGCTTTGCATTTATAGTGGGGCAGCTAAAGACAAACTGATGGCCATAAAATCTCTGCTTTTCTTACTGTTGTCTTACAGTGTGAATTCATCATTTTGCTACATTTAAAAAATAGCAATAGAGCCAAAGACTCAGGCTGTGTGCTCTGGTGGTTCTGTCAAAGAAATACAAATATATGCTAAAGCAACGATAAAGGTGCTGGTTTAAACAGTAATATAAAATCTAGCAGTTTACTTGTTGAAAACAGTCCTTTCCCAATAAATTATCATTAATAACAATGAAATCCTTAAAAGGTTTCATTGACCTCACTGGAGATTTTTTTATTCCTTCAGTGGGATCTGATTTTATACATATTACTGTTGCAGTATTCAACCTGATATACAGACAGTTCACAGCATAATGAAAAGTGAGACAATTTCTTCCCATATCTAAAAAGCAGTATTCAGTTCACAGGCAAAGTAAAAGAAATTTAAAAATGAAAAACCTCCATGTTGTTGGCAAGGTCAAATGCTGTTCTAATACCATACAGCCGAATGGATAATATCCATTGAGACTGATCAGTGAAAAACAGCAACAAAATTAATAAATAGAACCCAAAACCTAATGACCTCAATTCCTAGCAGCCCCTTGACCCTTATTACTACAGCTGCTGGTGTAGGAAAGGATTAAAAGGGGCTAGAAATCATTGGGTTAACATACAAGGGCCCAGAAATTTGACCCTGGTTACTTACAACACATATCCTCCACTAAAAATGAGTGTATGAGGAGAATTAGAAACAGGGCTAGCAAAGGTCAGCTTGAGTGCAGATAAACTAGGAAAAAGGGGGCTTGAAAGGCAACAAGGTTTTATTTCTCCCACAGCACTTTGTTGTAATCAAGATGGTCTAAGGACAGAAGCAGGAGTAGGGCAGCTGGCACTGAATATCCTAGATAAACTTTTAGGATGCACAAACTTCCTCCATGTTTTAATCAAAAGCAGCAGGTTTCAAAGCTAAAAAAAAGAACAACTACTCACCATTATATATGTAGCACCAACTCCATACTTCAGTAGACATATGAATAACATTCTCATCACCATGACTAGAAAACTAGACCTCCTCATTAATTGAAATCATGCATTCAATAATCATAACTCTTTTCAAACTGCCTCTGAAATACTCCTATACTAAGATCCTTTGTAGGTACTCAGGTCAAGATCAAAGATGGCAATCTACAAGCTAATACACACAAAACCCCACAGACTTACAAACTTATCTCCAAAAATCTGCAACCATCTCATACACACACACTCACTCACTCACTCAAACTGGGCAACCTTAGATGCCATTCCATCCACTGTGAAAAAAATGTTGTGATACCATCCACAGAACCATTAACTATCCAAAGAAGGCTTTTATTAAAAAGTACACCTCTACAAAAAGATTGTGTTTATTTAAAAGAGATACCTGAGCACCACAGAGGGAATTACAGCTGTCAAATAAAATTGTACTTGGCACTTCAAGAGAAAATCACAAACCAATTATAAACAATTCCAGAAGATGTCATTTTAGAGATATTTTCCAAGAACCACCTTGGTGTTTTAAGTCTCTAACCTCAGACAACGCACCATCAGGAACATCCTAGGTACAGCCCAAAGACACTGAATGAATGAAGCCCATATTGGAGGATGAAACATACAATCTCTATTATTACTGTAGCAAATAATCTCTTCACAGAACCACCACTATCTTTCAATTCTACAACTGCACTTTCACAAATATAAACAGTTTATCCCAGTAACTTGCCATAGTAAGACCTATGATCAGTGTGAAACTACTCGGAGTGAACAGACACACTCTAGAGAGGATTAAGTACCCATATGTGAATACCTCTCAATAGTCGCTCTGTTTCTGATCTTTCATTCTTTCCTCTCTGTTGGCTCACACACTATGCCCCTATGCTCAGGTGAAAACAAGAAACACCTTTAAAATTCTGGTAAGCAAAACCTGCAACTCTACTGGATGCCAAATAACATGGGTGCTGGAGAGTGATTTTATAGCACATTTTAATCTCCCTTCTATCCCTGATTAATCAGTGTTTCACATGCAACAAACACCTTTTTTCTCTACAGATAAGTGTCTGTCTTTCTCTCCTGTTCTCCCCCAGCCCCATATTATCCTAATTTTTCCACAAGTACCAACTGCTTCTCTTTCAAAGGCAGCTGAATTAATGTATGTCTGCTAGCTCTGAGCAACTGTTCTCAACTTTTGTTTTGCTGCTATTTCTATTTCACACATGGTAGAGAGACTTCTGTGCTTGTAAGCATAACTTTTTCAAATATTTCAATTGGTGTAATAAAAGATAATAGAGAGACCTCTGCCTGTATTTCTTTAAAATCAAGCCTGTTGAAAACCAAAGTAAAAGTGTGAGACAAAAGGTAAATCATGGCATAATAAAACTTCAGGTTCATTCTACTTTCAAAATTCTGAAACTTAAAGAGCAATTTTCAGTACTTTAAAGAATGTTTTTAAGCATAACCAGTAAGCTTTTTAATGGTATGCCTATAGCTCTGAATAATTAACAATGTTTAATTAACTTGTTTCCTGGAAAACAAAGGAAGTTTGTTTTTGCCACAGATATGTTCACTGAACATGAATGAAGAAACGATTACTTCCTGAAGATGACGTCATGATTCACACACAACAGAGAACTCAGGATCAGGACAAGCATGAGAAGACACAATATTGGGTTAATTGTATTCTCTACATTTTTCATCATTAGTTTCTTGAATGAAACAAACCAAATACCAAAAGAATTAACTTTTGAACCATACGTGGACCTAAGCAATTACAAGATGAGAAGGAGAACAGTTCATCAAACAGCAGGGATTAGATTTCACTGAGGGTAGGTGAAGAGTCATGCAGTAGAAAAAGAAGTTCAAAGCCCTCTGTGCTTTACCTGGGAAAACAGATTCTGCATAATCATTTGTGGTATTTATGAAAGAGTGTTGAGTGGTGTTTATCTACTGAAAAAGAGAAAAAAAGACTGAAACAAAAAAAATATATATTTGTAACAACTAAGAAACCAAGCTGTATCTTGCTAATGCAGGGATGAAAGAGTCTAGACTCACAGTATCTTAAGTAACCACATCCAAAAGCCCTTACATAAATTTATTAAACTTTTTAGGGGAAACTATCTGGCTCTTTGTTCCATCTATTCACAAGGCAGCTGCAATACCTCATTTTATAAGCAGAAACATAATTTTTCAGTTCATGTTTAATAATAGCCCAGTTTATGATAAATTGCTCTTTTGATAACTGCCCTTTAAAGAATGTCTTTCTCCTGCCTTGTGGTTTATTTTTCATTCATGTTTTCATGGGTAACTATTGTACCATCTCCCAGCCTATTTTACTAAACTAAGTAACCTAAGCTCTTCAATTTCTTTGAGGTTTACCTTGTTCCATTTAGCTCCACCCATCCCAGTTGAACTCATCTTTATTAAAAGCAGATAACCAGAAATGCACTACAGTATTCCAGGTGATGTTCAGACATATGAAACTCTTGTACAATGGATTTAACACTTACCTGACTTACCTGTAAATACATCAGATCCATGAGAACCTCTAGCTCTTCACATGCTTACAGTCAAAAAAGTGTGATTTATTGCAGAAATTGTTGTTATTTTCACCTCATATTACAGACTTCATTCCATTTTGCATTACTACATGCTTCAAGGTTACCCAGCAGTAAGGTATTTTTGCATGAAATCTTATCTCTTGTCTGCTCTAACACCTACTATTTTTTTAGCATGTTTTATTTTGCCAGTGTCTTCAATGGAAATATTAATCTGAAAGTTCCCTGAAACATTCCTTGAAGAACACTATTTAAGCATCTAATATTTTGTTTTTCAGTAACATCTGTGGTCTCACTACACATTTTTTAATCTTAATGTATAAATGCCTTCATTAGTCTACACATTAAGATCAACATTGTAGTCTATACATTTAGTGAAAAGACAATGAAAAAAGGTTACCCATCACAAATTTGTAACTGGATTCTGATATTAACAGTAATATTTGTTCTCCATTGTGTATCTGGGAAGTTAATTTCCCATGGTTACAAAAGTCCTAGTAGGGTTCCTCTCTAATATTTCAGGAATCTGAATGTATCTAATATATCTAAATATATACTAGATCCCTGAGTGTTCTTCTAGTAGGATCTGTTTAAAAGCTCTTCCATAAGTGATGCAGCATCTGCAACTCTAAAAGACAAAGGTAGGCACATTCTGTTCTTTAAAGCACAGCATAGTGGTAATACGATGCTTTTCAAAAATGTTATAAATGATCAGAGCCAATTTCCAAAATCAAAGGATTTATTTAACAAATTTGAAAAGCAATTTCGGGAAACGCCACGATAAATCAGGACAACATCGTTTGAATGTTGGGTGGACAATCCGGGAGCTGCAAAGGGTGCCTCTCCGGAGAACTGCCCACAAATTCGGGGTCTCAGGGTAGGTGTTTTATACCATTTTTCTACCCTGAGGCGAAAACAAGACGGTAACAAAGAACCCGAAGAACATGACATCATGTACATAACATAATCATTGGAATGTCTGGTGTCCGCAAGGGATATCTGAAAGAGTTTCCTGAGAGATTGAAAAGACGTCTGAATGAAAAGTCTCCGAATCTTCCATCAGAAGGTTTCTGCCGCCCTCTGCCCAGATTGGTATCGGATCTCCTGATGAACTGTGAAGATGTGGTCAGCCCATGCTTAATGGGCCGTTTCCCGGTTATCTCTCTGGCAGATGTCGAGGTAACACCTTTGGACTGTGAAAAGACTGTGGTATGCAAAGAGATGCCCTGGAACTGTTTCCAGGAATTCAGGGGTTTTTACATTCCACTGCCAAGTTTTAATACACACAATTTTAATCCACGAATTTAATACTATGTATCTATTACAAAAAACATGACAAAACCAGGTACATCTTCTTGGTTTAAGAAGATAAAAACTATGTATCCCTCTGAACTGGAATAATTTTGAAGCAAAACAACTGTACATGGGGGTAAAAACTGCCACAGTATTGGTATGTACTAATGCATGATCCATTGTAAAAGATAAAAATCCCACAAACAATATTCTTCCGAATTGCCTGCAACTAAGGCAAAGCACAATACACGTTCACTTTTCCAGCAAAGAAAACCAGAGCAGACTCTTCAAGAACAAATCAATCAATTTTTCTAATTCCAGTAAGACTCTAACTTGGTAAAAAGCCTAAAAGATTTATAGTTACAAAGGTATTTTTAAAGTAATAAATAATAACAAAATAAGGAATATTATACTGCTGTATCAGTAACAAAATGTACACAGAAAGGCCGAGAACTTGAAAGCTGAAGTATTGAGTTTAAAAGCCCTACCAGAAAGCTTTTGGATCATTGGATTTTTGGACCAAATCCCACAGACATTCTTGGACCAAGTCCCATAGGCTGTTAGAATGAAGTCAAAACCTCCACACTTAATCATACAGAACAATGGAATGGGTGTCATTTTTTCAGTTCATATTAACTCCACAATGAAGTCACAAAAATGAAGAGCTAACTAGCTGTTACTGGATGAATCAGTACTGAAATATACTAGAATGCACAATTACCCATTTTACCACTGATTAAACCAAAAGGTTTTAAGGAAAGAAAAAAGTACACAGATATTTCTTCCTTGGCTTATTTTTCTTTCTACTGACGCATAGCCAAAAATTGTGACAACAGAAAAAAAAAAATTTCTACCCATTTTCCACTAGAGCCAGAAGAGTTCCTTGCCATTCCCAAGCTGTCTCTAAGAGTTTTGTAGCTTTGTACCAATTTCAAGCAAGTTGAAAGGTCAACTCTTTGAATCTTATATGACACTAAAATGAAGTTAATAAGAATTTGGTTTTGGGTCAACACAATAACACAGTTTTTAAAAGAAAGCTGCATCTACACCCCAAAACTGTCCCAGAATAGCCCACCACACTTCTGTTTTGTAAATCCTCTTCTAAACGAAGTATAATATGCTGTTTGTCTTTAATCTACTAGAATCTACAGTAATACTATATACATTTCACTGTGCTGAACTCCTGTTACTATACTTAGAAATGGTGAATACTTTTACAAGCAGCATGCAAATACATTACTTCGAAGCTGGTTTACAGATACTGCTATCTGTTAAAATATGACTTGGCTTCAAAGCCATTAATCCAAACCAGACTGTAGCATACCTGTGATGTCCAACAAGCACTAACTGGTAACATTTCCCAATTATAAACTTCATTCTTATGAATGCCGCAAGTGAAGATGTGGAACTGGATGAGATCTCATTTTGGATAAGACTCTAGTCCTTGTTAAAATGTTATTACTGCAGAGCTGGTTATACATCATCATTGATATAACAATAACAGATGTCTTACTTGTGCATTCCATTTCTGCCTGCCTTTCAGCTATGATTTTACAACTTGTAAAGGATTAGAAAAAATTGCCAAAGGATTTACAAGAGACTTCTGCAGTATTATTTAGAAGACAAGTGTCATATTGTTTTTACAAACTCGTCAACTAACATAACTCTCATTCAAAGGACTATATCATGTTTTACTTTCCTAGTCTGTGAAATTATTGATTAGGGGCTAAGTTTATCAGTAAAGATTACTACATATGGTAACAGTGACAGCTAAGACCTAGTGTTAACCATGAGTATACCGCCTAAGAACACTCACACCTGCAAAGAAGTGCATATAAGGAACAGTATTATATTCTCCCAAGGTTTTTATGAATTATGCTTTGATTAGTGATTCTATAAATAGTTTAAAATAGTAGGGGGACTGATTTGAAGCAGTTTCCTTTTCGTTGTTCTTTCTTTTACTTAAATAAACAGGAAGATGATAATTACTATTTTAAACCTCCTTAACCAAGAAAGTGCTACGGTCAAGAATAATGACAAGAATGGGAGTAAATAGCTGACCAAAAATATGCAGAAAGTTTGGATTTGCATATTTTTGATTTAAAAATGTGGTTTACTTTCTCCAGTGTGATAGCATCCTTCCCATCCTATTTTTTTTTTAGCTGTGAAATAAAAACTACATTAAGACTAGCCTGAAAAGTTTCACTACTGTATATAAAAACTGTGGAAGAAAAATGACTTATTTTTGCATATATTATCTTCACCATAAAAACTTGACCTAAATTTTGGCATGGAGGTTAATGTCACGATTCAGGGAATGGTTAACTTTTCTAAGGTAATCTTAGAAAAGACTTGTGGCATGTAAGACATATTATGCACACCTGTAAAGTAATAAACATTCCAATTAATTATCAGCCTGCATTGTAGCTAGAAAATAAGGATCAGTTCTCTAGTCCCCCAAATGAGCATGCTGAAATAGCTAATAAAAATGCTGAAGCCCTAGCATTTAACATTGAACCATGAATGCTACAAATAATCATTCCAGAAATTTTAATTTTTTGCCACAAATACTTACTATTATCTCCACTGGAAACTTTCTTCTTCTGAGGATTGCATAATCAAATTCTTAATCTATTTTCCGTTTCAGTTTACAAAATCAAATTCCATGCAAAATCTTTGAGTTGTTGTTCTTCAATTGTTTTTTACCAAAGCTATATAAACTCCACTCCCATTCAGTAACTAACTCACATTTATGGCAATGCAGATAGGTACAGAAATCACAAATTCACATCTGAGGTAGTCAGGGAAAGCCACATAACGAAGCTTGCTGCAAAGTAAAATAGAACAGAGATACATGTACTACCACACTGGCACAGCAATCTGCTTTCTGGACCCAAGCTGGACTCACCTTGACCAGTTCAAGGCACAGAAACTAACATTCACTTGTATCACTCTGTATTGATAAGAAAGTTCAATTCACCTTATTACACAGTTTTCCTAAAATTCTACCTTTTTTCCCTAAAAATTACTTTATTAGTTTAAAAATTCCTAGTAATGCAAATTCTGAATTTCACTTAGATGTGGTAAATCATAGACGCATAAAAATTTAATCATTTTTCATGTTTAGCAATTAGGCCTAAGTGGTACACCAAACATCAAGACCAGACGAAAAATCAGTTTTAAAAAGATAAGGGGTGTCATGTATAGATAGTATGCAATATTTTTACAAGAAAGGCAAGCACTCTATCCACTGACAGTACATAAGTCTTTCTCTGACATCTCTAATAAGTGGGAAAAAAGGACAAAAAGACTAGTTCTGGGAGTCATCAGTTGCAACTATATAATGACCATATACAGCACTACTCACAACTCAAATCAAAACTTCAGTTGTTTAAATGCTGAAAAAGACTTTATGAGACTATATATCAAACAGTGAAGACTTTATTTTCCTCCATCATTATTTATTTATTTTCTGCAGGCAGTGTGCAAATCACTGTTTAAAGTACATTGGTGATTACATAAAAATTAGTTTCAAGGTAGGAAGAAATTCATCCTTTCAACTGGCACAAAGCATCCACAAGATACAGGAAAGATTTCTATGTCACCAATGTATTTCTATAGAAGTTTCCAGGGCAGAGAAAATGTTAAGGTCAGCAGAGATTCCACTACAACATTACTGCCAACTACTACAAGCAGTACTCCAGAGTCAGCCTCACCAGCGCTGCTGAGCAGAGAGAAGCCTCCAATCTGCTGACAATGCTCCTGCAAAGGCAGCCCAAGACACTGCTGGTCATTTTTGCTATGAGGGTGCATTTCTGACTCCTTGCCGACATTCAGCTTGCTGTCCACCAGGACCCAAACATTCTTCTCAGCAAAGCTGCTTTCAAGACGGTACATAGGTTTAGCCTGGCTACAAAAGAAAATGCTTAAAGAAGGCTTTTGAAGAACATCAGCAACACATTCAGTGTTTAGAACCTTAATGAACTTCATCTGTTCAGCTTCTCAAAAAAAAGTTTGAGGTGATCTGAGCAGCAACACTGGCTTTATATCTATATATTTAGCATTTAACCTACCAAAATCAGGAAAACAAGACAACAGCAAAACTAAGTGATAAAAATATAGCTATACAAGCTCAAATCAGGCTACGTACAATTGACTAATTAATTACTAAAAGTAATTAACCGCAAAGTATTTAGTAAGAGTCTGTATTTCTGGATGACTTTAAATTAAGATCCAAGTATATTTTTGGGTACTATTTTGTCTCAAAATGATGCCCGCTAATTCAGGTGCTGAATTACAAGCAGCAAGTAATGAATGAAATACTTAAAATATATATTAAGCAAGAAATCAGACTAAATTATGATGGTGACTTTACTTCCAGCCTTGAATCAGAAAGAACATTTAAATGTGTTAGCAAATTAGATTAGATTTAAAACTCATTATGAATGCAATTGCTTAAAGAGAAACACAGGGATTAGGCTTTACATATCTAACACAAATACTATCAAATGTATTGTTTTCAATACTAGAACACTAACTATGGAAATCGTAAACTCATTTTCAAAAATACATTTTTTTCTTAAATGGCATCCTCTAGTAAGCTTTTTTATTGCTTTGAGCAGTCTCATCAACTTGCCTTGAAAGACAGCCATGCAACATGGCAGTATTCTACATTTTAACTTACCCTTAGGGACTACTTGACCTCTTGTTTTACTTTTCCTAGAACAAAGCAACAGTAAGGATAACCAAGAAATGATATATATGTCATAACTATGTTAAGGTCAACAAGGTTTAAACACTTTGGGTTCTACTCATAAATATTTGACTAATAGAGAGTGTATTTTTCATCTTAAACCCTAAGATTGGCATCGCAGTATGCAGCAAATTATTCTGCCTGAACATGTACAATACACGCTCTCCAAGTTGAATTTCTCCAGATATGTGCCTGAGTGCCAATGTCAAAAATCAAGGACTGGCAATAATTCTTCTCTTACTATTCCTTACATTAAAAAAATAATTGACTACATCAGGATGAATCATGTAATGTGCCCGATTCTGATCCTGCTTACATCAGCATTAAATGATTCTGGATTCACACTAGAGTACTTCAGAGCCTGGCTTTATACAACTCAGTACTAACCAAGTGGAAGCTTCATTAAGTTTGTAGATCAGAAAGAGCAAACTAGTTTTATTATGAGGGAACAAGTCACCTCTTTCAGGACTGTCTAAGTTTAGGCAAGCTACATTGCCTCTTCACATACTGTTGAAGCAACTGGTTTTAGTGCTACTGTAAACATATGCATAATAGAAATACACTCAAAAGCTTTCCTCCCTGACAAAATTAAAAAAAAAAAAAAAAACAAACAACCAAGCAAAAAGAAAAAAAAGCCAAAAAAAAAAGCACCAGTAATCTAGAAAAATCTTTTTTTCTTTTTATAATTGAAAAGAAAATTGCTTTGATGTGCAAACAATTAATGGCTACCAACTTAATACTCTATTGAATCACATACTTCTATATTTCAATGTCTCATGCATCTGTATCATGCAGCTGTATCATCTTCTCTCTTAGTTCTTGAACTGAAAAACAACAGATCTGAACAAGCAGCCATGTGATTTTGAAGAGACAGTCATCATATAAACCATTAATATCCTCCTTCTTAAAAAAGAGAGGTAAGGGGGAACCTAGACAACAATTTCATACATTTACATGTTTTCCAGGCAGTCAGATTAAGCAGGTTTTTTTCCCCTCAAATTGGTATGGCTTGAGTTAGATTTAAAATCTGTTCCCAGAGGAGGTTGATAAATGGATTAAAGTGGAACATAAATTCCCTGTGTCACCCAGTCCCTTAAACCTTGATGTCAGTAACATGCCTAATAATTCCATTATTATAAACGTCAAATATGTTTTACATGTGTTAGAAAGAATAAATGGGTAACAGAAGAAATGGAACACTCAAGAAACTGTAATGCTATTACAATGTTCCATGAAAAAATATCTAATATCTATATTACAGTGTTCACTCACTAGTATTTTGGAATCTTATTTTCTTGTATTTTGCACACTGAATCCCCTACTATGAGAGACAGACCAGCATATTCATTGTGCTACACATAGTTTGCTTTCCCTTTACGGTGCTGCTTCTATAAGCTAGCATAATAGACAGAAGAGTGAGCAAAGGCAGAACGAAAACTCACGGTGTGATTCTTTGTAGTAGTTAATTTGAGAAACAGCACATAGGAATCTTGCTTAGAAAATACGAGAATTTTTATTCTACTCAGCAAAATGAAATACCTCAGCTGAAGCAGTGTTTGCACTGGATTTTAAGAAAGATGTTGCAAAGTACAGAGAGCAAAAAAATGACAACCCTTTGTCTCTAAACCAAGACACCCTTTCAGAAAAATATCTTACAAGAAAGGACTGAAAGAACTGGGCTTGCATACACTTCCAAAGAGAGATGGGAGAAGTGGATCAGCATTACAATAATCCTGAAACAAGTAAAAAAGCCAGTGATTTATCATTTTCCCATTTCCTCAAAGTACACAGAGAAAAGTGCTTTCATTTTCAATCCATAGGCTTGGAATTAAATGCTAGAAAGAAGCTTTCCAAGTTCAAGTGGAATAAAATACTGGAACATATTATCAAGGGAGACTATAAAAACTCACTAGGGAAATTTACAATAACAAATTAGAAATATTTTGGTATGATACAGCACACTTATATTTGATACTATCAAATACCTGATCAGGTTGATTACATGATCTTCAAGTCAGCAGCATTCAAATTTTTCTGGATCTGCAATAATGCGTTCAAAGAATATCCCAATTCTACAACAGTGAAAATATTAGAATGCAATGAGAGGTAAGAACTTTTGAATAATACATGATAAAGCATTATGCATTTTGGAAGAAAAACAGTGAAAGAAACCTCAGCTATTTAATATCATTCCATAAGCATAAGATGACAATAGAAATTTCACTGCTGGGGGAAAAGAAAAAAAAATCACCCTTAATCTACTGTATCCATCCTCAAAGCTTATGTGATGTAAAATAACCCAAAGTTCCCCAAAAACTGTTATATGCCTAGAAGTTCCACACTACTTATAATAAGGTCCTAATTTTCAGGTTGGCTAATCATACATGGCTCCTACTGAAATCAAACCAACACTGGTCACTCACTGCAATTCATACCTTTCCTCTTTTATTTTCTTTGTGTGGGTGTGAAAGGAGGGAGGCAGAAAAATGAACAAATTATCACAACAGCACACAATTCTACAAATTTAAGTTTATATTGCCAATTGTTAGGCATTGGATAAATCAGACAGTTTACGGGAATCTGCTCTCTCTTTCACAATTCATTCTTAGGCAGAATTTGTTCCTCTTTCAGAGATTTTGATAGAAAGCAATAAAGCACAGTACTGGAGCTAGTTTTAGCCTTGTACTTACTTTTCGATTTGACATTCTTCTGGCTGTAAGAAGAGATATAGACAAGTTACCTAGTTACTCTGAGGTACTCTGTTTCTGTGAAGTTAATAAAAATAACTGAGGCAATTCAGCAGAGCATTGCTGTCTCACAATGCCTCAGAGAGATACAAAAAGATTATAAATTTTTGCTAATTAGCAAAAAAAATAACAATCATTTCAAAAACATTTTCAATCTATTAATAAGTATACTTGTAGTTTCACTAGTTGTATTAATAATTGTGTTAATTTTGATTTATTTATACATCGTAACATCGCAGTTACTATGTAAAAAAATGTGAAGCTTGTACATTATACCACGCATTTTGATGTACAACCTCATTTCAGTCCTACTCTTTACCTGCATTACAAAACAGTTCCTAATTTCTAATTTTCTCCTCCTCTGCCTTACTTTCATAGAAAATAGTGTACCTCTTCTGTACTTATTTTTAACTCTTAAATTCAAGATTTGGCCTCACTTTTCCTTTACTGCCAACTGTCCATGTCAGACATATTAAGCATTACCATAGCATCTTATTGAATAAGCACAAGCAAGAAAATACATACTAGTGTATGTATTTTTAAAACATATTCCCCTCCATCACGTATATTTTTGTATACTTCTGTACACGTGTGTATATATTTTAATTTGTATATATGTGTATGAGAGAACTCAAACTTGAAAGATTAAGCCCAAAGCTGTTCACTGATTTGGGCTCACCAGTAGAATACACCCAGGACTTGATTTTTCAGAGTACTGTGCCCAGTACTCTGCATGTTCAAGGTTCAACTTCCATGAAATTCAGCTCCATTGATAATGCTTACCATTTAGTGCAATGACGCTCTCAAATGTAAACTCTAGGCAGAACATATGCAGGATAATCATATTGCTTAATGACTGGCATCTAATTTAGAGGTCTAACTTGTGAGGTTAATCTCTCAAGGCTCTGCTGCCATCAACAGAGAGAGGTAGCCTTGCATCCCTATTTTCTCCCATGTGTTGACACTTATATTTTCAAGGCTGTTCAGTGAGTTGAATTCCCAGTTGACTTAGGTGAAAAATAATAGTTTCAGGCAGTTTTCCTGCATGTTAAGTTTTAAGCTGGATCAGCTGATGGGTCTGACCATGTATGCACACAATCAGCAGTAGCAGTACTACAAGTGCACAGGTATCACTCTGAAACTGGCCAGAGCCGACTGGGATGATCTCTTTGGCCAACAGCTTATGGTACCAACGTAATTAAATTAGATGGCTGGAACAGAATAGCATGCATATTGTGTCAAAAGGCAAAAAAAAAAAAAAAAAAAAAAAAGGAAAAAAACCCCAAAAAACCCCCCCAAAAACCCAAAAAAACCCAAAACACCAAAAAACAAACCATGGAAAGAAAAGAAAATTGCATCAAATGACTTCTAAGCGTACACAAAAAGTCCATAGAGGCAAGGACAAAATCCACATTCATTGAGTAGCAGTCCAATTACCTTTACACCTAAATTTTCTTTCTACAGTTCCTGCATCATTCACATGGTATGTATTCCAAATTTTGCAACAAATAAGGCAGGAGTCTTTCAGAAAAAAAATCTAATTCATCATATGACTACAAGGACTTTTTTCCATTCAGTGAAAGAAGCTGAAATCCCTTGGGGAAAAAGCAGTGTAGTTAATGCAGTGGTTTAACAAATATAAAGAGGGAAAATTACTTTAAATAATTATGACTTTATTAGTAACTTTAAATAATTGCATTTGAAAACAGAAAGATATTTTCATATAAGTTTCTTTATCTGACTACAGAGAGCTCAAAAGGGCAAATCAAAGCTCCAGAAGTTTCATCACGTGAAACTACAGGAAAGTCAAGTGGTAGGGTAAGAATGCTTTGGGCATGTTGCTATCTCAATTACAGAAATTGATTTTTAACTAACTCATCATTTTCAACAGCCTTTTACATCTTGTTACAGAAAATACATAAACATGCAGCTCAGAACCATACAAGTGGCCCAAGCCCATTAAAATTGATAGACTTTCTCTGGCCCATAGATCAAGCCCCATGAATATAAAGCAACATTCTCAATATACTGTAGCAGTGCACTTTTCCTTTTTTTTTTTTTTTTTTTTTTTTTTTTTAGGTACTTCAACAAGCAATTAAGTATTTTATAGAAACATGTATCTGGTATAACAGTACAGAAAAATAGATTAATTTGCTTCAATGACTTCTGCAATTATGAGGAGCAAATCTGTAGACACAGAAGAAAAACAATGCCTGCCCTTTTAAATTGGTATACTGCTACGTATAATCATCCTACTGCTTCTATTGATGTCACATTCTTCACATTGTTGTGGTATCAAACAATCCCAGGTACACTTTTAGGGAAAAAAACTTAGAGCGACTTACCATCTTGTGAAATGGCAAAACAGTTAATGTTTAACAGTGATGCATAGACCAAGTGTTCCTTTTCTATTTGTTTATTACATACTGAAGATACTGTGGTTTGTTTCACAATACAAACACTTTCAGAAAGTACATTAAAACCTATGGATATAAATTAGAACATAAATTGAGGGTTCTCCCTTTTTATGAGGTAACAACAGTATCCTGTGGAGGTGTTTATTAGACCAAGTTAAGTGGAAGCATGATCAAGTTTTTCTTTCAATGAAAGAAAGTCAAATAAGAAGAGCTGAATTCCACAATAAAAAAATCACATGAAATAGATTAAATAACTGAAAAACACTCCTAGAAGTACATGCACCAAACTGAACGAAGCGGGATTAAAGCATTAGACAATTCTAAATAGCACCCCAGTCAGTGGCAAATGAGACTTTAGCTTTAGCACAGCTCCCAACATTAGCATCTACAATCAATAGATTAGAAAATACATATGAGTGCTAGCAGTCTTTTTGTTAATTTTGTTTCAGAAAGCAACATGGACCAGAGATTTTGTCTATGAAGAAATGGGGTGATAAAGCAGAATGACAGCTGCACATAAAGCCATAGAAACCAAACCAAAATTTACACTTTGTGCATGAATTGACTCTTTGTTAATATCATACTCATTCATACTCAATTATCTATTCTCAAAACATAGTTGTTTTAAGCTCTGTGGAGAATAAAGAACGGTATTTTAACTCTGAACTTAGCTGTAAATCACACTGTGCAATCATCTTCTTAAAGTAATAGGAGACATATACTAATATCACACACTATCAGGTAAAACAAAACAACAAACCAAAGGAACAAAGGTCCCATTACTTACTGTCCTACACCAGCTGTGCCCAAGACTACTTGCAAAGAAGGATGGTCATTACTGGAAGTCCTGTCAGGTGTTTCGCTCTGTCTCCCTGTCCTTATTTTCCACCAATAGGTTACATGTCCTCTTTGTTTTCTCCCTGACTTGTTTCTTTCCCCTAATTGTTTTCTTTTTCCTATAGTTTTTTTCTCATTACTTTCTTCTAGGAAGGAAACTTTGCTTAAATAACAAACCTACCTCAAGGCAAAAATCAGGAGCAGCTGCCTCATGCAGATACTATGGAAACATCTAAGAACAAAGCGAGCACACAGTAACTGCAGTCCTGAGAACGTTCCTCCATCATCCAACCATTTGCAGCTCCCAGCCTCCTTGAGCCAAATGTAAATTTAAGTTTTTCCCACCTTTTATTTTTCTTACATATTTCATCCAGCTGCTTATTGGATTTATGCAAACTTCCAGCATCTACATCATCTTACTATGTAGATGTCCACAACTTAATTACAGATCTTCTAATGTTTATTTGATATAGGAAAACTGGAAAGGCAGTTTGATTGATAGAAAAAAGTATTTAATGGACTTTCTGCTAGGAACCTCTCTTTTTTTTTCTCACTGGATTTTTGAATGTTTCATTTGAAAAGTTCTGTATTAACTAACTTAGGCAAAGAGAGGTTTATACTTTGCACACAGAAATTCTCATCCACGTTTTGCACTGTACCATGCAAAATGTTTCCCTGCAGCAGTTCACATCTGAGGGCTGTTCCTTCCCTGTGACAGCGTGGTATTAGCTCCTCTTGGTTTCAGTGAACCTTCATGTTAGAAAGTAATCTGCTTTTTTAAAAAAATATTTTGAAATCTACAAATCCTTGATCCAGTAGGAAAAACTACAAAATATATCCAATGTGTACATAACATGTACGTGAGATGTTTGTAAATTGGTCCATAGACTGATAACTTCATACTGCAGACCAATATTAAAACCTATTTCTAACAATAGGTTAGAAAAACCTATTGTTTTGTGCATTTTAGACTGAAGTGTCATTTGACTTACTAAAAAAGAAAAATCCAGAACATATACCAGTGAATAAGTAAAATGGAAAGAGATAGAAGTTATAGATAGCAGCATTAAGGTATTTAAAAACACCTTCACTGGAAATTATGCCACAACAAACACAGAAAAATGTTTGTTTGGTTTTTTTTTTTAAAGAAGCACTATTGATTGTTTCTAAAGAAACAGTAGTAATGGTAGTGAAAGACTATTTAATTATTTTCTTTTGAATCTATTTCTAAAGAAAAAGCCATAATTATCATCTTTGGAAAGACTGGGGAAAATTACCTTTTCTGTATTTCAAGAAAATTATATCCTTACAGGCCTTTAAAGTGGATATCAGATTGAAAGAACACCATCTTCCCTCCCAAACATACATATCTCCTACTACATTCTTTGACAGAGCTAAAGAAAATAAAGTATTTTTACATTAAATAATACTCCTCGTTAAAAGAATGCTCATTTTTTCAATTTCACATCTTACTTTTTGGTCTCAGTGTGAGGAATAGACTTTGTAATTCGGCTTAGGCTCACAGCATTTCCTTTTACTGTGGAGTAATGAATGAGTTTCAAACACTTATATTTGGGCCATAGTATCAGAAACAGCTGTTCTCAGGAAGGCTTCTGGTTCCAAATAAAACTCACTAAAATTCATGGAAGATCAAGAGATAGAGGGTTCATCGAGCATTCCCAATCAGAAACCTAAATAACTGACCCTATTGACATACCCATGCTATTTGCTCTTCAATGCAGTTCTAGATTTTGTACTCTTGCAATAAACTGTAAAGTTTCCAGCTAAGATGCAGAAAAAAACCTCAAAATGTGACCCTAAAGCTTTCAAGAGAGAAAGCAAGGGAACAGAACCTAAAATCAATAAAAATATCGGTTCTTGATCCATAGTTCTAAGTGCCTGAAACCTCAGGGCTAGGACACCAGTAGCCTGTATGTAGCTCAGGAATGCAACTAAATCAAGATCAATGGGAGCACTTGTATTTCTTGGTCACCTGCATGGTCAATTCTCTTCATAACCGCTCGTCTTTTTATGTTGCTTATACGACAGAAACCTATCATTTAAGTTATAATAGTTACCAAAAACACCCAGCACAGAAACTGACTTGCAATATACTTGCTGAAATTTAAACGGTGTTTAGTAATATTTTTTGCCTGAGTCTTAACAAACTTTGAAGGAAATCCAAGCACAAACTTCGCTGGTTTTCTTCTAAAATTTATCAGGAGCCTTCACCCTGTGCGTGTAGAAGGTTGCAGGCCCTGTCCACATCCACAGCTCTACCACTAGAACTTTTATTTTCCCTTTAAGCAGCAAGAAACAGTCATTTCAGCGTCACTTGTGAAAAGGGCCTTGAAAACGACACCGCGAAGCCGTTACACAGCAGGACAGGCAGCCCGCGCTCCATCCAGCGCAGGCGCTCCTGCACACGGCAGGCGCCCGGCACCTCGGGCCGCTCTGCCCGCTGCGGCCCGGGGCCGCCCCGCCAGCTCCTTGCGCTCTCGCAGGCGCCACGGCGGCTCGCAGAGACGATTTGCAGGGCACCAGACAGAGCACATCCCCAACCGTGAGGCTCCAGGGACCCCGCTCCGCCGGAAACGCCCGGGGCCCACGGCGGCGAGGCCCCGCGGGAGGCGCACACTCCGCCCGCCGGCGCGGCTGCGCAGAAGCGGCGGCGGGATGGCCGCTCGCACCGCCCCGGACGGGACGCGGGGCGGAGCTGCGGGAAGCGGCAGCCCCGGCCGCTCGTGGCTCCCTCGGCGCGGGCTGGTAGCAAAAGGTGCGCTGGGCTTGCCGGGATTCTCCGCCCCGCCGTCACTGGCCTTCTGCCTCTCGCCGCCCGGCGCGTCCCGCGCCTCTGCTGCCGGCTCCGTGCAGCCCCGGCGGTGCGAGGCATGAAGCTGAGCAAAGCCCAGTATGATGAGATAGCCCAGTTCCTGGGGCACGTGCAGCCCACCCGGCAGAGCCTGAGGAAGCTGAAGGAGAGGTTTCCTAGGTAAGTGCATCCCGCCCTCCGGCGCGAGGCCCCGGCGGCTCGGCCCCCGGCGGCGGCCTGCGGGCTCGCCGCGGCCGGGCGTGGGGCCGCGGGGGCCGCTGCGCCAGCTCCGCCCGCTGCTCCAGTTCAGGCCCCACACGGTACAAAATCACCAGCACACGCACACAGGCGTCGACGGCAAGCGACAGCTCGCTGGAGCTGCCGCTGGGAGCAGGGTACTGCTCCACCCTCCGTGACCTGAGGAGTTAGCACTAAATAAAGAACGCTTCCCCCGGCGCCCCCAACACACGTCCAGGTGCAAGCTCTTGGAACCTTTCATGAGCCTCTTATTCACCAAGTAGGTCTTCTGATGAGAATAAAGCCTTACGGTTTAGACCAAACCTCTGTGGCTGAGGCCAAGTGTGAAATCCATCCTGCAATACCATTGCCCGTTTCTTAGGGAGGAGGGAGTTTATGGATCCATAATTCTCTGCTTGCTGCTGCATTCCAGTTGAAACTGGAAAAGGAATCCTGTTTTTGCCTATGGCCATTCATGCGCTTCCTTGCCTGAGCTGTGTTCAGAGTTCTCAAAGACTTCTGCAAGTGACCATGCGCTAGGATGGAAAGGTATCCATGACAGGATGTGCTCCATGCACCAGTCTTCATTGCTGAAATTTACTTACTACCAACTACAACAGCATTTTAAGGAATGATGCAAGGTTTTTCACTTTCTTTTCAGATTTTGGTGAAGGATTGCTATTGCTGAATTGAACAAGAAAACAAAATGGGTTCTGTGGGGAAAAGAGTGACTCTGTTTCTAAAATCACTAGAAATAATACAGAAAAATGTAGGGAGTTGGATACTGTATCTGCTTTGGTTAGAGAGAGAAATTAGCAAAACAGAAAGTCATTCACGTGCTTCCTGAATGAACCTTGCTAGTCTTAACCACAAGTGTGGTGGAAGAAACTGACGCTGTCTGTAACTTACAGTAAGTGGATGAAGAGCCAACATTAACTTAGACTTTTAAACTGTCCAGTGAAATCCTTTCCTTTTTAGGAAAGTGTGAGAGAATTGCCCCGTTACAGAGAAGAAGTGATAATAAAGCATTGGTTCAGGGAGTGCATTGAGTTACATTTTGGGATCCCAGCTCACCTTGCACAGTATTTCTGCAACTTGGAAAAGCACTTACCATAACAACATGTGTCTAAGGAGCTTAGACTTGGCTTTATCACTTTAGTGCTAATGAAATTAGTAGAGGGTGTTTGTGTGCATTTGTGTGTGCGTGCATACACATGCATGCGCATGTTCTCTTTTTCTGTTCTCCTTACAAAGTTGTCTTGAAAGAAGGTTGGAATTTGGGTTGGTTTTCCAGGTCAGTCACTATTCTTAGGAACCTTACTTCCAAGACAGATCCATAGGTGCATGAGTGTTTGTAATCAAAGTTGTCCAAAAAAGACTGGCCTTTTCTGGTACGTTTTACTTCCCAGTTCACTCAGTTGGTGCTGCAAAAGATCCATTGAGTCCTCTGCTTCAGAACTTGATGACTCCTGACCAGCTATGTGCAACTAACAGCATAGGGTTATTTAGGAAGAGAATTACGTTTTTTTCCTAAAGGAGCTGCCTCAAGTGTGGCAAATACTAAAAAGCAAAGGTTTGCTCTAGTACCTACTTCCACAGTTCTGTGGCTATACTCTTATCTAGGTATTCATATTATGACAGGAGAATGGCTACTTCTGAATTTTGCTTGTAGATCTCTCCTGAATTTTGTTTGCCCATGCTAGAAGGCTAAAATCTTTATGAGCAATGAATTGATAACTTTTATAAAAATGCTTGTCTTAAATATATTTTGAGGAGTCTGCACATCTTCTTTCTGGGAGTGTGGTATTTCTTTGTTGTCTTTTGGTTTATTTCTCATAGCAGGTCAGATGTGGAAGATAAACAATACATTGCATTCCAAGGCCACTGCTTTCCTTAGCAGTAAGGAAGGTGTATTGAAATAGATACATGTATTCAATAGATACATTGAAATAGATAGATATATAGAATGTGAAAAACAGGCATTCTCTATAACCCATATCTTAGAAAAGAGTGGAGTAAATTTTTCTTATAATCTAGAAATTTTGTCATTCTCTTCTAGGACTAGAAGGGTCTCACTGGGCTTTCTGGCTGGTTTTTTTTTTTCTTCTTTATGAAAGTCAGAATCAACTAAAGCCCCTCCTCCCACCTGAACTTTCTAATTCAGTCTTTTAAAAATATATTCCAGAATCTGTGATGGTACCTGCAGTGTGATGAAGGTGTCCATAGCCAGTTTCTCATTATTGTATGGTAACAGTTGCTGATTCAAACTGGAAAGTACTAACATCCATAATAGCTGCTTTCACCTTGCACTTTCAATCTTTCCCCGGGAATGATTGGCATTCCACTGGTAATGCAATACATAAATTGACAGTTTTCAAATATTTCTGTTTCCTACTGCCTCATAGATCTTAAGAGTCTTTGGATTTCTGCATTAATCTACTCAGTTTTTTTTTCTAATACTGTCTTATCTCTTGGTTCCTCCCTCAGGTGTTGTATTTCCTGAAACCTCATATTTTATGCTCCTAATTTGTATAAGATCTCTTTCATGCTTTGTGAAAGGGCCTACTCTTGTTCTGCAGTTTCTTCCTAAGAACAAGTTGTAATTTCTGTAAACAGTTGTCACAATTTAATGCACAGGTATGCTGGGTGGTAGCTGCCAACCTGACCTGTGAATCTAAATAATTTTTAACAGGGTAGTTTGGGCTGTACTATTATTCAACTACTTCAGGAGGTGAGATTATTGCTTCAAACAAGTATTGTCATGTGACTTATGTCAAAAAGTCAAAATTAAACTGCTTCTCATACTGTTTATAAGTATTTTAATACAAGCATTGGGAATTTTTGTATTTTACAATTCTGTAACTTTTCATACAACATGGATTTAGTCTACTTTGCTTAAAATCCAGTTGTTTTGCAAAAACTTGGGAATCCAACTGCTGTTCTTTTTCTCTTAATGCTATGCTTTGTATTTCATGCCTGGCAATTACCAATGTATTATTCATTTCTTTATTCTTAAGATATTTGTTACATCCTTAGCAGTTGTCTCCTAACATGTTCCCATTTAACAGCAAGGTATTTGGATGACCTGAGGATTATCAAAATGTGATTTTGAGCACTAAGCACAATAAATCTCTGCCAATATTGGATCACTGATCTGTAGTTCCTTTGATCTTTTTCACACATACGCCATTGGACTGATAATTCTATATATTCTGTGTTGTGCTTTTCTTTTGAAGTGAACCACTTTTCCTGCTTAGTTTCTCACCTGAATTTCTTTATTTGCTAATAATTTGTGGGTTTCTTTGTTACTTCTGTATTATATTTTTCAGCTTTCCCTTCAGCTATGGACTCATGTTCTTCTGAGATACTCTTCTTCTCGATGAGAGCTAATGTCTAAATTGAATGAGCAATGAGTAGAATGAGCAATTGAATGAGTAGACTGGTTTTGGGCCATTGCAGGAAATGTTCTGAAAAAGTTAAAATCTTTCTTTTCAGTGCATGTTTCTCTCTTACATGGTAGTTATAGCTGCCTACAAGTAGAATCTTCTAGATACAAATCACCTTAGCACTACCTATTTATAGTGACAAGATGTAAGTTAGACCTTTAAAATTCTATCTTTTTTCAAAGACTATTCTAACTTGTCCAGAAAAGTCCAACTTCTTAAAGTTAAAGTCATATCCAAAGTGATATTTTTGTACTTCAGTTTAACTGTTTACTGTTTTAGTTGTTTCAGTTCTTCTGTATATGGCAGAATACATAGTTTCTTACAGAAACTCTTTCTAAGGCTTCTTATCAGTAGAGCGTAATTGAGTTATGAGTAGACCCTTCTCAAATATATACCTTGTACATATTTTCGTGTTCTTCTTGTGTCCAGTTCTGATTCAATATTATAGTGTTTTTGACTGAATCTTTGTCTTGGTTTAAGACACTTTAAAGGGGGACACTCTTAAATGAGTTCTCCTCTGTTTTTACCAATGCCTTTCCACCGGTAAGGAGAAACAAAATACGAGTAGATACTAGTAGATAGTAGTATAAGTGAAAAAAAAAACCCAGTTTACTAACAAGTGAAACTGCAAAAGGCAAACATCACAGTAAATAACCACTAGATAGAATATTGCTAAATCTCACAAACGCTCCCAGAATAGAGAGACCCAAAATGGGGAAAATATCCTTTCCAAGATGGCCAAGGGCGACCGCTGTAGGGAGAGAAAGGAAAATGGTGTCAGACGCTGTCCCTGAGATGGAGTCTTTGGAGGTGATCACACAGTCTGGGAAACAAAAGGAAGGGATGGGGGCAAACCCTTGGGAAGACAGGAGCTTATGGAGCGATTCTAGTGGCAGATGAGAAGTGCTGGCATATGTGGGGTCAGCACTGTTGCCTACCAGACAATGATGATGTTAGTGTTGATGTCTCCAAAGTGTGAGTGTGTTGTGGGGAGAAACCAGTATGTCAGCCCTGACATGAGGTGACCAGGTCCCAGCAACTGGCTGGCTTTGCAAAGGTCACTCCAAAAGAGTTTTTAGTTCTGAAATGTAGTTTTTCCATGTGGCTACTATTGCAAGCCCAGAAATAAAACCGCAACCAACCACCCAAAGTAACTCCTCCAAAGCAGAGCCTCCACTTTCAGCAAATGCTGCCAGTAGAGAGTTCATTCCTCACTTCCCAGCTCCGACTTAGAAGGGGACTGCGGCAATGCCCCCTCTGCCCTGCGGTTCCAGTTCTGGATGCATTGGTTTATCAAAGAGGCCATAACAATCTTTGGGGATAGATACACATGGAATACAGTAACATTTCGGGTTACCCGTGACAGTCTTCCTCTGGCCTCTACCAGGCTTTCTAAGGGTGTAAGCTTTGGTGACCCAATTCGTTATGATACTGTCTTGATTTTTTTTCAAATGTGAGTATTTTTCTGGCTTGATTCTGTTCTGAGTGTTTGAATTGCTTACACCAGTTTGTGCTTGAATTGGAGGTTCCAGAAACTTTCTTATGGTTCAAGTTGTCTCAGTAGCCTTGAGCATCCTTTTAGTGATTCAAAAACCCATGCTTTTCAACTTCTTGCTCTGAACTGTTGTGAAATGTCTTTCAGTCTGTTGAGGAGTGCTATATTTTTCCATGGCACAATTTGTGTAGTAAGTATTACTTCTCTTCCTTTCTTTGAGTTATTAAACAAACTTGGTGCCTCTAGCCGAACTAGGAACATTAGCTTCTGAGACTGTTTAAGTGCAAACTGTGTTCTAGAGATTTTTGAAGTACTGTGGCTTCAAAGTATCAGCTGCTTTTATCAGCTTACTTTTATCAGCTGCTATGTGCAGTTCATCGTTTTTGTGCCTCTGTTCAAAAAAGCACTGTCCTGTTTGCGTCCCTTGTTTGAAAACTTACTTTCATATGATCAAGAGGGGCTTTTTTTACAGCAGAAAGTTTAAGGGACCCCGGCATAAATGGAAGAGAAGTACTTTTTAAAATTTTTTCTTCCTTTTTTTTTTTCCTAGTAAGCAAGAAGAAAATGTGATGCACTGCTTCATATTGATATACTTGTGTATGGCTATTTGGTTTTAATGTGTGTCACTTCATATTTGATTATTGGAATGTACTCACTTTGTTCCCACAGGATATCCAGGGATGCATATTCTTCTACATTGATGACCGCTGCTCTTCATTACTTAATATCACTTCAGTTTTCCACACATTTCCACACAGTAATTGCGTGGAAATTATCTCCGCATTATTTCTCCAAATTATTATTAGCTTTATTAAATGACACCTAGCCTGGAAAGTATCTCAGCAAGATTTTCATTAAAAAAAAAAAAAAAGTATCTGCACAGTGATATGTTAAAATGGAAATTGGAAAAAATAATCTGTTTATTATTTGCGCAATTTTATCACTTTCTCTGTGATGATCCATATTGAAACAAAAGCCCTAAAGAAGTTTAAATGTATGGTATGAATGTTATTTCTTTAACCAGCAGCTTAAGACTGAGGAAACATTGTTTCTTCCTCTTTTCCAGTATCATTGTTGCCTCTGGTTTTGTTTTTTAGAGTTGGGGTGGATAGGCCTCTCATTTTCCTCTTGAAGCCAGTTTTATGTACATGGCAATATATTGCTTCTTTGTGAATAATTTTATTCTGCTTTTGTGCAGTTGCTTAGATTGTCAAGCAGTACTGATGAGCTCACGATGGTTGTGGTGAGAAGCAGGAGGGTGGAACTGCTCTTCTCTTTCATCCCCTGCTTTTTCTTTTTTCTTTGCAATTCTGTGTTCTGGTGTCTAGAGCCTGCAGATTGAGTCGAGGTGGAAGCAGAATTCTTCCTGCTTTGCTCTAGTCCTCTTTAAAGCTGCTGTAATTTGGGAGGGCAGACTGGCAGTGAGGCTTATGAGCAGAGGGCAGATAGCTGCCTCCATGTCTCTCAGAGTTTGAGGCTCTGAACTTGGGCACAGGATCATTAGACAGGTTGAATTTATGAGCAGGCAGTCTGCTGCTGTGTGACACTTCAGTTGCACTCTCTTCTGCCTAGAAAGGTTCTTGTCATAGCAAACCCAACATTATTCTTGTAACTTCTGCTCTCCCTGCTCTTCTGAATATTTGATTAATTATTTTGAAAAGCAGAACAACTAGGTTATTTTTCATTACTCTGCAAACATTAGCAAATCTTATTTAGAAAGTTACCTTTGTGCCTACAAGTGCTAGAAACGTATTCTGAAAAAAATGTTTAAAGGCATATTTTAAACACTCTTTTTCTATATTCTCAGTACTTAACAATGACATAAATTCATGCTCTGACTATATAAACGATCTCATCATGTGGGAAATGCTTTGTACCACAGTACTGTGTTTAAATGTTCTGGAGGATTTAACGAGAGTGTCAATGAAACAGTAGAATTTTTGAAGTTTTATACTTTCTTCTTCTTTTATATTAGATTCCAGAGTAAACAAAGTTTGACACAGAGTTTGTTTTTGTCTACTCTATGTAGCAAAAACTTAATATAATTTAAAATTTGTTATTTACTTGAAGTTGTAGTAAACCTCAGAGGTAAACAGACTGATAATAAGAGATGAGAAAGAGGTCTTGAGTCATTAAGTGAAAAGAGAATTAGCAATGTACAAGTTTCAAGAAGTGAGCCACAATAAAATGTAGAATATTTTAAATAATCCTTAAATGAAATAAAAATTAACTATGCAAAGTAGTTATATGACAACTGATAATATTTTCTTTGGAAAGATGTTCTTGTTGTTTGAATCCTTGGTAGAAAATCTACTGTATCACAGCTTTGATAGGCTAAACCAGTGGGCAGTTTCTCTTTTCACTTAAATATCAGTGAACAAGCATTAAAGAACTTGTAACTGGTTGGATTTGGTATGACTTGCTAACAAACTGTTTGCTAGTACCATGACCCAAAATAGGAAATATACCAATTCTCTCCTGTAATATGAAGTTTGTGTGAAAGAAATCAACAGTATCAGTGTACAACTCAGAAAAACTTTATCTCCTTTATTATTCTTTAAATTAAACAGAAGATACTGACTTAAAAGTTAGATACTGATGGCAGTGGGAGGTTTCAGAGTAAAATGGAAAATGTAGTTTTGCTCACGTTTGTGGCTTTCCCAACACCAACAGACCGGATTTAGGCAGAAAACTTTCAGTGGCACATGTAAATACTTGATTTTCAGGACGCATACTTTCTTTTGTTTGGAGAGATAAAAGGGGGGGGGGGGGTGAGTTGTTTGCATGTTACCTGTTAACAGAAGGTGTAGTATATACGTGTGTGTCAGCATGAAAGTTAATTTTGAAGGAAGTCCATCATGGTTTTCTGTCCCATTTTTTAGAAGTGTAGCCATCTTCTTCCTTACATGCACTCCCACATTTGTTGTCCATCCTAGCAAAATACAAACCTATTTTAAACATCAGTCTTGAAATTTTGTTTGAAATACACAAGGAAAATTAAAGTTTTATTTTCTGAGTTCTTGGGTACTGATAAATCTTTCTTCGGTCGTAATGTTTTCCCCTTCTATTTTGTCAAGTGCTACCAAATGGGAGTACAGTTCTTTTCATTAAAAAAAATACATATATTTACACAGAACAGGGCTTACTACACTTGTGAAATTCATTTTGGCTGAGTAAAGGGAAACCTTTTTTGGCCTTGAGGAATTTATACAAACCACTTAGAAGCCAATCTTATGTCCTTTGAAGATTTGATGGTGAAATACAATGATTGGAGGGGGCCTTTTAAAGCAGATGTGGAAATTAGTTCCCTATAATTTGAAAATGCATTCTGAGTCTGTTGGAGATGTGTGTTAAGTGCTCTTGTTTAATTCAGAAGAAAAGAAATAAAAAGAATGAGAGAAAAAAAGAAGCAGAAAAAATAGAGAAAAGAGAAAACAGCAGGAAGAAAAGAGAAAAATAAGTACAAGACGGAAAAGAGATAAAATGCAAGAGAAAAAGAAATAAAATGGGGAAAAAAGAGAAAAGAAAACAAAAAAGGAGCAGAAGAAGATTAAAAAAAAGGAAAAGGAAAAGAAAAAAAATCTTTTCAGATGTGAAAGTGGGGAGAGTTGTCACCATATACACTTCTGTGTTGCTTTGTGAGGTTTAATTTGGTTGTATTTTCTGACACTTCTTAAATTCCATGGATGTGATAATCACCAGTAGGATAGGAATTTAAGTCTTATGGCATAGTCTTTTTCTAAGTATTTCATTCTATAGCAAGCCTGGTGTCATCAGACAGACCAACATATGTCTGTAGTTTTAAGGGCAAGATTATGGTGGTTGTTAAGGAAGGATGAAGTGGAAGTTTTAATACTGACCATATGTGCTTTTTAATTGACTTGTGGATTTTAGGATACTATTATATTCATGTAGCTTGTTTTTAGGGAATACTGTGGTAGAAATGGTAATTCTTGATTGTATTTTAGAAACAGCCCCATAATGTATCATTCTTCTGAAGCCTGCAAGCAAGTCTAGGCTCGAGTTTTGTGAGTGTAGGGGATTTGCTACATCAGAATGGAAAATACTTTATTCATCCATTGTTTTTTGTACAATCATATTCTGGGCTATATTACAATGGCACAATAAATTGCTGAATACACTGTCTGCTGAATATGACCTCACCATGAAAAATTTGATGCATTAGAGTAGGAAAGGTTGGAATATATCAACCTTAGCTGACAAGGGACTTTGAATTTTGACCCAACACAGATGACCTTTGTGTGCAATAAAAGTGAGTTTAATCTCCAGGTCAAGGTTGAGGTGAACGGTAGGGCAATGTGCATTGGTTTGTACTGGCTATGTCTGGATAACACCTAGCAAGCAACGAAATCCAAGGTCTTTGCTCTTCAAAGTAACCAAATGCTTGTTTACCTTAACTTTACTCAGATCTGTTATACTACCTTTAAAAACTTGTGGTGCTGTAGACAGCTAACTCGTCAGCAGCTGTGGACTATTTCATTTGAAGCCCAGTGTTTCAGAATAAGAGGCATGAGGTATATATATTCTGCTCCTATAGATCACTGAATAGGTAAATAAAGTTTCTCCTCTAGTGCGTAGAAGACTGTTCACGATATTGCCTGGCTATGGAAAGGGTGAAATCTAGAAGCTTTGTTTCTTTGACAGCTAGCCTGTCTTTTGAACATCGGAAGTTTATTCCTAAGTGTTTTATGCTTTTAAGAGGAGTGTAATTAAGTGTTCTGATGCATTTCACTAGGCAAATACAAAGGAAACAGGTCCTTTTGAGCACTCCATTGCTGTAAAAGGTATTTGATCAAAAAAGCTAAGTTACAAAATGCTTTGGAGGCTGTCTAGGTTACATAATAAAGACATGTAGATGAATTTAAATAAAATATTGTTGCATTTATGGTAGTCACAGACAAAATCTTCTAACCAACCTCTTGTTCTAGGAGTGTTATTTCACTGATGTACCAAAGGTACATTTGCTGAATACTTTACACATACGAGAGTGGTAGCAGTGGTGCCGTTGGAAGGAGAGAGTTCTCTTTAAATCAGCCAGGGGAAAAAAAAAAGTTTGAGACTAATGGAGAGAACCTCTACTCCTTTAATAGAGCCTGCAAAATATATTCTCCAGGACTGATCAGCTCTGAAGGCTCTAGAGGTTTGATGATTGGAATGGCAGGAAATCACGCTTTCAGGACATAACGAATTGACTAGGCCATCCATCATTTGTTAGCATGCGCTGAAACACTGGGTTTGTGTGCAGAGGTCTGTGATTTAGTAAATACTTGGGAGATGAATAGAGCTTACACACAAGGGAAGATATTGCTGTCCTTCAGCAGCCTTAGACACAGATTCCTGCTGAGAAGGCCGTCTGACAGCAGCTCATCAGTAACTGGCCTGTCACAGTCAGTGATGCCCACCAGCCATCCCCAGTATATTAAATGCATTTTTAATATCTGCTTCAGTAGATTTAATGAAGAAAATTTAGTTTCCATACTCTGATCACTGCTTTCTCAAGTGTTTTAAAGCATTGGGCTAAGCACTTTCAAGAAAGGAACTGTGCTGATAACAAGAGGAGTTCACTGAAAATCAGAATGAAACAGGGGTGTTATTATCCAAATAGTTTCCTTAAAGCAAAACAAAAATGTTTGGAAAAAGCAGTGATGATCTTAGAAACAATTGACCCTCCTGCAGAGGGACCTTATGCAGCATTCTGGACAGCAGCAGAGATGCAGGGCTGGGAAAGGTGTTTGCACAGTGGTTCTGTTTAGTGTGGCAGGGCTTGCCAAAAGGCAAAATTGAATTTCTTACACTCTCATGTGTTAGTACCAGAATCAGATCATCATTCTCTCTGGCTTTTAGGGTCCAGAGAGGAGGGTGGCTGTGAATGGAAAGAGCGGAATAGATCAAGTTTTCAATTGCTAGCATAGATTTTGGTTTGGTTTTGGCAAGTGATGCTTTTGGTGAAAATAATTGTAGTATTACATGGTAATATATAAACTGATACAAAAAAACAAATAATAGGACACAATGGAAAATAAAACTGCTGTTTTTATAACTTGGCAGACTCATTGAGACTCAATATTGACATTCTGTGTGTAAGGATTGTACAGAATTATTTTTTAACTTCATGGCAAATGATAAGATCTTTCGTTGTCCACACGCAGAGATAAATTTCATAGTTATTTGATTTTTCTGCTAACTTTCAGGGAAAACTTCTGTTTGCATAAAAGCAAATAAGTTGATTTTCATTTTCTAATGATGTTCAATGCTCATGATATTTACTTCAAGACAGCAAGACAACTTGGTTTTGTTCCAAACATCTATTTGAAACATTGACTTCTTGAGCTTTTTCTCTCTCAGGAATCCATTCTGAGTTCACAGAAGAGAAAGCAAGTCCTGCATGAGACCTATAAATTTGATTCTTGAATGTGTCAAAGCATTAATGTATTAAATGCATATTAGTATAAAAATTTAAGAAGTGTCCTAAATGCTTACATTTTTATAGCAGACAACATATTAAATAATACATTTTCTTGTTAGCATCTGTTTGCTGTCATTGTTGGCAGGACCTGTGATTTATTACTTAAATTAATGACTACAACCATTTTTGTGCTGATATATGCCCCTTATGGCTTATCGCATCATTTTAAAAAACAGCATATATGCTTCTATGAGAGTAATATTTTAACTGTTCATTTCTTTAGGTTCCTGGTGAAAGTAACATCTCTATTTGCAATGTGAAAGTTTTAGAGGCTTGAATTGCAGTCTAAACTGAGAGAAATAATGCTAAGGAATAATTTCTGTAAGAAAATAATACAGGAAATTTAGTAAAATTGTGTTCTAAGACAAGCCTGATAGAGTATTGTTACCAAGAAAAACCAACAAGATTGAAAGAGGAGTTGAAAGGTAAAGCTCTGCATTCCTCTGATCAGGTGATGGTTAAAAGCCTTGTTCATGTTTTTGTTTGATTGATTGGTACCATACAAGTACATTTCAAATTCCTCTATGCATGCTCTGTCATTAATTTTCAGCTTGTATCTCATTAAGTCCTTCTTGTCCACAGACTTCAAATGAAGAATTCAAAGTAAATGAACTTCCTGTCAAAAGTCTTAAATTTGCCAAACAGGAACCTGTGCCTGTTGTGGAAAAACATCATGGTTTGTGAACAACTTAGGATAAAAACTTCTGTTTGTAAGCAATTAAAGCATTTTTACCTATTTTTTGTTTTAATTTTGGTACAACATTTTTTTAAAATTCTGGTGTCCATAACATTTTGAGTAATGATAATGATATGGGTAGGAGATATTATCCCTTCCATTTCACACACCAGGATATCCAGTAGCCTGATTCATGGTGATAGTCTCTTTGCTTTGTACTGGAGAATCGTTGAACTTCACTATCTTGCTTTATCCTTTTCATCTGAATAGAATTTTAAGGAGTGTTGCTGTCTATCCAAATGTGGAGAAAGGCTTCAGATCAGGATGTAGTGCTGAAGAGGACTTTATTGTTTGGGTGATTGTTTTCAATTTGCATATCTGTATTTAGGCATTCAAAGTCTTGGAAGCATTTGATGGCCTAGTTTCCCCATATACCTCCAGAAACTTCAATACTGAATAAAAATGCCCTAAGATAGCACACATTCTTCTTTTACAAATGTTATCAAATATTCCTTTGAACAAAATCCATGTGATAGCAAAGGTATTCTCTTATGCAATACAGCCTGTCTGAAACCTTTTTAAATGGAACATAGAAACTGTGACCAGGATGGAGGCAGTACTCCTGTCACTGAATTACTATAAAGGGTCTTTTGGAGTTCCCTGTTGTTAATTGAGGACACAGACAACAATAAAGACATCATGTATCTGTTTCTATTTGTGGCTGTCTGGGAGATGGCAGAACTTCTTATCAGTCCTCTGTTGATACTGGGAGCATCCAGTCCTTTATTGTGTCTCTTTTGTGGAATACAGATCCTCATTTGGAGACTACAACTTGTGGAGAGTACAGTAACTAATAGGCACAATGAGTGTATGTTCCTATGAAATGGTTATTGAACATTAGACATTTATGGCATTACTATAAAATCCATGTCGTAAATGTAGCTCTTCAGTTTTCAACACAGCTGAGCAAGATGTCCTCCTAGGCAGGTGCATTTTCTTGGGGTACACAAAATACAAAAAGAGAAAAAAAAACCTTGGAAGCTAGATCTCTGGTTCTTACAGAGCTTAAAAAGGAAGATCTGCTTTAACCAGTTGGCAGGTACTCCAATAAGCCAAGCAAGTTCCAGTCCAAATAGAGTTCAATGACCTTATTGCAATCAATGAGTGATCTAACACAGGAATATGCTTTCCTTTATCCTGTTATTAGGAACAGGAGAATATATTTGTTGACCAATAGGAGTAAGTTGGGCTACATTTTTTGTCTCATTTGTATTGTGTTCCTTTGACATCAGTGGTCTGAGAAAGAAAGGAAAGTGGTCCTTTATGGAATAAATGCATGGTTTCAGTCTAAATATTTTCCTAGCCATATCTTTCTGCTTGATATGTCATCCAAGTGCTGAGCATTTTTTTTCCAAACAAATTCCATTGGTTGCCCAACAACTATTATTCACAAGCTTCCTGCTTACACTTTTTGTTTTAATTTACTATTTAGACACAGACCTCAACAGTGACAGACAATCATTCTTATACATTGTTATTTTTTGTGGTTTCAAGGTTTCTGGATAGAGAATTTTGTCCATTTATCTGCAATAGATGCCTGTCATTCTTACATTCTAAATCACAGTAATTTAAAGATAATATTCAAGTGTTTCAACTACTGTGTAGAAATGAATATATTTTTATGTAGAAGGATTTAGGGAGGTCAGCATGTGTCACATATTACTTGTTTGTGTTAGTTTATTTTGTAATTCTTAGCTCACTAGTTTCTTTTTCAATGATATCTCTCAGTGGAACTTTGCATTAGTGGATCAGGAAGTTTACTGAAATAACCAGTTGAAATTATTAAAATATGCAGTGGGAAGCATTGTGCTTAGTTTAATGTGCTTCTGAATATTAAATGCAAGTAAAATGTTATATAGACATGAAGCCAATTGTTATATTATAGTATATGAAGCAATAGCTCTGTAAACCCTAACCTCATAATTTTGCAAGTTCTACTTTATCATGTAGCTGTAAAAGGCAATCAAAATAAATCACAGAAGATGAAGAAATATTTTCTAGGGCTTTCTGTATGCTTTCAGAAGTGGGGCTTGATCCATGAAATTTTAGTAAGCATATTAAATAATACAATATGATGTGCAACATGTCAGGTCTGATAAATTATTTTGTATAGGACATTTATACAGCATATGGTGAGCTGCTATGTGAACAGCTTAATGACTAAATTATGTTAATCTTTCTTGCCATATTTACTTTTCATTTAAGAAAAGGCATTTTCAAATTTTTATTTTACTTTTTTGATCATGTGTAGATATAAGAAAGGTGTAGGTCATCTCTGAGAAGCCGTGACAGTGATCCAAGGTTCCTCAGCTGTGCAGTGTACATAACACAGATGTTGGGAGAGTCATCTGTCAGCTATGCCTCTCCTATGGAGTTAAAGTTCTAGGGGGAAAAGAATTCGACACAGTGCTGTCACTGTTACATTTTCACAATAGAGGAGCATGCAAATAGTCAACCTCCTGCTTAGCAGTAGTGCCCTGTCTAATGTCTGTGCTGGTTAGAATAAAAAAATAGTGGGTGCATCTAGGGCTCATAGATCTGACAAAGGTCATGCTATGCTGGGCATTTGAATTGGAAATTGTCTGGACTTAGATTTTATAAAGCTCCCACTGTTGTCGGGGAAAATTTCAGCAGGGTTTTGTCCCTGGAGAGGCCTCTTAGGCCCTTTTCTGTCCTATGAATGAATTTAGATGTGAGGGTTTCTCTTGCCTTAAAACTGTTAAGTTCATTTTGCATACATCCCTAGAGAGAAAAACTGGCAGATGCTTTTGTCTTGGAAGTGTTTAAAAGAAAACTGCAGAACAGGAACAAGGGAGAGAAGGGGCCCTGCGTGGAGTCCCAGAACATTTTGGAAATGGCCAATATGCAGTTTTCATCAGTACTAAGGCGGGGCGCAATATGGTGCCTGTAACTCACTAGGGAATATGAATGTTGATTAAGCATACTCCCAGGCTTTGAAATCCTGAAAGCAGTGTCAGAATAATGGATGTTGAGCAAATGTCAAGCATTTGTTAATTTCTCTGTTATTTGGAGTTTATCTACCATGATCAATCAAATAAACTAGTGCTTCTCTGTTGTGGCATGTGTCATTGATATGGTGATTAGGTGGATAGAGAGGCCTTCTGCTTTTTATTTTTTTTTTTTTAATTCCAGGTAACAGATTACATACGAACAGCCATAAATTTAAGTTAAATATTTCTTTACAATTGGTTTAGTGGAAAGAGGTGCATTAACAAAATACTTTCGGGGTACAGAGAGACAAAAATATTTGCATATCTGCTGTGATAAAAATTACATTATGCCATTTTTTCCACTGTTGGCCTTAAATTTTTACTGTCATGAGGAAGAGGAAATTATTTCTAAATAAAAGTTGATAGAGCAATCTTTTACTTATTCTTAGAAGGATAAGTTTGAAAACAAAAGATATCCACCTCAAAGTGCTAATTTATGGCTTAGTTCCCTTCTTCACTCTAAACCTTTTGGTTTCTGAAAACTAGAAACTTGATCTGAACATCCTCTTATTGATACCCTTTTGTTAAAAGTAGAGATCTCTTTTATGAGAAAATATATATTCTAAGATATGTCATGTATAATATATATATGTAAGTTGTTAGTTACTCACTAACGTGCAGACGTGTAAACATTCCAGTTGAGAATATTTTGTTCTCTCTCAATTTCCACTATTTTCCGATGTCTCAGTTCTGTTAGTTTGTCGCTCTTAGAAATTAGGTAACATATAAAGACCAGATATTTAAGTGTGAAGAACAAATTAAGATTAATCTGAAATAGAAGGCGGCCTTTGCTGCTTTACTGTAATATATTAAAACTTCAAAATATGAGAGGATAGGTTTGGATATTTTGTGTGAGACCTTTTTGAAAGCTGCCTGAAGGACATTATCAGTCAAATTTCAATGAATTCCAGTGAAGTTTGTTTAACACCCTTCTCATTGATTTTTTTTACTTTTGTCCTTATAGACTTAATAAAAAGATGCTAATGTGTATTTTTATTATGTTTTTGATAAGTCACAAAAATTTAAGAAGTGTCAGTGAGTCATGCCATGCTACTTGATGCATGCTGAGGTCATCTTCAACTTATTATAACAGAGAACTCATATTTGTTTTTCCTTGGCTTCCACATTTATTTATCAAAGCCTCTAGGCTCATTCTACCAAAACTGGTGAAATTTTGGTGCTTGGTGAAGGTGATGCTGTATAGTCATCTTATTGAGTGTTTATATCAGAGATAATTCTGTTCCATTAGTGTCCCATTAGATTCTGTTCCATGGAGTAAGAGTTCTGGAAAGCCAGCCTCTCCTGCAGTGGCACTGTGGGAAGCAGAGCCTCTGTTACAGTCATTGTATGCATTTTCAGGGCAATATCAGGAACATCAGAAAAATCCTCTGGAGAGGGGAGGAAGGGAAAGGAAAGGAAAAGCCTGTTGATAGGAGTGGAAAGGGTTAGAGAAGTTTTAGGATACACTAATGTAATGTTGTGATCAGCTCTTGTGATGTTCCCTTCATATTGCCTGCCAGTTTTAGATAGAAAGCCTTTTTAACAAGAGAGTGCTGGAAGAACACCAGAAAAAAAAAAAAATAGCTGGTTTTCCTTCTTGTGCATTTCTGCAGTCTTTCCAAGGGGAAGAAAGTAGTGGCATTAAATGACTTTACTCTCTCTGTGGCATAATAAGTTATATCCCTGGGGCTGAAAGTAGGCTTTGTAAATATCTGCCTGTGTGGTACAACAACTTACATATACTAGACAAAATGCTGCACTGTTGAGAAGGTAGACAAGAATTATTATCTTTTTTTTTTCTTTTGTTTGGTCAATAATTACAATTAGCTTAAAATTTTTAATTTTTTTAAATTATGAACACTGTCTAGGGCTCTAAAGTCTCAAGGGAATTAGCTACAAATGGATTCATCTCTTGCCTTGAATCTGCATCATAACCAAAATGGGAATTTACTAAAAACTGCCACTTCTTTATCATCCCATGTTTGATTCTTGAAATTATATCCTGAATATATTTTAGGTTATATCCTGAATGGAAAACATCAATAAGATCCTGACTTATTTAAGGAATTAACAGTTTTGTTTGGATAACTGGAAACTTTTTTTTGCTTCAGATGTTCACTTTTTATGGTGAAGAAACCTATGCAACAGTGTGTATGCATGACATGTGATGCATGCAAATGCTAAATACAGTAGCAGCATGAGGCAAGTGTCATTAACAGTAATTTATGTAATGAAAGCCACCTGGCTGTCTTTGTAATTAATTGCTTGTAAATAATAAATTTTAAATGTAGTTTATAGTTTTCTAAATTTGATTATATATTTTTAGGAGCAAATTGTTTAAGGGTGTTTGGGGATTTATTTAGTTCGACACAGATATGCTTTTTACATGCAGGCTAATTTTTTTAATACAAAATGAACAATCTGATTAGCTCTGAATTGCCATTCATTCATAAAAATAGTTTTCTAAACTTAAACACCTAACTTGTACAGGACAATATAGTTTTGTTGAAAAAAAAAAAGCTATAAAGTAGAATTATTTTCCCCCTTTACCCACAGTAAGTAAATTGAGGTTGAAGTCTGAAAAACTTACCTTAACTTCTCCTGATCTATTTCTTTTCCTGGGCATAAGGGGAAAAATAGCATGATAGACTAATCCAAACAAAATGAGGGGATGAACACAAAATAAATATTTCAAATATTGCTTTCCAATAATAGCCTACTGAGTATATTTTCAGTGTGTGGACCTTGGCCCTATCAGTAGGGCAGATAAAAAAGGCGAAGGATAAACCCGTGGTTTAAATTGTATCTTCTTTACCTTAACTGCTTGTTGAGGTCCATTGCTGTTGTACCCTAGGAACATCTTTCTTCACACAACCAACATTGGATAAGGAACTACTTTACTGTATTTTTGTCTCATCGTTCAGCATTTAGATTGTACTACCAAGATAAAAGTGTCAAACTTGCGAACATGCTTTTGGTGCAATCTTAACTGAAGTAAATTGAAATAAAGTGTGGATGATGTTCAGTTGGGTGCAAATTAGGAGCTCAGAGATGTTTTACCTTTTTTCTCAGTCTCTGGTATCCTACTATATGCCTCTGCTTTGGGACGTTCACTCATTCTTTCCTGTTTATTAAGAAACTTTTCTTCTTGCTAAGTAACTTGGAGTAGTTGAAATTGAGGACATAGCAAATCATCTACTTTTGCTAGTCTCAAGCATTAGGTTTTTTAAATTTAATCTTCTCAAAAAAAATTAATGGTAGAGTTAAAAGCAGAATTCTTGAGAAAACCAGGAAATGGAGATGTAGTGGACAAGTGCTGAGGTTATCAAGGTGTGTGTGTAGACAAGCCCTGTTTGACTCCTATCAGTTTCTTTTGTCAGTGGATTCCCTGATTAGATACTTAAAAGGTATGGCAATTCAGAGCTAATTAGGCAGGTTCTGCTGTCTGTACGGTGAGGACGTTCAGTAGTCATTGAAGCCTGATGTTAGAATATTTGGGAGTTTTAATTTCACATTTTAGCACTGACAATCTATTTCTTAAGCCCTTATTGTGAATATATATTGTTCTGTATTACATCTGAAAATATTTTTAAGTTTGAAAATTTGACCTAACAAAACAGTTTTATTTTTTAATGGAAGAAACTTGAAACATTAGTGAAATAGTATTATACAGGTCTCTGCGTGGGTTTGGCACTGGAATAGGTTCCAAACATTCATGCAACAGGCATTGTTTAATTCCAGAAATAAATTATATCAGAACAGTATCTTAGGCAAATTACTGTCTATTTTCACTACTTGCTTACTGAGATTGTAAGACTGAAAAAGTAGTTTCTTCTTGTATGGACCTGCTACTCTCCTACTGCTGCTATTGCTGTATTTTTTAACATGTTATGTATTTATCCACTGTTAAAGCATGATGCTGTTCTTTTTATCATAACCATATATGTGTGAATGCCAGCATTTTTGTTCTTCTCTTTTCAGGTTGGGAGAGTGATCATAAATACTTCGTAATCATTTGAATATGGTGTAATTTTAGTTACACTTATTGCTGTTGGAAGTAAGATTTTTGTTGTGTGGGTGAAAGAAGGTGCAATTTATCTCTGCGAAGAGCCAGCATTATTTTGGGATCACTGCCCGTATTGGCTATTTGTACTTACCTCTGCAACTTATTTTTTTCACATCTGATACAGATTGTTCATAGTCTGCAGTTGTTTTAAAATATATTGGTTGTTACAAGAGACACAAAAAAATTAGGTGTCTACAGGAAGAATTGGTGCTCTGTTCTTAAAGGAACTTCTAAGTCTTCCTAAATGAAAAATCAAACAGTATCTAATACTGGCAATTTTCCTCTGTCTGCTGCTAGAACTTATTGGCCAACTAGGTCAGACATTATTAAAGTTCAAGTGGCCCAGTGGGAAAAGTAATGGCCTTACGCTACTATGAATTTTAAATGCTGCCATTTCTATGTATTGCACCATCATCTGTTCTTGCACATCACTAAATTGTATAGAAGTTGTGGGACCAACCAATGTCAAGGTCATAGAAGTGACGACTCTTCTCAAGTAGCCTTCGCTGAGCTTTGTCATACAGTTATACTCATAACCCTGGCTATAGGCAGCAAAGTTGTATGCACATGCCTGAATTTAACCCTTTATATTATCAGTGAATAGTGCAAGCCTGCGATGCAAGATATCTTTCTCCTCTGAATCTTTACTTTGGGTTTTATTTTTGATCTTGCCGAAGGTATGAGATTGACTTTGAGGCAATGGCAATTTTTGGGGATCTGTATTTAAGTCTTTTGAGTTGAGCTGTTGTACAGCTTACTGAACTGGATATCAGAGAATTTTTAAATTGATTAATGCTATTGTTCTTCAGATAAGCTTGAATTTCATCTTGATTTTAAATGTAATCCTACTAAGTCTGAAATGAGCTTATCATCGTATGCTTCTTGTCATACATATATGTATTTCTACACACACAGCATAACAATAACAGTAACGATAACACCAACAAAACAACAACAACAATAATAATAATAATATATTTGTAATGGGAGTATTTTCTCTACAGAACTGTATTGACTTTATAGTTTCCAAAGGAGTAGCTACCAATTATGCTTCATTGTATGGAAGGCTTCTTATGCAGAAATAATAAACTGGTTTTGTATTCCAGATTCGGTGTAGCTGGAAAGCTGGAAAATTGGAAGATGGCCACTTTATAGAAGTTACCATGTTGTAACTAAAGACTTAGATACTTCTATATTACTTAGTAACTCTAATTCAAATTCACCTCTTGATTTAAAGATATATAGTCACACACATATATGTATATGTTTTAACTTAAATCATATTGATATAACTTAAAGCATATATTGATTTAACTTAAAATGGTAATTCACTGACTTCTGATAAATCATTAGTGGATTTGTGAATGATAAAAGTACAAATGTATACAGGAATGATACTCTGCTTTTTGAGAATTTTCATTCAGACAGGTGACCACAATCATACTGAACTATAAGAACGATTGTAGTACAGGAGGCTACAGTGAAGAAAGATTAAAGCTGTAACTAGAGGTCAATGTGCCTCCTTTGTTCCATGTTATTCAGTGCTTGGATGCATATAAGCCTAACAGTTCCCAAGCCTTGGGGTAGGCGTTTGGTATTCCTGAGCCTTCCTGGATTCTCTTGTGGAATCATTGAGACTGCTAAGAAGCCTTTTTGCTGTCTGGACAATCCTGACACGTGGAAGAAATTCTGAAAATCTGCTAGTTGTCACCTCCTCTCAGATGGGACGTTGACCATCAGACTGGCGTTGGGTCATTTACAGGTGTAACTGTGGTGCTTGCTGCCCACATCCTGCAGTTCTGGGAAGTCACTGGGGCTGTATGCATCCGTGCATGTTATGCATTTGAAACAATGCTGCTAGATCTATTTGAAATCCATTAGTGACAGATTTTTACAAATTAGAATGGACTGGTTAGCATGTGATACGAAAAATAAACAGTGCTTCCTTTAGGAGTCCCTGTTCCAAATCATTTGCAGTATGGAAGACGAGAATTTTGCTGTTTGGATTTCTTTCATGTCTTTAATAATGTAACAGGAAAAATACCTTCTAGACACATGCTCTGAAACTTCTGGATAGATGTGAGGAGAATTCCCCTTTCACCACTAGTCTTTTAAATTTGTTGGATTTATATCTTTCTTTCCTCACTTAGATTTTTAATCTGGCATGGCAGCACCTCACAGGTCTAGCCCTATTACTTTTATTTTAATGCTCAATATTGTATCAGTAAAAGTATTTTTAAACTTACTATACATGTAAAAGAGAAGTTCTTTTCCAGTTAAAAAAAATGAGAGACTCTTGCTGACTACTTCAGAACATACCATGAAAGATATGAGTAGTGCTGCATACTCAGTAGAGACCGTGGAAGGGAAGAAACAATTTTCCCTCCTACTTGAATTCCTGGTGTAGCTAAGTGGCAGTGTGTGTTCTTCAGAGAGAAGATATGCTACTGTAGCTTTGGGATTTCAGGTGTGACAGCTTCTGAATTTTGGAAATACAGCTCCTGCCCCTATACTCGGTTTTTTAACCAATATATTTATCATTTTAATAAGATGGACTATTCCATTTTGTGAAAAAGAAACAATGAAGCTACTTTGTTTATATAGAACATACTTGTTTTATGGACTATACTTTCTCCCTGCTTGTCTCCACTTGTGTGAATAATTCTGGATTAAATACTGCAGTTCATATTTACTCTTTATTTTTTTTTTAAATTATTTTTTTTTACAAATCTCTCTAGATACTCTTTCTTTGTTCCATGGTAAAATACATTAACTGTAAAACTGATTTTTTACTCTTTCTACTTTAGGCAAGTGTGGAGTTAAAAGTGAGGGAAAGGAAACTCACTCTAAAACATAAAACAAATGGAAACTTGGTTTGCACCTGCAACTCCATGTTTTCAGTAATCTCAGAAAATAAAGTTAAAAACTGTAAATTTTATCTGTAAAGAATTCATTATTGCAAGGGCTGATAATATAATATTTGCATATCATTTGTTATGCTTGGATTTTTCTCCCAATGAGGCTGAAGTAAGTAGCAGATATTAAGATGGCCAGCGCTCCAAATCGTGGTTGCATCTACAGTTCTGTTTTGTTGAGGTGATGGTCTTGTACAGTTAAATTGCTTTCCTCATTACTCGCTGCTTCTTAGCCAGAGTTTTGTATCTACTCTAGCTATGAAGCACTAAACTGCTTATATGAAGTAGTAACTTACCTGTTACTACTTTATGTATTAGTACTCATTGCAAACCAGAACATTTCTGAAACACTCTCCAGGGATTATAGCATTCCTCATCTACCAAATTCTGAGATTCATGAGAAGAGAATGGTCTAAATTTTTGTTCTTAAATAGTAGTTGACCAAAGGGCCTATTCTTTTCCAAGTGCCAAACTTGCAGTTTTCTTTCTAGATTAACTGGTATCTAAGTTCCTAGAAACAATTTCTCTTATCCTTTTTTCTGGACTGACTTGGCCATCCCATTCTAAATGTTGGATTTGTGTATTAAAAATAACTTCCATAACTGTAAAACTTTTTTTTTTTTTTATGGTGAGCAAATTTTTATATCTTTATATCACTTGGAACCTAGAAATTACACTTCATTTTATAAAATAGAAGTAATTTTATCTTTAAAAAATGGGCATTTTTAGCCAACTTTCGATTTCACAGTTTTCTGCTCAAATCCACTTATGTACTGACAAGATTATAAAATACATTCAGATGGAAGTATGCTACTGACATCAACACAGAGTAACAAAAAGGTAAATTGGCATCATTGTGGATGCCAGTATACAAGAAAAAGAGGATATCTAAAGAGCAGGGCTTGATGATTTGAACAGAGCTCTGGGAGTTAGATTCATTACTAGCTGGAATTGCAGAAGATAATGTTTCCAGGAAAGTTGTCACTACAGAACTTAAGAGAAAAAATTGCTTATTTCCCTGGACAATATACTTAGTTCTACAAGAGGGGTAACAAGTTAATTTATTAAATGTTTAAACAAGGTAGTACTCAGAATTATGACTTCTGGATTTTTTATTTCTTTGTTTCAGAAAATCAGCAATTATGTACTTTGGCTCTACCGTTGTTTCTCAACAGGAGTCTGCTTGTCACAAACATCTATATACCTAGTCTTCAAGTAAGCCATGAGGCTTACTATATAGTTTATTCCATGAAAGGCAATAATACGGGACTCAAATGTTACTTTGAATAAAAAACACTTTCAGTGTTACATTTGTTTTTCTGGATAGCTCATCGATAAATGCATTTGTCTGCTCATTTGTTGCCTTGAAATCTTGTATAGAGGTATCAGAGGATGGATGGAGCCCTGGGAATTTAGCTGTTCCTGTAGCAGTAATGGTAACTTCTATGGTAGTATTCCTGCTGTCAGTATCAGCAGTTGTGATCATGCTGTTTTGCTATTCAAATGCGTGTTCGTGACTTCTCTTCCCTCTCCAAGTACATAGTACTGTCTTTTTCAGTGCTTTCTGAAACCATGATGTTTCAGTTTTCACTCAGTGGGATCTTGTAATAGATGCTCCATCTGTGTTTTGAGGAGCTATTTCATTTTGCCAGGAAGTTGTCTCAATGAAATTGTAGCAAGGAAACACTGAGTGGCAGATGAGTGGTTTTAGTGTTTAGGACAGGAACTGTGTTAACCAAAAGAAACATGGAAGCAGCCATGTGAAGATATAAGTCCACTTCTCCTGAGAAGGGGAAAGATCATCCAGTAGTAAGGCTTGAAATTCTTTGAAGGGTGTTATTGAAATAATCCTCTCTGCCCCAATGGTAAAGTTTCTGTACTGCAATACAGTATATGTCCAATTTGCACTCTTATTGGAATGAATTTTTTCAGTATTTGTGCTAAGTCCTAAATTGTCTGAACAGTTGGAAGCATAGGAGAGGAGAGTTGAACTAAATTGATGTAGAAGGTCGAAATCCAAGGACACCAAGGGGACAAATAAAATGGACAAGAATAAGAGAAACGTTTAGTTTTGAGAAGACCTTGAAGGTCATCAAGTCCGGCCATTAACCTAACATTTCCATTAAAGTTAGGTTTCCATTCTGCCATTAAAGGTGGAGTGTAAAGTGAGGAAGGGATAATCGTCTTAGTTTTTTTTTGATACGTCAGTGTATAATAGGATAATGGTAGTATAAGTACAGTTATCATACCAGGAATAGCCTAAAAACACAAAAATTGCGCTGTCAGTGGAGGACAGCTCAAACCAGAAATCTAGTCAAATGCTGTCCTGATCTGTTTTGGGCTTTTTCCCACATCTATCTCTAAATTCAGTTCTACCATCATGACCATGTAAATCTACAAGGTAATAATAGTTATGTGGTGAGCCATTAGGGGGCCATATGTATCCAACTTATTTATAGCCTGCAGGTTTGGGGTTTCTTTTAAATCAACTTGAAATATCTTAGCTTTCTGTATGTGTATAGCCTGTGTAAGTATATAATCCTAATTTCTTTCCTTTGTTCACATTCTAGTGATTACATGTGCAGTTTGCAGGTTGTCATAATTGGATTGTGCACCTTTTGGAGAGGCTTTGTGGTATGTAACTCCTGGCCTCTGTGTCACATGTATATTTAAATGATATTTGAATATTTATTTTTAAATACTTTAAATAGAAACTTTAATAAAAAATTAAATTCTTTACTGTATTGTACTTATTTTTTCTGAAATCCATTAATTTAATAAATCTGTATATTAGTCAGTTTCTATTGCTTTCATTTTTCTACAGTTTTGAGTCTCAGTGAGTACTTAGGGTGAACAGTCCCATGTGTAAAATACTGAAGATCAAGGCTCAGCTTACTGCTGTCACACAGATGTTGTGCTGGGCAGACAAGCCCAAAACACAGAGTTATGGCAAAAAGCCTGGAAGCACAGCTATGGATAAGACATACTTGTAAGTTCTTTATCCAGCACTGCATTATTCTAATCATTTTGTTCCTGATTCTTCAGCTGCTTGGTTTAGAGGTAACTTTATACCATGCTGCATGTACATACTGTCTAACTCTGGTCCAGCTGTTTAGTTGTTTTGTGCCTCAGTGTTCTCTTTTGTAAGTGGGAGTAGGATTTCCCTATCTTAGATTAGTATTTCTGAAGTGTGACAGTTGGAAGCAGGAGGGTCATTTATATATGGAGAGAACATGTACTTTTAATGTAATTATGATACAGGTGTTAAATTCACATACAAGAAATCTTGATAGAAGAGTGAAACTTTAGACATTGTAGAATCTTTGAACTACCTATGCTGTGCCATAGTAGGTGAGTTCATAAAAGGAAAAAATGTTAATTATTCATAATGCTGTACTGTACCATAAAACTCGATTTATTGAGATTATAATTTGTTCAAGTTGCATGTAGTAGAAAAATATATCAGGGTAATTAGTAGTATTCAGGATGTGATGAGGTAGATATATCCACAGAGAACAATTGAAAACAGTGGCAGTGTGGTATTGATTGCCTTTCAGAGGAAAAAAAATCTTGTCTCGTTTCTAAATGTTAACAATTCAGAGAGAAAAATTCCCACTTGGGAAGAATGCTTTCCAGGTTGCTTCATTGCCAGGTGTTTGACATTGAGTGGAGCCTTAGATGAATGAAGCTTATGGCAGCTTTTGGAAATGACCGACTCTGGGGATTCTTGGCTTCCTGCTGTGAAAGTTTCCATTTTCAAAGCACATCAGTTTCAGTGGGAATGTTCCACTGGTCCCATATGCTACTCCTGACAGAGGGGGAAGTTTTTAACCTGAATATGAGACAGCTACTGAAGAAGTTCCCTTGCTGCTAACAAAATGAATTTCAATATGCTGCCAATGAACAAGCGGCATGTTCCCAATTGCTGATGGAATTTAACTCTGTCAATTATTAATGGAAATTTTGCTTTCATTTCCTTTTTTCCTCTGTTACCTTATAGGTTCACTACTTGCTCCTGGTAGGACTTTTGGGTTCTGAAGTTGAATCACCCAAACAGTATGCTAGTTTGATTTGAAATTCTTGCTATATTTTCCTCCCCTCCCTCGTACGCTCTCTCCTTGACCTAGCAGCAGGAAGCCTTTGTCTGAGGTGTTCATCTGGAACAACTTTTCCACACTTGTTTTCATGTTCTGTTAGATTACAGGGCAGCAGGCCTACCTTTGAAGCTTCCTTCTCTTTTGTTTCTTTGCAGTGCACTCCAGTAATTAACTTTGTCCTTCTTTTATTTGTTCCAGTCAATCGCAGTCCACTCTGCTGAGCATCTTCTCCCAGGAGTACCAGGTTAGAAGTTTTCTCCTTTGTGAGGGTTGACAGGTGCCTAATTGAATGATGAATGTCCCTTTATTTCTTTGTAATTGAACTGCCAGCTTTCTGATTGGTTTGGAGGATGTTCCTTTTTCCACATCAAGCACCGCCTGAGTCTCAGTGGATGGCTGCCAAGCCTACCCATCCATCTGTCTAATAACATCTAGCCTTTGCTTATTTGGTGGACCTGTAATAAATTATGCTAAACCATTATTATTCTGACAATAATAATTTCCCTGTGTTGCATGGTTCCATGTGCTAAATGTTTGCTGACTTGCACTGTCAGTGCTGCTTTCCATTGCTGACAGAGATGATGATAAATGACCATTGCCGGAGTGGCAGAAGGCAAGAGAGGCAGAAAATGGAGTCATTTATCATGAGATGACAGGTGTCAGTCAAATGGCAAGTCTCAATGGAATTACTTTTTGTAGTTTTTCAAATAAGTTGTTTTTAAGCAATGTTCTTCCTGGTTAAAAATGCCAATTGAATTGTAAAACTAGAGTGCACCAGACTTAGATGGAATTGAATTGAGGGAAAATTAATACAAAGGTTGAAAGAGAGAACAAGTTTTTCTTTGCCCTCAGCAGCCTTCAGTAAACTTATTTAGATTCAATTATTGTGACCTTACTGGCTTTTACATATGGTACATTGCAGTACAATCTGAAGATGTTCAATTCAATAGCTAGATTGAATGTCATTTCTGTACGGAATCTAAAAACATGGCTCCCATCTATCAAAGTGTAGCCAAGGATCACGTGTTTGCATAGTCATGATTTCTGTGTTTTGATCTATGACACGTTTGTAAAAGTCCTTGTTTTTTTTCATTTTTCTAGAAACAAATCAAAAGAACACATGCCAAGCATCACACTGCTGAAGCTATTGAAACTTATTACCAAAGGTATGACCTCCCCACCCCAGTTAAGGCTCTCATCATAGCTACTGGTTTTTACTGCCATTGTGAGTAAATTAGCTTATGAAGCTAATTTTATGTAACAATAAATTAAGAATTTGGGGATACAGAATGGTTCACCTAAAAATGTTTTTCACTAGAACTACAGAAATTCTTCAGGATTTGGTCATTCTGATTAAGAAAGAGTCAGGATAAGCAAATATTTTTTCTGTGTATGTGATGGCGTTTATTATGTATTGCCTAGGGTTTGTATTTTTTAGGATTTCTGTGTCAAGACTGATTTTGATGACTTCCTTACAGCAAGAGAGCTTGTTCTCTTACAGTTGCTTGTTTAAAACAACATTTGAGTTACGTTACAAAAAGTTACATATTCATGTATTGCCAGTTAAAGCACTAATTTTTCGATCATTTCTGTTTTATCAACAGAAGTGTCAGAAATAGTTTTTAAGGGAGGATGAAAACCTTTATGTCATTTTACAATTGTTTGCATCTTAAGCTAATAAACTGTGCTTGCTACAACTTATAGTTTTTCTGTTAGTTCTATAGGCTTTACTAAAAATATTCCAGTGACATAATTGGGGCAGAGTGATAACAGGTAAAGATGCAATTAAAATATAACTTTGTAGACTGACATATCTGAAGAGCATGCATGGCAAGTGAATTCATACTTGTGATGTACGATATTCATGCTTAATACTAATCTGTATGAATCAAGAAAATAAACAAAGAGCCTTCATTTGTAAACAATTAAATGTGCTTCTGCCAGAGTCATGTATTTAAAACTTAAGCACAGCCTGATTATATCAGACATTGGTTTAGAATATCTAGTGTGAAGTGTACTAGTTTGAGTGTTTGATTTTGGTTTTTTAGTAGTTGTGTTGTTCTCTAAAATTTGTACTGGATCACATCACACTTTTCCTAGGGTTGATTCTTGTTTAGGAAGAATATTGGCTTAAAATGTTGTGCTAATAACATACATATACAGTAGTACTTTTAATTATTTTTCACTAGCACAGTTTCAGTGAAGTGGCTTGTGGTAATTGTAACTGCTGTGTAAGTAACCCTTTTCTTAGAGTATGCGTAAATCACTAGTTCCAGCCTGAAGCTTCAACCTGAAACGTGGAACAAAATTTTGCCTTATGCAAAGCAGCAGTTGTATTGGTGTCAGTAGGGTTGTAGGTATGATTAAGTTTGTCTCACATCAGGTAGGAGGATTTGGTCTCCTGTCTTCTTCTGTAGTCTGAAGTATAATAGCAGTACATAACTAATGCATTATGTATGAAGCTGTGTGGTAGTGGTAGGGAAATCATTCTTTATGCTATTTCTGAGTATGTCATTTTGCAAGTGTATTAACATGGCTGAGTAAAATGCACATGTTTTAAAATCAGAGACGTTCTGGTCAATAGTTAAAAAACTCATTTCAGTCCTGTTTTAACAGATTTACTGTATAGTATGTTCAGGAGGCTACAGAAGCAGACAACTTGAGTTAGAAACCACTTTGAAATACTTCAGGCATAAATATGACAAACATGTCTTCTCCTCTGCTCCTCTGTAGCATCCACTTTACTGCTGTAAACCCAAGTATAGGTGCTATGCTCCTTAGTGTTTCTGCTGGCATACAAGCAGATAATAGTGCTGTCATTTCTTTCTTAGGTCAGAAACTACCAGGTTTTGAAGGTAGACATTACCAGTGGTCCCTGTTAAGAGCAAGTAAAGTAGTTGAGTAAAGTAGTTTCTTCTGCTTGGCTGAAACTTAAGCAATCACAAAGTACAAGAAGGATCTGCAAGTTTTCAGAACGGTATTGTCATCAGCATGTGAGACCTGTTAGTCTATAATGGAGTTGCCAGCAGCACTAGAAATATCTGACAGAAATTTTTACTTCATTGTCACTGTAGTGTTGCTGTTCGATCATCTAGATGCATGTTTGAGGACATTATCTCAAGTACATTTTCCTAGTTGTGTATTTTGTGTATGATCTCTCATTTTCTTCTGTTACAAATTTTCAATGTTTGAATATACACGAGGGATCTTGTTTTGTGGGTTTTTTTTTTAATGTGGAACTGACAAAGGTTACAGCGAAAAGCTTTTTTCATTTCCTTAGTTCACTAGGCTTCAGAATAACTTGCAAGCAAAAAGCCCTCTGTCTAATCTTATGTGAAGGGGTTTTATAAAGGTATGCCACCCATTCCACAGAAAGGTAAAATGATAAAGAATTTTAATGTCTGTAACTAATGAGCAGAAGAGTGTCTTCTGATAGATAGGTAATGATAGAGCTGGAAAGGCTGTGGCCTTCTAATGATGTCAGTAATGATGTGCTATGCAAATACAGACAGGATAAACGAGCAGGTTCAGATGTTGGTAACTATTGTTGTTTTCCACATGTCTGGAAAGCACAAAGTGACTTCCAATATCATAGCTCCTTCCCATCAGGTTTCAGGTTTCAGGCTTTATTGAAATGTAAATAGCAAACAGTGAAAGTAACAGAAGTGAGGAAAGCGACATTGTGTGAAACGATGGTCAGAAACATCATTCTGCAATACCCTCAACCAGAAACGTTAAGCCTTTGCCACTGATAGGATAATGACTTTCTATCAACCTTTATTGAATCCTAAATATTTCTTGTTTTCACTTTAGAGTATTAATTGTTTGACTGATTACACTATAGTAAGCCTTTCATATTTAAACTAATGCCCAGTTGATAAAATCTGGAATAAATTTGAGAATTTATGTTTTTGTGTGTAGTAGTGAATTGAGTAAGATATACAGTGCACCTTCATAGTTGAAGGTCATGTGGAACCAAAAATCTTTACTGTGAATAATAGAGGTTTATTTGTCTGTGATGCATCTGTAAGTAGTACAGATATTATTTATTTGTGTGTCATTTAGCCACATTTTTTAAAATTTCTTGATATATTGGGGTTTTTACCAGTGATTTCATTGACATGGATATACTTGCAGATGAATAGAATAGGAGACAACCCTGGAGAGTTAGTGATTTCTTAAAATACTTATTTCTTAAAAGATTTCCCATTAACTACTCTGTAATGGGGTATTTTCCCCTAAATGAAAAAGATTCACAAGGGATGCTGACATGTATAAACTGGCTTTTTCTTGCCACTGCAAAATTACCTGGCTTTGTCTTGTCTAGGTACCTGAATGGGGTCATGAAAAATGCAGCTGCCCCAGTATTACTGGACCTGGCCAATGAGGTAATCATCTTTCTTTTTTCTTTAATCTTCCAGTGTAAAACCTGAGGGGCATATCTATAGTGACTTTAGTGAGAAATGTAATTAACCTAAAAAAAATGGTTTCAAGGCACATTAGACATTTAAAATGGTTCCCCAGTCTGTTAGTACTTAAAATAATTAGACAAAAAGCCACATTTATTAATAAATCAGTTCATGCAATTAGCTTTTTAAATTCAAGACAAATGTGTAGGATACCCTGAATTTGTATTTTGCTGAAAATTTCAGACAGACTGCAGGTCTTTAATGCATAAACTAAGTAAAAATTCTCACATTGATTAAATGGAATTTAATCAGTTTGATTCCTTGCTTTTAATAACAAAACCCATCTAAGTTATTACTATTTTTAGTAATAGGAAGGCTTAAAACAAATCATTTTCCTGACTCTTTTTATTTCTTATCTTAAGATAAAGCATTTAAGCAGAATAAATTCCTCAGTGTGTGAAAAGTTCTGTATGGATGCCATTAAAGTATTGAAAAAATTAATGCTGTTTATGAACTAGAATATGAAATTGCCTTTTTATACAAGGTGTTATTTGTATTAAAAACTGCTATCTTAGCACTAACTTAAAGAAGAGGTAACAAGTTTAAACCAGTGGCAAGGAGTTTCCTAGGGAAAAAAAAAAAAAGATGAAATACCTGTTTTTTAAACTCTAAAATATTTATTTACCGTAATAGTAACAGTACAATAGCTGATACTCTCTGGAACTGCTTATGCAATCCTCAAAGGAATAGAATGAAATGTATGCTGTTTTGTGTTGCATTTTAATAGAAAATGTAAGAAGGAAGCAGAAAATGAGTGTTTGCATTAAAAATGATATGGCACTGTGAACATTAAGTGTAGCAATAGCAGCAAGTTCTACATGTTACATTAGTAAAAAAGAATGGTTTTTCTCTCATGTACATTGCTGCAGCCAGCAAATGAGCGATTACCTATCAATTACTGGAAGGTTTTAATGGTCTGTGAAGTGTCTGGGTAACCTGATCATACAGTTAGCATAGAATAAAGGATTTATTTCATATTAGTGGTAATGTGTAGCTTCTTACCATCTCTGCAAAAGACAAGTCTTGAAGTACTGAGAATAGAATGTACTTTACATAAATAAGTACAATCTTATTAAGAATTTAGGTAAACATCCTGATGGATGATATATTGCACCCATATTATGTGGGAACTGTCATAAAAATATTTCAAGCACAGAGTAATGTATCTGTTACTGGTTCTTTGTATATTTTCCCCATTGATTTAGAGATGATGCATATAATTTCTGCCTCCAGTGAGCATATCTTTGTTTATATTTCACTAATGCATTTTTGCAATTCAGATCAAAGATATCTGCAGTTCAGAAATAAATAAAAATTAAATCTAAGAGAAAGGGGAGATACATAAAGAACTTATCTGCTTCTGGTTTTGTAGTAGCAGGTATATCAGAAAGGCAATGCGTTTTGTGGCTGCCACCTAATGCATTAGGGAAACGTGGCAATAACCAGCACCAGATTACTGCTTCCAAACAATCAAGCTGCCATTTTTATATGATGGTTAATATTTAAATGACGTACTCTTGCATCTGCTGACAATTGATGTAATGGTAATACTTTATGAGTCAATATATATTTAATCAGTGGAAACTGTAAAAATTGATGAGAAAAATATAACATAGCTGTATTACAGGGTGTAGCAGCTCTGTTAAATAGGAAAAGCTCCATACTGTTATCTTTTGGGGATTTTTTTGAGGGCGTATAAAACTACTTCTAATTCTTTTTTTGAAATTAAATTATTTGCCAAATGTTCATATTGTATATGTAGTACAAAAAGACTAAAATAAATCACATTTTTGTTAGAAACAATAAAATTAGTCACTGTTCTCTTCATACAAATATTTTCAAGTGAGATTTGAAGCACTATGAATTTTACTTACATGCTAAATTCTGACATGAAGCATGATGGCCCTATTTCAAAGAAAGATGGACACATGATTAATATGAAAATTAGGGCGATGCAAGTACCTGAACTAATAAGGTAGTCCTTATTCAGGCTGGACTACCTTCAGTAATTTCACCATTTTTCATGTGTCAGCTCTGATGTGGGTTACTGGAAATAAGCAGCTCCATGGAATGCATTTCTCTCTACTTGGGGAATTTAGGGCCATCCAAGTACATACACACATTTGGAAAAATATCCATGCACAAATGGAGTAACCTTTTTTTGTGTAGTTATTAAATCAAGATAAAATTTTTGCACTAATAGTGAACTTGAAAAGGTGTCAAGAAAAATACACTGTGACAATGTATGACCAATGTTTACTGTCTCATTGTTAAAATTCTGATTCACTAAAGCAGTATTTTAATGGTATTTTAAAAGCTACTGTAATTTCAGAAGCAACTAGGTTATACATTTTTCTTACATATAAAAAAAGCTGAACTGAAGGACTAGCTTTGTTAAAAATCATCATACAAACTCAGAAGTAATTGTGACTGACCCCAACACAGCTGCTAGAGATACTGATACTAAGGATATGTGGTATCACTTGATGGGTACCACATGAACAAAGATTCATAGCAAAGGATCACCACTTCGTTTTCTTGATAAGTAACCTTATAAAAGGGATTTCACTGTCATCATTTACAAAGGGCGGTTCAGATGCAAAATGTACAAACAAAATAACCAGAATTTTATGTTGTCTACTTTATTTGGTTTTTCACTGGTACTGTGGATTACTACTACACATTTGGTGCAAATAATTGAGCTTGATAATTAGAAAAAGATCCTGTTTACTCTGTTTTGCCCTTTATTTTTTAATCTGCAAATAAATTACAGTTCTGACAATGCGCATCTAAATGCATTTACGTCCTGAAATTCTGGTTTTGTTTTTGTTGGGCTAAGGTGGACTTTGCCCCATCGTTGATGGCTCGTATTGTGTTAGAAAGATTTCTACAAGAAAAAGAACAAGCCATCCGTAAGTATCTTAGCTAGGGTTTTTTGTTTTCTTTTATATTTTTTTGCTTTTAAAATACCTTTTGTTTCTACTTTTCTTCTGACTATGATAGAAAAATAATTACCACAGCACTGGAAGTGAGATAATGAGGATAACATTTTAAGTTGGTATCTTCAACAGTTAATGACAGTTAAACTGTATGTAAGAAAAGCAGCCACAGTTTAATATTATTTAAATGAATCTTTTTCCTTTTAGATTTCCAGAATATCTGTTTTTCCAATAAAATAAAGGGTATGGGGTTCATGCCACATTTATATCTTTAAAATTCTGTATTTTAGAAGTCAGTAATTACTGACAGTAATTCTTAAAATAAATGTAAGCCACTTTTAATTTTGCAACGTTGCAGAAATGTTGCTAGTATATATAGAAGTGCATTTAACTGATCTCAGTACAAGAAAATAAAAAATGGAATGAAAGGGAAGAAAAGAATAGAGCTACAGGAGGAGGTTCAAGCCTAAATTAATTTGCCACTGAAAAAATACATTTTGTTATTTTCTCTGTGTCAACTGCATGATTAAAACCGGCTGTTAAGTGAGCTCTGGGGATGTGCTCGTAAAAGATTTATGAGTAATATTCAATGTGATATTCAAAGTGAGTCATGAATATCAGGGTAATTGCTCTCAGTGCTGGCTCTTTTACTAGGCAGGAGTTTGTCAACTGCCCCATAAATATTTGCCTAGTCTCATGTAAAAAAGACAATTTCATCTTCTGCATTTTTATTACCTAGTGTAATGTTTACCTTTGGAGCTTGACTATGGCAGAATAGGTAAAAAGCTTCAGAATATGCTTTATGTGTATAATCTTCTCTTTTTGAAAGCAAAAGATAATACCTACTAAAATATCATGCAGTAGCATATGGTGGATTTTGTCAGGGATTTTTCCTTTGGTTTTCTTTCAGTCTGCACAGTTATCAGTGACTGGTGGCCCAGTTACCTTCTGAAGGTTTCATTTGAATGAATTAAGTACTTCCCCTAAAAATTCAATATCATTTCAATAGATGTAGCCTCTAAAGTAACCTGCAGTGATGCTTCATGAGCAAATCACATGATGTCAGAATGGTATGGTTTCGATTTAATCAAGAAAGAGATTAAAGTGGATGTGTGTTATTTTCAACTTCGCCGCAGCACCACCATTTGTCAAAGTCAACCTTCTGATTGCTTTGGACCTACTGCTATCCAGGTCTTGTCAAAATAGTAGTCTGCACAATCTGAACCAGGTAGGCTGGCCAATGGAGAGCAGTACAAGCACAGTAAAGCAAAATTAATCATAAAATTTTCTGACTATTAACTTATCTTTTAAATGATGACATGTCTTAAGTAATGTTCTTTTTGTTTTGCATCGTCTTATACTGCACAGTCAAACAGAATATAATTTTTGTACTGTACACCAGATTTCATACAACTGTGTTGCTAGAATTAGGTGTCTTGAGTGAGCGTGCCAGGAAGGAGCATATTTAGAATCCTGTTTAGAAAGAGGCATTCCAAGAATGTGGCTGCTGGGGATAGGATACAATTGTTTATATAGTGCTGTGTTCTTGAATTACACTTTAATTAGGTATAATGAAAGAAATCCTTATTTTGGAGCATTTTTAGATTTCATAGCTGCTTAACTCAGTGACAGTTTTGTTGTGATCTGTTTTGGGATTTTTTTTTCAAAAGTGAATTTGCAACACTTGATTGGGGAGTGGATTTTACTATATAAGACACATTAAAATCACTATTTGTTATATGGCTGTCACTATTTGTTATATGACTTGTAATCAAAACGTGGAATGATGAAAAATCTTCCATGGTGATCAAAACTGTGAAGAATCAGTTTTAGCATTGCCTTTAAGTTGTACTGCATAAAAATATTCTGTCTTTCATAGTACATTTTATTTTTTAATTTTCATTAAAAGATACATGCCTTGTGTTGTACATTATATGAATGGGTGTGGCAGGGGAATTGCAGTGTTGTTACAATACTGTGGAGTTGCTAAACTCGTTTTACAGAATGAGCTGTAAGATACTCAGGCTTCTATTCTGACACTTTCTTCCCCTCACAGCAGCGACCTGGCTGGCCTTCGGCAATGAGATTCAATGCACATGGCTCCGCAGTCAAATCATCAAATTTCCCTGTGTGTATATTAGAGTTTTGTAATGTGTTTCCATTATGAAACAATGCGGGGATAATTGTCTTTGGTAGCAATTAGCTAACAGGTTTGTTCAGTGCTATTGGCAGAGGCATCCATCATCCCCTCCCTGACCACACTTTTTTGTCTACTGTGGACTATGGAGATCAATAGAATTCTGTATGGTAGAAATCACCCCAGCTTTAATGAGCTGCAAGTCTCAGTCAGTCTTGGTTTTGTATTTTTAATTTTTCCCCTTTAAAACTGAAAAGAGCTTTTCCACAGGGAGAGGAAAGTACTGTAGCTGTCCTATTACTTTCACTAATCAGTTCGTAGTTCTAAATTGTTTTGCTTCTACAAAAATGTGTAGATGAAAGGAATAAGAAGAAACACACAGCTTACTACTCCAGCAATGCTCCATTCTAGTAAAGCAGGTCTTTACTAAAATAGAGTAGTGCAATATTCTAAAAATTAGCTTTGACTCTCTTGTATTAAGACTTTAAACCATAGAATTACACAGCGCAAAGGATTTAAAGACTTCATGAAACACAGATAGTATTTTTAAAAGATGCACAACCACTTTACAATAATCTATTTAGAATAAAAAAGTGTTTTTTGGCTTCCCTTTTAAACACAGCATGTTGTATCAGGTCAAAGTTGTTTCTAGTATGTGTGTCCTACAGGTGAAAGTTTTTGGGAAGGAGTGTTTGTTTCTAAATGGTCAATAGCTAGAAGAGAAAATCTGTGGGCTAAGGAATATGGGAGTGGAATTATCACTGGGCAGGAATATTTTCATTTCTATTTCCAAAAGGAAAAAAAAGCTATATAAAGATATCAGTACTAATGATGGAAAAGTTTTCTGCCAGGTGACCTGTACTACTAGGAAAGGAGATTGCAATTATAAAACTTGAAGTAAGAAACAGTGTAATACCTTTAATATTTCTTTTAAATTAAATGTGGAAAGTGGTCTTAAATTCTGCCCAGGTAGTTTAAGTAGGGTGGGAATTCAGTGCAATGGAATGTTTTACACCTTGTAACCAAGTCTTCTTTGATTCCAGAAAATAGACTTCTTAGTTTGATAGCCTTTTATTTTTCATTTTCCAGTAACTTTGATCTCAAGGTAGAGATTACTGTAATATCACACCAAATTCCTTGTTTATATGGTGTATTGTTGTTGCAATCAAAAAAAAATCTTGAATTCTCTAAGTTTTCTTTTACATGAAGTAGTGGAGCTTAGAATTGACCTCTATACCAATTATTTTGTGTATATCAAAAGACAATTATCCTATAATAGTCACCATTTCATATGTTGTAAATGAAACGTTCACACTTTCTGTGAACAAAATATATCCTTTTAGTGTTTTCACTATTTGGCTGTGGGCAGGAGAGCCAGTTTTCAGTTTGTGACCACCTACAGTTTCTTTTTGGATGCTGTACAGGATGAAGAATGTGTTCTATGTATCTTCCGATTTGATCAAAATCAAAACATGTTATTCAACCAAGCACTATAGTAATTCTTTTCCCTATTACCTTACTAGAGGTCTCAGATTATTCTATCAATGTATGGAAGATTAACTCCAAACAAAACTCTGGGGCCAAGGAGAGGTGGTGCCTTACATAAGCATAATGAAACCCTATAAATGTAACATTACATATTATAGTTATCTCTGTTTCCTTAGAAGAAAAATAAAGTCGATGAGGTTGTTAAAATAGATGAATTCTGTACTTAAGACGTTGAATTCCAGGTGTTGAATTCCATGGTGCAAAAAAGTATTCTATTTATGGTCTAATAAATGCTAAGTAATGGAGATAATGGATTCCCTCAATCTATTTGCTGTGCTCCTTTTTGTAAAGCCCAAGTTGCTGTTGTCCATCTTCTCTGCCCCAACACAGTGCTGGCTCATATTCAGTTTGCTGCCCTACCAGGGCTCCCAAATTCTTTTCTGCAAAACTGCTTCCCAGCTAATCCATCTCAGCGAGCATTTTTGCTGGGATTCCTCCTTCCCAGGTACAGAACTGCACATTGACCCTTACTAAATTTCATGAGATTCCTGCTGGCCCATCCTCTAGCTAGTCTAGGTCCATCTGAATGCCAGCCTTGCCTACTGATTGGTTGCCTTTGCATTCTTCAGGTCAGTGTTGATGACAGTAAACAGGAATAGCAATTGATGACAGCAACTACATCAAGAGGAAGGACAGAATCTTACACCATTCTTTATCTTACCTTTTCTGCCCTCTTTTTATTTACACTTAGATAATAATGTGAAGTGCAATCTCGAGCTACTTCTATATGACTACCTGCTGTGAATTATTAGCACGTGTATAAGGTTACAATATCCTTCCATCTTCCTCTACTTTTCTTAACTCCTGAATAAACAACTTGAAAAGGTAAACCAATATCATCAGACTTTCTAGACTCAGCACTTAGTGAAATGTTAAAAACAAACAACAAGATGCCTTTTATATGCTGAAGCATATGGAGCATTGAGCAGTTGTGCAGAGCAGTGCTAGTATCTGTTGAAATACGTCTGCAGCCCACTCGCCCAGTGAAGACAGCAGGAAAGAATTGGAAAACAGTTCTGAAACAAGAATTCTGCGGCATTACAAACTGCACAGTTGAGATATAACTATTACTGAATTTTAGAAACTATTTTTAGTAAAAGGTGATTAAAAGCCGTGACTTCAAAAATTGTCAAATACACCTATGCAGCATACATAACAAAATCTGTCTACCTTGAGCACTGCCTAAATACGAGTTTCTTGTATGTCAACAATGCTTACCATACATAAAATTATTTTCAAAGTTGTATCACCTCTTCCAAAAATACATACATACCTTTTAGAAATTATTTTCAACTCTAAAGAAGCTTTTTTGCAATAATCTCAAATTGCTTAAATCTCCAGGAATTAAAATACACATTTGATTTAAGTTTTATTTCATGTTTTTCCTTATTACATAGTATTATCTACCTGAGATATACATAGTGTATGACTGCACTTCATCTTCCAGAAGTGTATTACCATTGACTAATTATCAAAGTGAACTAATGTAGAATCCATGGAAGCAAGGATTTCGTTTCAGGCAAGTAACCTGGAATTATGTTAAAATACAGCGCATTTAAGAAAATTTGCCAGATGCCTAACAAATCTAGGCATTCAACAAAGCTGATAAATACTCTTTTAGGCTGTGTAAATACTGATTGCAATATATTGCTGATTGTAATAGTAATCTTGAAGATAGCACTGTCTTCACTTTCATATCTACTGAATATGCAAAATTAAGTTGCAGTAGGTTGCTTGCTAGAAAAAATTACAACTGCACAGTAGGTCTTGGTCAGGTTCTGTTGTACTTGTTTGCATGTGTTTTTCCACATAGATGAAATTTTGTTCATGCCAACTAGTATCAGAAAGCAAGAGTTTTTTACTTAAAAATATTTTGCTCGGTGGCTTCTGTTTGTGGTTTGTTAAGTTTGCATTCTGTTGACTGACTGTTCCAAATGATAAAATCACATGAATTACAGGTTCTTTTCATTTGCACACATATTATTAAGACATAGACTTGAGAAAGTCTCATTTTTATTACTGACTAATGATAGTGTTTCTAAACAAGCATTTGAAGTTGCTCTTAATTTTTCGCTTTCTCCATCTTCCTGTCTTTGATTTCATACTGATATGGCAGAATATTTTTACAAAGGCATGGAGAGGAAGTATACCAGATGTTTAAGATGTCCTCTCAGAAGTCGAAGTTCTTTCTCTAGGAAAAACCAAAAGTCTTAGATATCTCATCATTGTTTATCTCTTGCTTGACCGTAGGAAGCATCTGTATTCCTTCAGTTACATTGGTGAGAAGGGAAAGCAGTAGGATAGGGACACCTTTCAAAGCTGATTAGTTGAAGTAGTAAAAGCAAATTATGCATCTTTAAAACACAAAATATTCCTCTGCTTTTATGTCCGGAATGGATTCTGCCTCTGAAATTGCATTACATTTTCTTTTTTTGTTTTTAAATCTGCTTGTCACTATTTCACTTGTTCTCATTTTAGGAATGGGGAACTATTTTTTTTTTCACCATTAGACTGACTGTTAACAACCTGCTTCTTTCATTTGCTGTGTAATAGTCTTGTCATGTTGGGATGCTGTTACAGAACAGGTCTCATGCAGGTATTCAAAGCAAATTTCTCTCATAGTGAAAATTGGCAACGGACTTAAAATAATTGTTGAAGAAACTGGAGAGTGGTTCTAGAATCCCTAAATTGGATACACACAAGCACCTTATTTTCAACAATGTAGTAGAAACAGGAGGATGAGTCTACAATGCCAAAGAATAGTTTTCATGTCACTGGTTTTACTATATATTTTCAGCATGGATACTGACAATAATTTCGTGAAGCACCCCTAGTCTGTCTTTTCTTTTTATTTGTGGGAAAATATTTTTTTTATTTCCACTTACTCTTGTCAGCATGCACAACTGAAGTGAATGATGCTTACATGACCAAGCTTCTAACCACTACGTGCCACCTTCTTGATGTTCTTGAAATACTGGCTTATTCAGTGGCCATGCTTGAGTTTTGGTCCAAATACTACTCCCAGTTTACAAATGAAACATTTGAACTCTGAGCAGTTAATTAACTTGGCCAGGGTCCTGTGGCCCTGTGGCAATTTTGTATCAAAGCAAAGACAAAGATTCAATCTTAAACTTGATAGTCATGGATTTATGAGGGCTAGACACTTCTGAATCCACACATGCTCATTCCTTGCTTCCTCTTTTAAGCTAGAAAGGGAAAAATGGATGAACACAAAATGAAAAGCAATTTTTCTTTTTAACCTCTGTAGGTCTATTGTCCACTTTTTCAGAGAAAATTCAACTTTTCCATAACACTGAGAAAGGTTCAGTCTTCCCATTTCTCTGTAAATGTCTGATGAATGCAGCCTCAGTAGTGCACTGATAAATTGGTGCTGGAGAGAATTTTTCTTGAGACAATATTGCTGAGAAAAGCTGTTTGCCTTCAAATCCTAAAAGTTTCCTTTCTTTGGACTGTTCCGACTTCTTTTTCTAGAATATATTAGAGCAAGCCGATGTTTTAAGTAGGCAGAGAACATGCTTGGTGTTAAGCATTGCACATTGGTAAGCTCCTTGAGCAGTGTTACCTCAGTTTTAAGATCACGGCCATCAACTAAATTAAGTTGGTTCTGTTTGTAGAATTGCATATCTTTGAACTCACAGGAGGAAAACATTCTTCAGCACGAGATGTGTTACTCCCATAGCAGAGTCAATAAAATCTGTGTAAATATTGCAGCTTCAGCCTTAGTTTATCAATAGCAGTGAGAATGGGCCTTGCTGTCTTCTCTAAAAATGCCTTTCATTGCAAATAATTCAATTTGAACTTCTCTTCAGATCTTCCCCTAGCATATATGCAGCATTGTGCTGAAGCATGGGTATTAAATCCCTGGAACATCTTGCCATCAGTTTTGTCTCAAGTAACTACAGCATCTAGTTACTTCAATTTGAAGGTGCTAAAAAAGCATTGCATGACTTAACTTTGTTCTCCTTCAGAATTTACTCTGCTTGAGCAAAAAAGCATAAAAATTAAAAGGGTGCCAAATGCAGTGTACCTGAAGGGTGTTACTAAAATATGTCACTTAAAAGGTGACTGTACAACAATAGGAGGAGTCATCTGAAAGGGTGATCCATGTATTTGACATCCTCAGGACTATCTTAAGACCATGAAAAACAACAGTAAAATGCATTTGAAAAAGATATTTAAAATGCACTGAAAATCAATTTCCTGAAGGCTGATGTTAGGATTTTTTTCTCATGTAGGATTCATGACCCTGAAAGCTCTCTTTAGGTTACATGTTCTAGTCCTTTAGTTAAAATAAAACAAACTCCTTTTTTCTTTTCATTTTAGGTCTCCTTAATATAGAGCCTTCAAGCAATAAAATTACCTTAAGTTTAATCAGTTCTTTGACTAAGGAGATTGGAAACCAGTATTTGAAAATCTGAAGAAAGTAAGCAGGTCAATAACGTATAATGTGCCGGCTGAGATCTCTTCTGATTTTTAAAGGAATATTTTAGGTGGCTTAGGCTTTGCAAAAAATACCTTTAGGCAGAACCTTTAGCAGAAGGGGAAGACATGTCATCTCAGCTTTACTCAGTCACATGGTTTTGTGGTTGCTGCAGTCACCACTTGGCTCTCTGATATCTTTGAGATTATTCAGCTGAGCAGAAGAACTCTGGACTCCTTCTGCAGTAAACCACAGTTGTAAAAGGGAGGTGTTGATGGACTAAGGAGAGTTCACTCCTTTAGGACTTAGGAGGGCCACTGGGATGGGAAAGGGGCTGGAGCATTTTCTGTGTGCAAAAAGGCTGTGGGAACTGGGGATTATTCAGCTGGGACAAGAGGTGGTTTCACAAGGAAAGAAGAGCAGCCTACTGGTACCTATGGGGATGTTATTAGGAAGATTAATGCAGGCTGTTGACAGTAGTGACATGGTGGTAAGATTCGAAGTGGGTATAAATTAAAACATGAGATGTATACAACAACATTTAGTAACTTTTCTGTCAATAAATGTTATATGTTCTGCTTTTAGTTTTGCTAAGGTAGGTGTTCAGTACTTACAAAATAAGTTTTTTGAGAGATTTTAAGGATGAAGGTTTTCTTGTATAATTGACTCTTGAACTTGTTTGGTTAATCTTAAGATTTTAACAGCCTTATGTTGTTAAAGTAATTAAGACTTATTGAAACTTAATTGCATATGTATGACATAAGAAAGAAACGAGATCTAGAGGAATCTAATGTGATTATCTAGAGGAAAAGTCCTACAGGAGATTGAAATTGAACATAGTAACTGTAATTATCTAAAAGGAAGTCTATTACAGTATGATAAAACTGTCAAAATAATGATTGAGGACTCTAACAAGTCACACAGAAGATCAATGAAGCTAATCTTACGTCATAGCTTGAGAATCTAGAAATTGTATTTTGACCTTAGTTCACAATAGCCATTCTAAACATATTTAATAAATGGATTATAGTACTTTTTCTTAATTAAAAATTAAAATTGTTGCCAATTGTTTTCTCCAGTGAAGTAGGGAATATGTTTCTAGTCCATGTAGTGTTCATGTTACTTTACTGATTGCTTACTCTTTTTAAGGAATCATTATTTGACTTTGATCTGTTCTTCACATACACAAATTTTGCTTTTTTTCCATTCTATGTAGGAGCTGTTCTCCATATATTCTACAATATCTGAATGCCTTCCAGTTGTGTGTTAAGCTTCATGGCTACATCTCTTGTTTTTCTCTTTTCCAAAGGAGAAAGTGTTTGTTTTAGTGGGTATGCTGGCTTTGGCTGGGGTAGCACTAACTTTTTGCACAGTGCATGGTAGGGGGCCGTGTTTTGGACTTGTGCTGAACACAGAGTTGATAATATAGATACTTTCTTTTATTGCTGAGCAGGGCTTAGACAAAGCCAAGGCCTTTTCTGCTTCTTGTACTGCCAGGCTGGTGAGGAAACTGAGGGTACATGAGAGGTTGAGAGGAGACACAGCTGGGACAGGTGGCCCCAACTGATGAAAAGAATATTCCAGACCATGTGACATCATGATCAGTAAAGTAAGAGGAAGAAGGAGAAAGGGGCTACTTTTTGAGCAATGGTGTTTGTCTTCCTAAGTCACGTTACTCATCATGGGTCCCTGCTCTCCAGGGTATGGCTGAACACCTGCTTACGCATGGGAAACAATGAATTATTTCTTTGTTTTGCTTTCCTTGTTTTTTGCTTTCCATATTAAACTGTCATTATCTCAGTCTATGAGTTTTCTCACTTTTACCCTTTCAGTTCTCTCCCTGATCCTGCTGGTGTGGTAGTGAATGAGCAGCTAGTCATGATAGATTTAAAAAAACTCACTGACAATGTGTTTCTTCCAATTCTGCCCCCAGCAGGCACTTACCAATAACCTTTACCAATCTATCTTCTGCCTCCCAAAGAAATTCTTAAAAGAAGTATTTGTTTTTGTGTCATATCACTTCCAAAATGCTGATCCTTTTTTTGAGAATTGCTTGGTTTTCTTTTTATTTTGAAAACTCACTGTAAGAAATATCTAGCATTTTAAAATCCTGTGACGTTTTTGGCCCTGATGTTTTGTGGTTATGAGTTTCATGAAAGTGTCTTTGCATTTAAAAAAAAGGTTTAAGTCTAAATTTAAGGCTTTCTTCAGAAGGCCTACAAGTGTTCTGACACTCAGCTGAAATGATAAGCAGGCATTGTCTTTTTTTGTGTGTGTCTTCTAAAATAAATGTTTCATTTCCCAAAATTTATGTTTCTTTAGGCTACCACTGTTGGGGTTTTTTCTGTCTTTGTACCCCTAGTTCTTCCAGTGTACATTTTTGAGATAGGAGGACAGAAATTAGTGTGATAGTTCCAAGTGAGTCTAAGCAGGAGTCGTCCATTATGAGGAGTTTGTTAATATTTTCAAGTCCTTTTCTTTTTATTCAGCCTAATTAAAATTGTTAGGGAATGCACAGGCTTGTTTCAGCCAATTTAGAGACTAGTAAAATGTAAGAATAACTGACTTGTTTCTTCCACCATGCATTACTGGATATTATGATTTGGGAATATTTTGTATCTTGGACTCTAGTGTCTCTGAAGACATAACCTCCAAGTGCTAAGCCCCAGTTTCTTCTCCTTTCCAACGCTGGTATCCCATAATTCAGATTAAATTCATACTTGGAGTTGCAGTCTCAAGTATCTCTTTGGGAAAGGCAACTCTGTCGATTCCCTATTGTTGTTTTCTTTAGGAAACGTATGAACAACTGAAAATTTAAGTAATAGAAACAGCTTTTTTAGATAATTTTGAGTCCTTGGCAATACAATCGATCCTAAGCCTAGTTACAAGGTTGTAGAATTGTTTGCCTCTCTCAAGTTCCTAAATCAGAATTCCATTTCCTTTTCTGAAGAACTTCTTTGTGCTTAAGGGCTGATTCTCTTTTTTTTCTCAGTGCTTTCCCCTGCTGATCTCACATGACAGAACTGTTTACTTGCACTCAGTATCAAGATTTGCTTGACTTACATTTTATTTTATGTTTGTTTTCAAATTAGTAAAACAATTCAGTAGACAGAATGAAGATGCACACATTGCACTTATAAAATCCTTTTTCTCAATCTGCTATTGAAGCATGTATTCATTTAGCCTTTTCTCTGAAATTTCTTTGCTTTTTTGTCCATAAATTAAATGAGAGCCCAGCCCAGAAAATACTCACTCAAGGCCAATCATGTGTTTGACCTGAGGCTTACAGTTATGTAGAGCTGCAGCTTTTCAATAGTTGCCAGTTTACTCAGATTCATCGTCAGGATTGTAACCTGAGTTTGACGTATTTGAATCCTGTATAACTTCATCACTTAACTTTTAGGTTCTTACAAAACATTTTAAGCAACCTGATTTAGTAGGTGTCAACCTATGTCACACCACTGTTAACTTTTGTTGTGAGGAAATGGATATGTATTGCTCTTGTTCACAGAGTCTAACCCTTGATAGGGCTTTGGGATTTTTCTCTGCTTGCGTCACACAGTTTGTTTCCTTAGCTACTACTAATGAACTTTAACAAAGATTTTATATGACAATTCTTTTTCTTTTGTTTACTTTTTTATGTCATGTCCAAAAACTGCAAGAGTTTAGTGATGTTTCAGCTTTTTGCAGTGGTATTGGTCATTCCTTAGTGTATCACAGTCACTTAAGTGCTTGTTAGAGTGATCATTAAAAACATAATGTAGTGGATATAGACTTTATTGCATAATTCCCTAATCACTGCTAACTTAGCATATAATTGGCACTAATATTTACCCCCTTTCAAGTTTTCTCTACGATTTCTTGCTGTGTTATTTCACAAAGTAGGTGGATAGCATAAATTAAAGATTAAATCCTTGCCTAGAGAAGCTTATTTTCCTATTAATGGAAAATCATTACACCTTAGTGAAAAATCATGTCCAAGATGTTTAACAATGTATGCCAATAGTAATTTGTGGATGCAAAAGAATTGCTATTGGTTTTGCATTTTCAGTGTCTTTTGTTATGTTTGAATAACATGCTAGTTTATAAACTGGTAGAATGTTTTTAATGTCTTTATGAATTTATGAATTTTTTAACAAGTGGCTTTTCTGCAACATGAGTTTTCTACTTCATCATCTAGTGAGGGGATGATCGTGCTGTGTGAACTGTTGTTAGTTGGCAGCTGTCCTGTGAGCTCTTGTCTGCTGGTAGAATTTTGGTGTGTGATAGAAGTAAAAGATTTGTTCCTTAAGAACAACAAAAGGGAACTGCTTACTGTGAAATTACCCATCAGTTTTCTTACTCTTGGCCCAGTATTGAGTGGCTGGTGTAACTTTTTTAACCTGGGAGAACGTCCCTGTGCAACCACTTGAAGGTAGCAGTATACATGTAACAGTGTGCCTAATAAATTTGGGATTGGAACAAGGTATTATTTCACAATTGTTTGCATATCATATTTAGAACAGCAGCTTTTAGAAAAACTAGTAATAAAATATAAAGGAAAGATTTTTTTAAACACAATTTAAAGGAAACAAATTTTATAAAAGATAAGAATATTATATGAATTTTTGCCTATGGATAGTGTTGGTTTCATCCATTTAATCTGTTTACTCTAATATAGGAGTTTATGCTTCATACCTTACCCCATTTAGACACTCTTAAGGCCTACTTCTAATTTTATCAGACTTTCAAGAAAATTTATTATTTCCTTTAAAACACAATGCATTTCATTAGGAAAACTTAAATAACAAAAAATTAGGAAAAAACCCCAGTGTTAGTGTGTACAGATGGAAAAAGAAACTACTAATAAATTGAATGTGAACCTGACAGTCATTAAACATGAGTTTCATTTGACCAAGATATTTTAAAATATCAAATTACTGTCAATATATCAAAACTAATCATCATCCCTTCCCCTCCACTTCAATTTCCAGAGGTTCAGGATGTTCTTAGATGTTTGTTAGCATTTCTGATATCAGTATGTTTTGTGTTGTACCTAGTTGCAGTGATAGGGATTTTGCCATTGTTTCGGCACCCAGTTTTGCTCTGCAGCTATACACAGGGGTGGAATGTGTGTCATAAATACTTTA